>NC_025695.1:24191801-24275943 GCF_000633955.1 Camelina sativa
CTGTTTCAATCATTCAGTTTCATTTGCATCTAGTTGTTAGTTCTTGTAGTTTATTTTCTGCATTTTACATTTTCTTCCTAGGATTGTTAGTGACAAACAATCTTTACATTTGTCTTAACTTAGATTCATATGCATATCTTAATTGTTCACAAACACTCATTTAGGATTGATACCTCTTGTACTGCAATAGCATAAGAGGAATTGAAACACCCACCCATCATTCCATTCATATCTCACCATTGCATACATCATCATTCACACACCACAATATAAATCTTGTTTCATGAGCCATATTGACTACTCCTTTAATATATTAGATGATATAGTTTTAGTTTACTTATTTTGAATAAATTAAAAATCCAAAAAAGTATCATCAACAATAAAGAGATCTATATAATTTTATTCAAAATTCAGATGATGATTATACTAAATATAATAATATTATTTAATTGTTTCATTATTTTTAAAAATTATGAATTTAATTTAAAATCGAATTATTTTCAAATTAATATTAATTTAATTTATAGTATTTGAAATTAATTTATTTACATAATGTTTAAATAAATTAATGGATATTATGGTAAAGATTTAATTCAATATTGTAGTTTTAAATTACTATAAAATTGAATGTATATTCCAACTTTCTTATAAAATTTAGTGTATTTCCAAGATTCGTGTTTGAAAATTTTAGAAAACCTCTTTTGGAAATTATAGAACAATCTAGGCTTCTTGTATTTGAACAAAATCTACGATCAACAGTTATGGACTGGGACCATATCTTATAGATTTCAGTACTTAACAATTTTCTTAACAAACGATCAAATAAGGAATGTCTCTAGAATTAGTAGGATTGATGTTTATTATTCATGTAATACTGGAAGAGAAAAATAAAAATTTCATGTTACAAAGCAGAGATATGACAATACTCTATAGGTAAATATCATGTCATTCATTTTCGCTTAAGCAACATAAAATAGTTCACATGTTTCTTACACTCTTTAAAATCAATAGGATACTTGGTGAGTTTCTTAGCTAAACGATCAAATAGCTCATCGACCACACCTTGACCGAAGTGTTCTTTAATGATCGTATAGAAAATAGCTCTAAACATGGAAGTCATGAACTTGTTGGATAATGGGATATCCTCCAATGGATGACTTATAATTTCCATCATCTCCAAAGTAAAGCTTCTATATTGCTCAATCTCTCTCTGTAGTTCACTAAACTGCGGAAAATACACGGGAATGCTGAACAGCTCAATCGCTTCCACGCTTGTTACACCCTACAATGGAAAACACAACTACTTTACTAGCAATCTCGCATTTATCATTGTATTATTTATATATTGCTAAATCATATTAAAAAGATGCTAGACATATAAATAACATAAGAAAGTGACTGTAAAATTTTGAATTAGGAAATCTCTTGAAGTCCTTGGATTAATTGTTCTTACCAATTTAGCCATATCCATAAGACAATCACCGATCATGTCTACCACCATACCCTGCCATGTCTCAAAATGGGGGACACCATCAGGCAAACATTGTCCTAAAATAATCATCAATCCTTCTGGAACAATTTCTTCGGCTCTAGCTTCAAGAAAACCCCTCATGTCTTTTGTGAACTGGACCTTGTAAGCTTTTGTCACATCTTCTATTAAATTATTACAATGGATGTAATATTTGTTCCAAGCCAGAGATTTCTTGTCACATACATGTTCAGGGATTTCTGAAAGCCAGTGAGTCGCGTAGGAAGTATGACCGATGTGGATGCTGTTTCTTGGTAACACTCGGCCATAGAAGGAGCCTGGAACACCGAAAGAGAAATATTCTCCTTTAGAGGAAGGAGGTTGGGTTCTAAAGAGTGTGTTGAAGTCATTGTTAGGCTGATCATTGAAGAATACTTGGAACTCAAGAGGGACAAGACGATTTTCATGGGTACTTTTCACACCGTCAATGATATATTGAACAGCATGAAACGTGTTAGGTCCAATAGAACAACCAAAATCAGCAATGTTTAAAGTATTAAGATCAGACTTTAAATTCAAGAGATCAAATTTTTCCAAGATGTATCGCCTTGTTTTTTCTTCATTGCCATCTATACATGCTTTCTGTATCAAGAATATAATATTAAGTAATTAACATGGATTTATCCCCAAAAAAAATCTCAAGATATGGCTGAATTCGAATAACATGACATAACTTAGTATGAAGAATAAAATAATCCCAGTCATATATTCACATCAAAAAATAAAGAGAAATTACGTAACATACTTGATATGAAGAATTATAGATGTAACTGTGTTGATCGTCACCGCTGCTCATCGGGTACGAGTGAGAAGACGTTGACATTGCTCTGTGTTTACTACCCAAGAGCTCAAAATATTTAAAAGTTCGCTATGTAAGTTTGAATATTTGAGTAAAGAGATAAATGCAAGATTTATATATAAGGAAGTTTGGAACAATTCTACATTCAATAAGTCAAATGTGAATCGAGAATAAATAAAGTACTAAGTCGGTAGGTAGACAGGTAGTTAGCAAGAAACAAAATATATAAGTACGACAAAAAAAAAGTAATGATGCACTGATATGACATATTATTACCATACAAAAGTTTGGTATATCTTCAATTTTGTATTCGTTAATTGCTTTGGTTGGTGACCAATTGGTCAATAAAATAACAACCTGAATATAAATGAAAGGAATATTGATTAAAAGAAAGAAAAGATGCAGAGAAAAGAAGAAAAATATACAAGTACGATAATGTTAACTATTAGAACATCTTACAATATATTATTTAATATAATATTAAAATATACTTTATTTAAAATAATATAAAAGAATTTCAATTTTTGTTCTTTTTTTGCTCCATTTTTGTTCCACAATTCATTTGAAGAAGAATGGTGAGAAATCTAGAGGAAATGATAAGCCACACTTATTGACAAAGATATCGACGAGAAAAACCTAATCAAAACCAGCCATGTAGAGTTGCCAAGCTTATCTCTACGCCTGGTGATTAGAGCCCAAACACTAAAATTCAAGCCACTTATGTATTTATTTATCTTGAGAATGTATAGAAACATCTACTTATCTGCTAATCTAACTGAATAAGAGTCAAAACTTGTTATCTTGGTCCAAAAAAAAAAACAAATGCTACATGGAAAAGACTAAGAGATAGTCAAAAGTCAAGCAGATCATTGAAAAGTCTACGTTTCTAATGCTTTTTAAACATTTAAAAGGCACAAGTTTAAAAGACCATCGACAAGCTCAACTGATTCAAAATCCAGAGGAGGTGACTTAAAAACATTGGAGAAAATATATCCCTCGTTATCATAAGCTCCATATAAAACCTTAACTCGTAGGGTCCTCTCTAGGACTCAAGAGGACCGTGGAAGTAGCACAAAAACGTCCAAAGACTCTGAACTTTGTCGCGGTTCTCACTTTTGCACTAAATTTAGCTCTCTCTCTTTCTCTTTGTGATCTCTGGCGGTCTGGCCCTGATTGGTTGGTGCTGTAGAGTCTTTCCACAACCACATTTTGGTTCACAGCTACAAGCCACTTATGCATTTATTTATCTTGAGAACGCTTAGAAAAATCTACTTATCTGCAACTCTAACTGAAGAAGAGCCAAAACTTGTAATCTTGGTCGAAAAAATACAAATGCTACATGGAAAAGACTACGAGATACTCAAAAGTCAAGCAGGACTTTGGAAAGTCTACATTTCTAAAGCGTTTTAAACATTTAAAAAACACAAGTTTGATTGATAAAAAATCTGAGATTTGCTAATCTCGTTCGGTTCACTTAGAGCCCTGTTTTAAAAATCCCCGCCTATCACCGATTACGTCCCGCAAAATCGCTATGTCCGTCCTCTCTGCCTCGATTAATGACTAATCCCCGCCTAGCATCGATTATCCAATTATACCTGACTAATTTGTTTATAATCCGTCTAATCCGATTACTTTCCACTTAATATTGTATATAATAATTATTTTTAGTTTTAATATAAATCAAATATGTATTTTTTTTTTGTTATTTAGACATTTAAATTAAGAGTTTTATGATGTTTACGGTAACTAATGTACAAACTTTTAATGAAAATCATAAATTTTCGTTCAAAATTACGTTTTTATGTGTTTATCGTAATTTTAAAGACAATACTATATTTTTATATTTTATTTGATATTTTTATTTTAAGATAAACAGAATTATACATATATTTAATAGTATATATATTTATTTTATTATTAATATAATAAAATAACCCTAAAACTAATCCCCGATTAATCCCTGTTTAATTTCTGATTTTCTCGTTAGGCGTTAGGCCCACTCCAACCGCCCGACTAACGCCTAGCGATTTCTAAAACAGGGACTTAGAATATCATTATCGCCAATCTCTCCCACGAAGAAACTTTTCAATAAAATAAACAAAAAAATAGAAAAGAGATGAAAGAGAGTAAACATTTCTCGTATATCATAAGAGACAATATCTATTAGAGATAAAACTAGAGATATGTTGATTTGAATTTGTGAATACTTTTTATTGTGGTTTATCAAAATCTTTTAAAATTTTTTGATTATTCAATTCATCAATAATTGAATACAATAGGAGACATATACATAATAAAGCATAAAGCCCCTAAAATATAGAATATTATAGAATAATTATATTTAATAAATTAAAAGATAATATTAATAGATATTTGGACAATACCTACATGATTTTTCTATTGATCGGTTGAAACCTTTTGCAACAAAACACAAATTTTTAATAAATAAATCATATAAAGATATTATTATTACATTGCTTAGATACTTGAATGGGTCTCTATCTGGAGGAACTGCTCTTCGAACAACTATTTACCATTAGATAGATGAGGATGGCAGGATCCTTAAAAGTTAGGCTCTCGTCGTGGTATCCATCGATTCTAGGTACTACAAGAAAATAATTTATCACAACTCCTTCGCAAATCAATAATTGCAAAAGATTTGCAAAACACCAAAGTTTCTTGCAAATCGTGTCTCGTAAATCGACAAAATTATAAATCACTCGCAAATTTTGCGAGGAAAATATCTTTTTGCAAAACCCATGCAATTTGCTAGGAAGAGTATTCCTCGCAAATCTCACATACTGCACGAGAGACAAATGAAATAGCTAATCTCATGCAATTTGCGAGAAACTGAATCCCTATCAAATACATTGCAAGCTACGAGATAGTAAATACCTCGCAACTTTTGCGACTACTTTGCAACGTTGCATTTAATCTGCCTACAAATTTTCTAGGCCAATTTATTTTATTGCGTTTATTAGTTTTTTTGTGAATAATAAAATAAAATCGAATTTAAAAATAAAATTAAAATTAAAATAAAACTTCAAATATTTCAAAACAAAAAATTGTCTTAAAAAGAGATAGTTTTTCAAAGGATTCACAGAGACTTCACGTTTTTGGTCCCAGTTCCGCTACCGGTGTTGGTTCTGAAAGTATCCGACCCTTTTTCTTGTTTTTAAGACAATATTAAACTAGTGATCTCATACTCACTAACATCCTAACCCCAAGAAAACTCAACAGCGGAAATAATCATCATCAAACCAATAACATCAAACCAGCAATTATCCAATAACTAATAAACAGATGATATATCATCCAACAAATCTAAATAACCAACAAGAACCAAGGAACCAACAATCCTATAAAACATTCTAAAGACTCTACTCTAGAAACCTAACAAAAGCTAGACATCAACCAATCGAGCCACTAGAACATCCTCATCTTCATTTCCTTGATTCCACGATCATACTTTGTCTTTACCTGCATCACAAACAACAATTGAGAGCATGAGTATTAACCATAAAACAACCACAAACATGCAAGAAATAACCAAAAACAAACATAAAATAAGCAAAACAAAGGACTCTCATACCTATATCAGCCATGGTCATGCACTCACCTCTAAAAAAGGAGAATACCAACCAACTAATGATGAATCCAACACCCCAGAAACCTTCTAACAAGCCTCTTGCCCCGGATCTTCACTCCCAAGAACACATCAAACAAGAAAACAAGAACATAAGCTTCAAGGTATAGACTTCAGGATCTCTCGGTAGTTTTTAGGGAGCGTTCTTTCTCTGGAGGCGAAAGTAGGTTAAAACTCAACCCAAACATCGACCTCCCTCGTTAAATACGACCCCTAAGTTTCCCAAACCTAACCGATCAAACCGAGAGACCTGAAATCAAACTGAACATTCGGTCACCAATGGTGTCGAGCGACACCATTCACGGTGTCGGTCAACACCCCTACCAAAATTCTAAACTTTGTGTGGGAGGATCTCTCAAAAATATGACATGATTAAGGGTGCCTCAAGCATATTTCAGGAATAAAGAGGTACCGGAGCCTAGATACCTGGGTTTTGCTGAAGGAGAGGCCAAAGTATCGTGGTACATATTTTGAGGTGAGGTTTGTTGAGATACAAACAATGTCCCACATCTGAAAATTAGAAAATAAGTTTCTAATATATAAGCCAAGACCAACTCCAATTAGTATGAGGCCTTTTGGGAAGGAGCCCAATAAGAAATCCGTGCGGGCTTTGCTACCTGGGCCCAAAGCGGAGAATATAATACTAATATGAGAGTTGGCTTGGGCTTGGAAAGCCCAACATGAGGTTGCGTTGTAAAATGGGCACCGTAGAAGCAAGTGGTTGCACATTCTACGGTTGGAGTGTTTTGGAGCCATTGTGGATGGAACTCGACTCTAGAATGCCTTGGTGAAGTATTTCCAATGATATGTAGGCCTTTCGCTGCTGATCAAAAGGGGAATGCAATGTACTTAGAATGTGTGTGGAGAGTAGAATTCAAGTGGAAGGTGAACTAGAGAGAGGAGCGGTCGAGAGAGCTGTGAAGAGGTTAATGGTGGATGAAGAAGGTATTGAGATGAGGAGAAGAGCTCTAAGTTTGAAAGAGAAACTCAAAGCCTCTGTTTTGGCTGAAGGAACTTAATGACTTCATCAAAACTTTGTGAACTTATAAATATGTAACGAGCTTATACATTGAATCAAACACGAATCCCTGATAAAAAATTTGGGGTAAAATTAAAAATTTGGCAATTGGTGTGGTTTGGGCTATTTACATGATATCATTCGGAGCAGAGGCTACATTCATCTGAGAATCTTGTCACAGGCTACAGTTGCATCAGCTAAGGTCTATTGTTGTCCAAAGAGACATCAGATTGATAACTATAACCAGATTGAAGAAGAAATCGAAAAGATTATCACAAGGGAAGATGATAATAACCCCTTATGGAGAGGATTGTATGATAAGCACAAAGGAGACAAAGAAGATACTGGTTCGTATAATCGTATTGCTCACCATCAAAGAGTGAGCTCAGCGGCTCTTTAGGTAAAGAACATTTCTATCTTTATTTCCTTAACTTGGTTTTGTTACATCATTTGCCTTTTATAGGTATTACATTATTAGGGTTTTGCTCTATGATAGCTCATTAATCCTATCAAATCTCACATGAGTCAAGACACCCAAATCTATTGGTGAGTGCTATTGGTTCTGTACAGTCCACCTTTGATTTGCCTTTGTTGACTCTGGTTTCGTCTCTTTCTGCAGGCGGTAGCCGTTGCGAGCTTGATGAAGGATGTAAAGAAGAAGACTTTATTTCCTTGTTGAGCTTCGCTAAAGTGTCAATGGGCTTCTGCAGTATTGGAGTGTTAATGGACTGAGGCAATGTAGAGTACTTTAACCTTTCTACCACTGCAGTCAAAGCCATCTCTTCCACTTCTTCGTTCATTGTTTCACTCATGGGGATCTGAGGAGCTCGAGCTGGAACCTGAGTCGATCAGTCTGTGTTCTTGACCGAAGAGATTGGAGCTGTTGAGATATTGCTGATCCTCACCAAGTAGGCATAGAATGTGTTGTTGGCACAGACGTGATTGTAGAGATCCTTGGATGAGCCGGTATAGTTGCAGTTACGCACTGGGCAGGAATATTGTGCGAATAGACACAGCTTCTCATGGCTAGAGAGATGTGTGTATGAGATATTCATCTCGTTACACCCGTAATTGGCATTTGGACACAGCACAATAGCTGCTTCAATGACTTTCTCCATGGCCCTGCATCGAAATTGTTTCGTAACTGATCGTTGACAGGATGGGCAAATGGACTTAACTTTTGTCCAGCACGGAGTACAAGCTATATGGCCATTAGTACACTGTAGAGATTTACGAACTAGTGTTATTATCACAAACAGTTGTTTAGTGTATGATTATTCTACGTCCATACATAAACCCACTTGGTGTGTTATCAATAAGTCTTGAATACTTTAATTATATCAACAACACTTACACTAACAGACAAAAAAAAAAAAGAGAAACTAGTAACCTGATATATAGGGATCTTGAGGGGCTCGCAACAAATAGGGCATTCGAGAACGTCTTGGTCCAGTAGCGTGACAGAAGTACGAGCATAACTTCTATTCCTCAGCATATTTTTAAGCTTGTCTTCTCCTAACTTCAACATATAGGTGATCAATAAACTAGAGCATACATAAGCAAAGAATAACAAGGAACCGTTCATCAACATGCCAAAGGAGCAAAGATTAGTACAAATCATTGTCAAGCTAAAATCTCCTTGAAGAATAAATTCAAGTAAGAATCTCTAAAGGCTCTTTGTACTAATTGATTTTCTTCGGGAACCTAATTCGGTATCGGTTGTGGTTGATATGTCTATATTTTGCATCTCCTTAGCCTGTATTTGTCATGCATTTAGCTAGGACAACTAGTCGTTTTGCATCATTTTAGAACCTCTATTATACACTTTGCATATTTAGGAAGTTTATGCATCATCCTTGCATACATTGTACATTTCAAAGTATTTCAGGTGTCTAGGAGACGTCGGAGACGCAGACAATAGAGTNATAGAGCCACTCTCAGCTGCACCAATCGAGCCACTCTCAGCTGCACCAATCGAGTCACTCTCGAGGCACCACTCGAGTCGCCACTCGATCCATCACTCGAGCCACCGGTAGAGGGATTCAGTTTTTGAAGTCTTCATCAAAGTTGTAGAGAGTTGAGTCATCTTTCCAATGCCGTTTATTTCAAGTTAATCGAAGGTGTGGTTCAAGAGTTATCACCGTTTTAGTGGATACATATACACCCAGCTCGAGTCGTATTACCTCCACTCGATTGCACCCCAGGGAGAGACGACACGCGACTCGATCCATTCCACTCGATTGTAACCCAGGAAAAGACGACACGCGACTCGATCCGCTCCACTCGATTGCACCCCAGGGAGAGACGACACGCGACTCGACCGCACATGTTTGGTTTCACACGCTTCAGAAGACTCCCGAACCGACGCTCTATCTTGTCGTTTTAAGTTTTAGGGATTCACACGTTTTTACTATATATACATTTTGTTAAGTCTTGTTGAGGACATCTTATCTTTTATTCTCGTTTTGTTCTTAAGGTTCTACCTAGCCACCTAAAACGTTTGAGACTTTGTGTCCAGATATCTTTTAATCTGTTTAGTTTTTGCATTTGATTTCTTCTACAAAGTTGTTCATCTCATTCTTGTCTATCTTATTATGCTTTGTTCAATATTTTCTGGACTTATGTCTTTAGTGATGATTTCCGGATCTGAGTAGTGCTAGAGTTCTTGGGGATGGGATAGACTAGGTGGAGGATCTTAGGATGTAGAGTGTTTAAGCTTTGATTTTTATGATTCCCTTCTGGACTAGTGTTAGAAATGCTAGTTTCTCTCTGATCAATTGGAACTAGGTCTTAGACATTTCCGCACCCAAAAGGTGTTCGATGAAATGTCTGACCAACTAGTGCCAGAGACTTACGTTCCTAGCCTAAGAGATTAGTTGTCTAGGACGTTTGTTGACGTGAATGAACTTGTTTGTCATGCCACGCTTGATCATGTTTCTCTAGCGAGAGCTAGGTTTGGAAGTGGTTGAGTCTGAGTAGCTTCTGTCAAGAGATTGGATTAGCTAAGTTGTGATGTTCATCGTTTAGGGATAGTTTGCTTGTGGCATGTTAAACACTCTGTAGACTAGGATACTCCACCGAAATCAATTACTCCCATCCTTAGGACTTTTATCTTTTTGATTGATATTGCATTCCTGAGACTGTTTCTTATCTTGCGGTTTTGTTCATGCTTAGACTCGTTTTCGTTTTTACTCTTGTTTATTTCTTGTCATACATTTTCGTTTCTAATTCTGTAGTTCATTTCTGTTTTTGCATTTTCATCATTCTAGGACTGTTAGACAAACACTCTTTTTATATTGGCTTGACTTCTGATTTCTTGATTGCATCTTGATTGTTAGCAACATCCCACTTGGATTGACACCTTAAGTACTACAACTGCATAAGGTTAATTGAACCTGCTAGGATAGACACACAAAAATCCTAGTATCAATTTGGCGCCGTTGCCATTTGGGATTCGTTTTGCTACATTTACGATTTCAAGTTTTGCATCTCAGGGACCTGTTGATTGCAACCTTGCATGTACATTAGATCAAGAGGGCATCAGAATCTCCTCCCTGTGATCGACGACATCAATCGGTTACAACGACCAAGACAAGCTCGTCAACTCATTGATCATCCCGCACCAGTCACTATGGAACAACACAATGCACCACATCCGGGACCGCGAAACATTGGTGATGGAGATGCACCAAACACTCATACTCAGCATGCTGGCATCGTCCCTCCCGCCGTGCAGAACAACAACTTCGAAATCAAAAGTGTTCTGATCTCCATGATCCAAGGAAACAAGTTTCACGGGTTACCTATGGAGGATCCACTCGACCACTTGGACGAGTTCGACCGTCTGTGCAGTCTCACCAAGATCAACGGCGTGAGTGAGGATGGTTACAAGTTGCGCCTCTTCCCATTCTCCCTGGGAGACAAAGCTCATCAATGGGAGAAAAACCTTCCCAAGGGATCAATCACCACTTGGGACGCCTGCAAGAAAGCCTTCTTGGCCAAGTTTTTATCCAACTCCAGAACGGCACGTCTCAAGAATGAGATTTCCAGCTTTACTCAGAAGAGCTCAGAATCATTCTGTGAAGCCTGGGAGCGCTTCAAGGGCTACCACAGCCAGTGTCCACACCATGGTTTTAGCAACGAGTCACTGCTGAGCACTCTCTACTGTGGTGTGATACCAAAGATACGCATGTTGCTTGACACTGCTTCAAACGGAAACTTCCTGAACAAGGACGTCGATGAAGGATGGGAACTCGTTGAAAACCTCGCCCAGTCTGATGGCAATTATAACGAGGACTATGACCGCACAGTTAGAGGAGAGTCTCGTTCTGAGGAGAAGTACAAGCGGGACCTTAAGAGTGTCAATGACAAGCTTGACCGCCTCTTGCTCAGCCAGCAGAGGAGCATCCACTCTGTCTCTGAGGATGACCCTTTCCAAGTTCCAGATGGGGAGGGTGAGCAGACAGAGGAGATCAGCTATGTCCAGAAACAGGGTGGGTACAACAAAGGTTACAACCCCTACAAGACGAACCCCAATTTGTCTTACCGAAGTAATAATGTTGTTAATCCACAAGATCAGGTGTACCCGCCTCAACAACAACAGCATGGTCAACAAAAACCTTTTGTGCCTTACAATCCGGGATTCGCCCCAAAGCAGCAGTTCCAGCAGGGATACCAAGCTCTTTCAGGACCACCACCAGGATTCCGCCCTCAACAAGTTCAACCTACTACCGCCTAGATCAAGAAATGAAGCAAATGATGCAACAACTTCTTCAGGGTCAAGCTAGGGGTTCCATGGACACTGCTAAGAAGTTTGCTGACCTTAGTCAGAGGATGGAATGTTCCTACAATGATCTGAACGTCAAATTTGAAGCTCTGAATTCGAAGATACGGTACATGGAAGGCCAATCCGCTTCTACTTCTGCACCAAAGCCTGGCCAATTCCCAGGTAAGGCTGTTCAGAACCCCAAGGAGTTTGCCAATGCCATTACGCTGAGAAATGGGAAAACATTGCCTCCCAGGCAAGGAGTTCCAGACGTCACTAAGGACAGCGAAGAATTAGATGGGGAGGATTTTGGTCAGGATGACGCCCAGATGGAGAACCCAGTCGAAGGAGTCAAAGACCCGGTTGAACCAGTGAAGCAGTCCAAACCTGAAGCTGTTAAGGAGCCTGTTGTTTCTGAAGACAGACCTGCAAGGTTCATCCCTCCACCGTACAAGCCTCCCCTACCATTTCCAGTGAGGTTCAAGAAGCAGCTTACTGAGAAGTACAAAGCCTTGTTCGAAAAACAAGTCAAGGAGATTGAGCTGAGGATGCCATTGCTGGATGCATTCGCACTTGTCCCTCACTACCAGAAATTCCTCAAAGACTTAGTGATGGAGAGATCAAAAGAAGTTCAAGGCATGGTGGTACTAAGTCTTGAGTGCAGTGCAATCATCCAGAAGAAGGTTGTACCCAAGAAGCTCAAAGATCCTGGATCATTCACTCTACCCTGCTCCATTGGACCCATGTCTTTTGAGAGGTGTTTATGTGATCTTGGCGCTTCAGTTAATCTGATGCCATTCTCTGTGGCTAAGAGGTTGGGTTTCACAAGGTTTAAGGGTTGCGACATCTCCCTCATCCTTGCAGATAGATCAGTGAGACTTCCACATGGTATTTTAGAAGACTTACCTGTCAGGATCAGAGACGTGGAAGTGCCAACCGACTTTGTGGTTCTGGAGATGGATGAAGAACCAAAAGATCCTCTGATCTTAGGAAGACCATTCCTGGCGACTGCTGGAGCCATCATTGATGTCAGAAATGGTAGGATTGATTTTAATCCGGGCGATGACTTCATCATGAAGTTTGACATCAAGGATACTTTGAAGAAGCCAACAATAGGAGGACAAGTCTTCTATATTGAAGAGATGGATAAGTTGGCTGATGAGTTGTTGGAGGAACTAGCTGAGGAGGATCATCTCAAAACTGCTCTAACTAAGGATGGAGAAGAAGGGTTCCTGCATGAGGAGACCACTTGTTACAAGAATTTGCTAGAGTCCCACAGAGAAACGGATGGATTAGAGGAATTCGATCAGCTATCTGACGCAGAGGAGGTACGTGCAGTTGAGACAGAGAGTTCAGAACTTGATACCTCCCACTCGACCGTGATCATTCCAGACTCCCATGCTGACGACTGGTCGGAACTGAAAGCTCCAAAGGTAGAACTCAAAACTCTCCCTTTCGGGCTCAGGTACGTTTTTCTGGGAACCAATTCTACTTATCCTGTCATAGTGAATTCTAAGTTGAGTGATGATGAATTGGGGATGCTAGTAACTGAGCTTAAGAAGTTTAGAAAGGCTATATGTTATTCTTTAGACGATATCAAAGGAATCTCACCTAGTCTTTGCACACATAGGATCAATCTTGAAAATGAGTCTTATGCTAGTATTGAACCCCAAAGGAGATTGAATCCTAACCTGAAGGAAGTAGTAAAGAAAGAAATTTTAAAACTGTTTGATGCTGGAGTTATCTATCCTATCTCTGATAGTACTTGGGTATCTCCAGTGCACTGTGTACCTAAAAAGGGAGGAATTACTGTCATCAAAAATGAAAAAAATGAGCTAATCCCAACTAGGACCATCACAGGACATAGGATGTGCATTGATTATAGGAAGTTGAATGCTGTTTCTAGGAAAGATCATTTCCCTTTGCCTTTCATTGATCAAATGTTAGAAAGATTAGCCAGTCATCCCTACTACTGTTTCTTTGATGGGTATAGTGGATTCTTCCAAATCCCTATCCACCCAAATGATCAGGAAAAGACAACGTTTACTTGTCCCTATGGCACTTTTGCCTACAGACGCATGCCATTTGGTTTATGCAATGCTCCTGCCACCTTTCAAAGGTGCATGACATCAATTTTCTCGGATTTCATTGAGGAGTCAGTGGAAGTGTTTATGGATGATTTCTCTGTCTACGGTTCCACTTTCTCCTCTTGTTTGTTAAATCTGTGCAGGGTATTGACGCGATGTGAGGAGATGAACTTGGTGCTGAACTGGGAGAAGTGCCACTTCATGGTTAAAGAAGGGATTGTTCTGGGACACAAGATTTCTGAGAAAGGAATTGAGGTTGACAAAGCTAAGATTGAGGTCATGGTTCAGCTTCAACCGCCTAAGACAGTGAAGGACATCAGAAGCTTTCTGGGACATGCTGGGTTTTACAGGAGATTCATTAAGGACTTCTCAAAAATTGCAAGACCTTTGACAAGGTTGCTGTGCAAGGAGGTTGAGTTCAAATTTGATGCAGCATGCTTGGAAGCTTTCAGCAAGATCAAGGAGGCCTTGGTTTCGGCACCTATAGTACAAGCTCCGAATTGGGATCATCCTTTTGAGATCATGTGTGATGCTTCAGATTTCGCAGTTGGAGCAGTTCTGGGACAGCGAATAGACAAGAAGCTTCATGTCATCTACTACGCCAGTCGCACCTTGGACGAGACTCAAGGAAGATATGCAACCACAGAGAAGGAACTCCTAGCCGTTGTGTTTGCATTTGAAAAATTCAGGAGTTACCTTGTGGGTTCGAAGGTAATAGTGTATACCGACCATGCTGCTTTGAGACACATCTACTCGAAGAAGGATACCAAACCAAGACTGTTGAGATGGATCCTGCTTCTTCAGGAGTTTGACATGGAGATAGTTGACAAGAAAGGCATAGAAAACGGAGTTGCAGATCATTTGTCTAGAATGAGGATTGAAGATTCAGTTACCATAGATGATTCAATGCCTGAGGAACAGCTTCTGGTCGCCCAGGTTTGTGAGCGGATGCATGAAACAGGGGTTGAGAACCTCAAAATCATATGCATGGCGATCACTTCTGAGACTGCACCATGGTATGCAGATGTCGTGAATTACAAGGTTTGTGGAGAAGTTCCTGATGACATGGATCCCTACAGGAAGAAGAAATTTTTCAGGGAGGTCAACTACTACTTCTGGGATGAGCCCTATCTGTACAAAAGAGGTTCTGACGGTCTGTTCCGAAGATGTATAGCAGAAGGGGAAGTGCAGGGAGTGCTTGAGCATTGTCACAGCTCCACCTATGGAGGTCACTTCACCACATTCAAGACAGCTCAGAAAGTTCTTCAGGCAAGTCTCTGGTGGCCAACCTTGTTCAAGGACGCTCACAGTTTCATCACCAAATGTGATGCTTGACAAAGGATGGGCATCATCACAAGGAGGAACGAGATGCCCCAGAATCCGATCCTGGAAGTGGAGATATTTGACGTTTGGGGGATAGACTTCATGGGACCATTCAACCCCCCATCTAATGGGAATGTCTATATTTTGGTGGCAGTTGATTATGTTTCTAAGTGGGTCGAAGCCATTGCCAGTCCTACCAATGATCACAAGGTTGTTCTGAAGCTGTTCAAAAGTATAATTTTTCCAAGGTATGGGATACCCAGAGCAGTGATCAGTGATGGTGGAACTCACTTCGTCAACAAAGTTTTTGAGAGCATGCTGAGAAAGTATGGGGTCAAGCACAAGGTGTCTACTGCGTATCACCCTCAGACCAGCGGACAGGTTGAAGTTTCGAACAAGCAGATCAAGGGTATCTTGTCAAGGATTGTTGGATTTTCGAAGAAAGATTGGTCTGTCAAGTTGGACGAGACTCTCTGGGCATACAGAACAGCGTTCAAGACGCCAATAGGACGAACACCTTTTCAGTTGATCTATGGCAAAGCATGTCATCTCCCTGTAGAGGTTGAGGATAAGGCACTTTGGGCTATCAAGTTGCTGAACTTGGACATTGATACAGCTCAGGCTAAGAGGACTCTTGATCTACATGAGTTGGAAGAAATCAGACTTGATGCCTATGAGAGCTCAAAGATTTACAAAGAGAGAACCAAAAATTTTCATGATAAGAAAATTGTTGTCAAAGAGCTCAAGGCTGGAGATCAGGTTTTGCTTTTCAACTCCAAACTTAAGTTATTTCCTGGAAAGCTTAAGTCTAGGTGGTCTGGACCGTTTGAAGTCAAGGACGTTCTGCCATTCGGAGCCATCACTCTTCTGAACAAGGATGGTAGCGAATTCACTGTAAATGGTCAGAGAGTCAAGAAATATTTAGCTAATAAAGTCCGACCAGAGGTGTTTTCTGTGCTCCTCTATGAACCGAAAAAAGCATAAAAAGCTGAAAAGTCAAGCTAGAGACTTAAAACAAGCTCACTTGGGAATGAGTCCCAAAGGTATCACTGTAAATATATTTTTTAGGACCTTTTGGTTTAAAATTTTTGCTTTTGGTTTTCTTGTGTTCAGGAATCTACAGAAGGGAGTACAGGCAACAGAAAAAATATATAGCAGTTAAAAAGGTGAGTTCAGAATCAAGTCAAGTATGAGGAGTTCTACAGAAAAGAGACAGAGGACACAGAGAAGACAAAAGCAGAGTGAAAAGAAGATTGAGGTGAAAAAAAAAAAAAAAAAATGGTCCGACTGAAGACACCCACGTGAACCTTTCCTCTTCACTCACTCCCTTACTTTTCCTTCCCACGTGAAAGCTTCCCCATTTCTTTCTTGTTCCCTCCCATCAAACACATCACTTTATGTCTCCTTTCTTCCCATCCCTCCACTACTCTTCCTTCTTTCCTGCCCTTTAAATTAAACTCTCACCTCCCTTCACTCTTCACCCCTACCAAACAAACACTCCTCTCACGACCATTATTATCCTAACTTCACTCTTCCTTTAATTATTTAGACTCTTCCATATCTCTTTCCTCACACTCTCACATCACACTCCCTCATCACTCTTTGTTTTTTTTGTTCTCACTTTGTTTCGTTTACCTCTCCTCAATCGAGCCGTCTCACTGCACACCAATCGAGCCATTTTCATTGTTGTCCCTCTTTCCGTCAACCGAGTCCTCAATCGAGTCGCCTTCCCTTCGCTGCAACACACGACTCGTCCTGCACGACACACCCTTGCTCGATTCACCGCACATCGACACGCCCGAACCGTTCGCACAGCTCAATCGAGTCAATCTCGTGACCACTCAACGTATCCGCTGCTGAATTCATCAATCGAGCCGTCTCCCTCGTTGCCTCAATCGAGCCGGTTCCACTGCACACGCTCGTCTGGTTTATCCTCCCTTTGCACTTTCAAGTTTAAAACTTCATGATTGCTTTTGTCACTTGTGCACTAACATATTGACGCTTAGCTTTGAGTTTATGATGTCTCAGCGGAGCAGAAAGAGTACTGAGCTAATAAAGGAAATGCGAGAAGCCTATGGTTGTAAGGCAGGAGAGCGCTCATCGCCTAAATCTATGATGAAGCGTTTCTTAGCAATGAAAAACATGGTCGGCGGAGTTGTTGGGGATTCAGGCCAAACAGCAAGATCAAGCAGACCAGCCAATTCGCTCACAAAGAGCAAGAGTCGCGGGAAGAGACCGGCGCAAGCTTCTAACTCAAGAGAAAAGGGCAGTGATTAGGAACAGGAGGAACCTGAGTTGCGCTCAGACCAAGCTCCCAGGAAATCTGTCAGACGGAAATCTACTGAGACGAAGGTGACTCCCAAAGAGTACTACGAACTATTCCAGCAGTGCGAATTTAGTGGAACAAGATATCCGCATCCTGAGACGATGGAGCTACTAGGGATTGGGGAGGATGTTCAGTATTTATTTCGGCGGTGCCATTTGGAGAGAATCATGAACACCCCCAAGAGTGGATACAAAGAGGAGACAATCCAGTTTCTTTCTACTTTGGAGATGCACTTGTATGCGGATGAGCCAGGCATGATGCCCGATGGAGGCCTGGGCTATCTTACATTCCGCGTTCATGGCCAGTTCTACACGCTTACTTTTAGAACCATCGAAGAGATTTTTGGATTTCCCAGTGGAACGGGGACTACACCACAGTTCGATAGGGACGAAATATCAGCACTCTGGGCGACGATTGGAAGCACGCCTACATTCACTTCGTCAAAAACAAAGGCGCTGAACCTGAGAAGCCCAATGTTGCGTTACTTCCAGAAGGCGGTGGTCAATGCATTCTATGCCAAGGAGATTAAGGGATACATCACGAATGGCGAGCTTGAAATGATTGATCTCGCGCTCAAGGGACTCTCATTCACGGCGATGGATGGCACCAAGCTGCAAGGTGACACGTCTAATACTTTCGTCTCGCTCTACCTCATCAACTACATGATGTCATACAGGACTTGGGTCTCGCCACTCAACAGCAACCACTCTCCCGGAGTGATGTGTATGGGCGGCGTGGTGACTTGGTTTCTTGAGGCAGCTGGTGTTCTGTTATCTTCCGAGCCACACCCACCACGCTGGATCGACGTGAACAACCTGCGACAGTTGCGCACTCTGGAGAGGGGTTTGAGGCAAGGACGATTGATTTACAAGTTTGTGCATCCGGAGGTCGGTTCGTCAAGATTACTCCTGCCTTACGTCGAGCTCACTACAATCTTGAGGGGTGAACATGTCGAGTTCATACCTCCCACGGATACTCTCTACAAATCTGGGGATGAGGTGCAGCGAGTAGAGGTTGCAGAAGCAGGGACAGACCCGATGGAGGAGGATACAGAAGAGTACCGCCCAGAGCAGTTCTACTTCGAGGAGTACACAGAAACAAGAATGGCTAAAGGGGTCAGAGCAGCTCATCAACGCCTCAACAAGCTTCAGCGATGGGGGAAGGCCAGAGACAAGGCTTTCAGCAGCTTCACCAAGACTATGACGAACTTTATGCGTATGTTTAGCTGCTCGACTTCCACTACCACCGTCCCCAGGTCTATCCCCGAGGACGCCAGACCCATACCAGGACGCGCCTCCACGACACTCGAGCGAACACCACCGATTCCCTCTCCAGCACGTCAATCTTCATACATGCCACGGGAGCGTCAACCTTCACCCACTCCTTCACGCCACTCGTCACACGAGTCTAGGGAGAGACAGAGATGCGGTTCGCGAGGTTCCAGAGCCTCCTCTAGTCGGTGATCCGCGCGTCGTTCTGCAGCTCGAGATGAGCATGAGGTTGAGATTGAGGTTGAGCAGCGAGTTGAACATCAGGGTGATTATCAGCCTACGGAGGTAGTTGTCTTGGCATCGGACCATGGCGAGTCCAGAGTCGATGACATGCAGTATGACGAGCAGTCGAACATGTATCAGAACACGCAAGCGGTTGAGCAGCAAGTCGACCAACCAGTTGATGTCACACCCACGGATCCCGAACAAGGCGAAGGACAGAGTCAGTTTCACGCCCCTCCTTGGGCGAGCTTGGACTCCTTCTACTACTGAGGTACTCCTACGNCCACCCTTGTCAATCCAAGTAGCTGATTCTCATCTTTGGAACAGTTCCCCGCACCCTTAACCAACCGTTCTTTCAAGCCAACTGTATTCTTGAGTGTCAGGCCTTTTCCGAGTTGAGCTTGTTAGAAAGTGTTAGGTTCTAACCGACAAGAGTAGGATCCTGTGTAGTTCTAGTTCGCGTTATCCGGACTAGTAGGACTAGGTGAGAACTCGATTTTGGGTATTGGGTATGGATTTGTGCAGAAAAGTAAAGAGGTAGAAAGTCTTTAGGAGGGGGATGTGTTTACATAGTTTACAAGTCTAGTGAAGGATTTGGGTTAAGCAAAGTAAAAAGAGTTATTGGTTCTGGGCATAAAATAAAAAGATTAGACAAAGAAAAGAAAAAAAAATGCTTAAGATGTCTAGAGTCCCTAGAAGAAAAGAAAACGAACCATAGGGATAATAAAGATTTCTNATCCTTCTGCAAATTTTTCTTACACAGGAGACTGTGTAATTTAAGTTTGCGGGAGAGTTTGAGATGATGGATCTGATCTTGTGTTCTGTGATTCTTATTTCATATTTTTGTATAATATCATGTTTGAGTCTGCATTCATTTATTTGCATAAAAAAAAAAATTGAAAAAACTTGAAAATTTCCACAAAAACAGAGTGTTCATGTAGCTTGCACTTGCATATTAGAATTGGGTCTAGTGTCATTCATATAGGGTTGTTGCATTTAGCATAGGGGTTGATGATGATTGTAACCTTGTTAGCATGTTGAATTCAATAGGATAGGATCAAGGCCCTTGTTATTAGTTCTTTGATGCTTGTTGATCGAACTTGAAAATGTAAGATTGAATCATGTTTTGAATTGATATCATTCCCTATCTACCTGAACCTAATCCTGACTTGCAATTATCATGTGATGCATTGAAGTTGAACTCATGGATACCATACACATACTTGGATTGTCTTTCACATTTTTACCACCCTTGTCAATCCAAGTAGCTGATTCCCATCTTTGGAACAGTTCCCCGCACCCTTAACCAACCGTTCTTTCAAGCCAATTGTATTCTTGAGTGTCAGGCCTTTTCCGAGTTGAGCTTGTTAGAAAGTGTTAGGTTCTAACCGACAAGAGTAGGATCCTGTGTAGTTCTAGTTCGCGTTATCCGGACTAGTAGGACTAGGTGAGAACTCGATTTTGGGTATTGGGTATGGATTTGTGCAGAAAAGTAAAGAGGTAGAAAGTCTTTAGGAGGGGGATGTGTTTACATAGTTTACAAGTCTAGTAAAGGATTTGGGTTGAGCAAAGTAAAAAGAGTTATTGGTTCTGGGCATAAAATAAAAAGATTAGACAAAGAAGAAAAAAAAGTTTAAGTTGTCTAGAGTCCCTAGAAGAAAAGAAAACGAACCATAGTGATAATAAAGATTTCCCAATCCGCTAGAATGAAAAGAAGTGAACTCCTCCTAAGACTAAGTGTAAAAAGTTAGAGATGAAGTTTCTGATGAAGGGTAGAGATAGGACCAACTTCGGTTTGGAGTGTTCTTTGGGTAGACAGGGTGCTGCTCTTGTATGTATCAGTTGGTTTCAACCTTTAGCCTTCTCTTAAGCTCAACTCCTTTTCGTGAGAGAACCTTGTTCTGTATTGATAAAACCACTTGATGAGGAGATCATCTATGTCTCTAACCTTTACCCTAGCCAAATGAGTTCAAAGACATTGCTTAGCTTGATTCACGGTTCTTTGTTAATGAATGTTAAAGGGGATGATTGATAGGATTGCATGTGTAGATTTGAAATAGAGTTCCTTCACCATGCATCATAGAACTAAAAACAAGGACCTTGATTATAACTACTCTATTCAGCATGTTTTAGGTTCTGAGACTCCATCTTCACATCTCTCTTCCATACTTTGTTCTTGATAGTTTGCTTGAGGGCAAGCAAATAATAATTTTGGGGGAGTTGATATGTCTATATTTTGCATCTCCTTAGCCTGTATTTGTCATGCATTTAGCTAGGACAACTAGTCGTTTTGCATCATTTTAGAACCTCTATTATACACTTTGCATATTTAGGAAGTTTATGCATCATCCTTGCATACATTGTACATTTCGAAGTATTTCAGGTGTTTAGGAGACGTCGGAGACGCAGACAATAGAGCCACTCTCAGCTGCACCAATCGAGCCACTCTCAGCTGCACCAATCGAGTCACTCTCGAGGCACCACTCGAGTCGCCACTCGATCCATCACTCGAGCCACCGGTAGAGGGATTCATTTTTTGACATCTTCATCAAAGTTATAGAGAGTTGAGTCATCTTTCCAATGCCGTTTATTTCAGGTCAATCGGAGGTGTGGTTCAAGAGTTATCACCGGTTTAGTGGATACATATACACCCAGCTCGAGTCGTATTACCTCCACTCGATTGCACCCCAGGGAGAGACGACACGCGACTCGGTCCGTTCCACTCGATTGCAACCCAGGGAGAGACGACATGCGACTCAATCCGCTCCACTCGATTGCACCCCAGGGAGAGACGACACGCGACTCGACCGCACATGTTTGGTTTCACACGCTTCAGGAGACTCCCGAACCGACGCTCTATCTTGTCGTTTTAAGTTTTAGGGATTCACACGTTTTTACTATATATACATTTTGTTAAGTCTTGTTGAGGACATCTTATATTTTATTCTCGTTTTGTTCTTAAGGTTCTACCTAGCCACCTAAAACGTTTGAGACTTTGTGTCCAGATATCTTTTAATCTGTTTAGTTTTTGCATTTGATTTCTTCTACAAAGTTGTTCATCTCATTCTTGTCTATCTTATTATGCTTTGTTCAATATTTTCTGGACTTATGTCTTTAGTGATGATTTCCGGATCTGAGTAGTGCTAGAGTTCTTGGGGATGGGATAGACTAGGTGGAGGATCTTACGATGTAGAGTGTTTAAGCTTTGATTTTTATGATTCCCTTCTGGACTAGTGTTAGAAATGCTAGTTTCTCTCTGATCAATTGGAACTAGGTCTTAGACATTTCCGCACCCAAAAGGTGTTCGATGAAATGTCTGACCAACTAGTGCCAGAGACTTACGTTCCTAGCCTAAGAGATTAGTTGTCTAGGACGTTTGTTGACGTGAATGAACTTGTTTGTCATGCCACGCTTGATCATGTTTCTCTAGCGAGAGCTAGGTTTGGAAGTGGTTGAGTCTGAGTAGCTTCTGTCAAGAGATTGGATTAGCTAAGTTGTGATGTTCATTGTTTAGGGATAGTTTGCTTGTGGCATGTTAAACACTCTGTAGACTAGGATACTCCACCGAAATCAATTACTCCCATCCTTAGGACTTTTATCTTTTTGATTGATATTGCATTCCTGAGACTGTTTCTTATCTTGCGGTTTTGTTCATGCTTAGACTCGTTTTCGTTTTTACTCTTGTTTACTTCTTGTCATACATTTTCGTTTCTAATTCTGTAGTTCATTTCTGTTTTTGCATTTTCATCATTCTAGGACTGTTAGACAAACACTCTTTTTATATTGGCTTGACTTGTGATTTCTTGATTGCATCTTGATTGTTAGCAACATCCCACTTGGATTGACACCTTAAGTACTATAACTGCATAATGTTAATTGAACCTGCTAGGATAGACACACAAAAATCCTAGTATTAGTGCTTAAACAAAAGAAAGGCGAAAAAAAAAAGGGGATAATAGACGTTATATGGAAACTTGTCTTTTGAAGAAAAAAGAAGTCATATCCAATAAGGAAATTTCCTGATTCAATCCTTATCCCCTATATAATAAAACGGAAGTACACAACATTTTTTTGTAAACTATATAATATGGGTTATAAGACTAATTATTTGATTATTTGATAGGTTATAGGTTATATGAGTGGTAACCATTAGTTAAATCTCAATTTCAAATCCTCTTAAAAAAGATATTCCAAAAAAAAAAAAAAAAAAATCTCTACAGAATATTTAATTAACCATATATAAACAACAAAATCTCAAAAATTAATCACTCTTCCACGGATTAAGAGCGATTTTCGATTATACTAGCAATTATATATCAAAATAACAGAAATAATTTTTATTATGATTGATTTGATAAATTTCAAAAAATTTAGGCTAATCCGCGGAATAATCATAAGAAATCTCAAAAAAAAATTCAAGTCCTCATATTTAGCATATGATTTTATTACATAATGTTTTATTCACAACAATTTTTAAAAACAACCAAATAAATTATATTTTATATAAAAATCCCCTATATAATAAAACGGAAGTACACAACATTTTTTGTATACTATATAATATGGGTTATAAGACTAATTATTTGATTATTTGATAGGTTATAGGTTATATGAGTGGTAACCATTAGTTAAATCTCTACAGAATATTTAATTAACCATATATAGACAACAAAATCTCAAAAATTAATCACTCTTCCGCGGATTAAGAGTGATTTTCGATTATACTAGCAATTATATATCAAAATAATAGAAATATTGTTTATTATGATTGATTTGATAAATTTCAAAAAAATTAGGCTAATCCGCGGAGCAATCATAAGAAATCTCAAAAAAAAAATTCAAGTCCTCATATTTAGCATATGATTTTATTGCATAATGTTTTATTCACAACAATTTTTAAAAACAACTAAATAAATTATATTTGATATAAAAATTACAATATAAATAAAAGAAAATTCAACACATGCTCTAGCACGGGTCCTAATCTAGTTATTACTAATAAAATGGACAATTTGAGCGCTCTAAGAATGTCCACATGAGCACTTCTAAAACACTTTCTCCATATGCCACATTTCCTAAAGCAAGTTTTTTTTCTTCAAAAATTGTCCAGAATAAGAAGAAACTCACTCAGCAAAGAATGCAAAAATAATAATATTTTAGGTCCAAAAATCTAATATTTATTCAGCCAAAAATCAATCCAAAAAGTTACTACTAATGAAAGAGACAAACAAAGGGGAAAGATGATGATAAACCCAGAACGAACTACATTTGAAGAGGATTAGAGTTAAGGGATGACAAAGGGTTATTTCATGGGTCATTAATTGCTTCCCATATAACTGCTTTAGTAATTTGTGCTATCAACTATGTTAATGTGAGATTTTGATGATTTATTAGTCTTCTCAAGTACTATGTGTTGCTTTGGTTTTCTTTTCTCTATCTAGTTCACGATAATATATGGTGTTGTGAGTTTGGTCAATATGTGCCATGCACATCCCATTAACGATTCTTAAATTAGTTGGTAAATAGTGCAAATGGAAAAAAGCTTCCTTCGTATTCGTGAACAAAAGTGTAAAAATCAAATTATTTAGTCTCAGTATTTAGTAATTGATTGATAAGTCATTTAGTGTAATACACATATTTTCCCAATATTTCTTCAGCTTATTCCCAATACAAGTTTTACGATTTGTCTTAGAATACTTCTTCAGCTTCTTCTTCTTTTAACTATTTAAGAAAATTTATAACTATTTAAGTTAGTATTTCTTAAATGCACGTCACAGGTGACCCAGAATACGCCATTGACAACCTTAATCTTAGCATTCTTCACATCGTAAATCGCTGGGTCAAACTTTACGAAGCCGACGTATTTGCGTCCGGAGTGGTCGTTCTGGTCCATGGCTTCTTTTGTTATGCTAAATCCAACGGGGTATCTTGGAAGTCGTAGGTGCTGGGTGAAGGAAATTCTGAACAACCCGGAATATCTACCCTGGCAATGCACGAATCCTCCTTAAAAGTCCACCGGACTGGTCCCTTGCCGCCACCGTATTCTTCGATCTCCAGTTTGTAGTTTCCTGTTGTTATTAGATAAAACGAACAAGATTAATTAATGAAACAAACAAAGATTGGTTACTGGTTAAAAGCGAAAACAAATTATAAAGAAAAGGTACCATTACTGGAGGCGGAGTTGGATGCTCTTGAGGAAGATCCACTCATTCTCGAATTAAGATGTTTTTGGAATCTGTTGATGAGTTTAAGAGTGAGTTGATTGATCTGAATATCTGACGCTAATGGCGATCATCTAGTTGCTATTTATAGACTGAAGAAGATAGATTGTGTCTCTAAAAGGGTCTAGGCTACATTATACTAGGCCAACTTGATAGGCCCATCGTGTCGAAATGTCGATCAACATAGAAGTAACAAACTAAGGAACAAAGTATGAATATTTATAATGTTTGATGACAAACGTCTCACTCACTTATCCAAAATTCTTCGGTAACTTTATCAAATCCAATGAGACTAGTTGATTACTCCCCACATTTTGACACTCGGTCAATCAAATTCTTATATATGAAATCTGGAGTAAGTAAATTGTAAGCAATTAACTATATGAATACAATATAAACTATGAAATCTCTATGACATGGAGCTATATAATATAAACTAATATATATATATATATATATATATTATGAAAATTAAGCTAGATTTTTGTTTCTTAATTTAGTTAAAACATAACCTTAGATTATTTCAATTAAGAAAAAAAACCAATATTCCTTTTTTTTATAGTTAATCTATATGTCAATCACATTAAAGTAGCTATATTATTTCAATTTTACATTAATTGCTAAAACTATATTATGAAGATGTAAGATATATATTATGTCTTATCTTGGAGAAGGTAAATCTAGCTTGATTTGTAAGATGTAAGCTTATATTCTTTAATTAAAAATCTTTTTTTTTTTTCTCTAGTTAACTTTTTTTCTTTAGAATTTATATATGGATTTAATTCTGGTGTGTCCCTATCCCAAAAATTATTTTCTATATTATCCACCTTAATTCTACATACCTCTGTATTTTCACAATAATTATAATTCTCAGTTTTTCCCTTTCTTTAGTTTCGCATTATTTAAATAAAATAGAGATATTGAATATATTTTAAAAAAAACAAAAAAACAAACCAATCACAATTCATCTCTTTCCCAACTCGACATCATCCCACGAAAAACAAAATTTCCACCATTGAAGCTCCATTGAAACTCGTTTTAGGTAATTTCTTGGTGTATTCAACTATTTTTGTTCAATTTCAACATATTTGAAACTTGTTTATAGTGTAGGTAGTGTTGATGTGTTAGGATTGTAATGTGTTCTAATTTGGGGACATTCTTAGATTTCTTATAAATACGTTTTTTATGTAAATCTTGTTAATTCTCATTTGTTCAAGTTTATTAGAGTCAGAGTACGTTTATTATTTATGGAGCTAGTGGTTGAAGAGAGCTAGATAGAAATTGGATTAGGTTTTCTCGTTTCTGCAGATTTAGGTACAACAAATATTAACTGATACAACTGGTAAAACTGAAAGAAAGCGAAAACTATTCTAATGTTAGTTTCTATTATATTTGCAGGGAGTAATGAATAATAATCTCCACACATTCATTCATTTTGATTATGGGGGAATTATTTAAACAATGAAGATGAAATACAATGGATTTCAAGAAAAGATGTTCGACATGCTCTTTTGATGAAAACACCTATTGAGCAGGTTACTTATTCTGCATTGGTTGATAAAATATGCAAAAAGATGATGGTAGCTGCAGGGACGAAGATGAAGTTTAGCTACATTCCAGTTTCATTGAATCCTAAAAATCCAATATATATCCTTGATGGTGATGGTATCATGACTCTTTATGTATGTGAAAGTGTGAACATAACGAGCTGCTCTGAAAGCTTGTATGACATTTTCTGTGATTAGTTTCTATGTAGGTGATGTTTTGTAACAGTTTTTGTTTTGGTTGTAAGACTCGATTGTTCTGTTTTTGGTTGCAAGACTGGTTTCTGCAGTTACGGTACAACTGACTGTAGCATGTACAACTAGGATACACCTAAGTTTAATTTAAAACTCGACAATTTTCATACTCGTGGTACAACTATGGTACAACTTTGAACTTTATAAGTACTAAAATTTAAAATTCAACTAAATCCATCTATTTCTATGTTAGTGAATACAAACATACACAAAACAACTATAGAGCAAATATTATGGTCACTTTGACCATGTAAATTTTATGGTCACTTTGATGGTCCTACATAAAGCAAATATTTCTAATACTTTGATGGTCACTTTGTTATTTTCATCCAAGTAATTATGTCAAAACATGTAAATCAGTTATTTTAGACATATTATCTTCTGAAATTGTATAAAATGTATTATAATTACCTAATATGAAAAGTACAACTATAAAAATTTAATTTATTGTAAGGTACTACTAGTAATAAGGTAAAAATAGTAATGTACAACTATGTTCAACCTTGTACAACTATAAGTTTGAAGTACAATTACATAAAAAATTTGGCAAAATTTTATTATTTTTCAAAACATGTGTAAAATGAGATTCATTTTATTATTTTTCACTTACCATTTAAAACATATGGTAAATGAGTTAAACGAGATTCATTTTCATCCATATTAAATTTCTTAATTTCATTTTAATTCATTTTTTACACAATTTCTTTTTAATCCATTCAAAATTCACTTTTAATACACATTTTAAATAAATATCAATAACTTATTTTTTTAAATGGTCTTAGTTGTACCTAAAATATCCCAGTTGTATCTAAAATATCTCAGTTGTACCTAAAAATCTCAGTACCAAAAACATCTAAATATCATCCATACAATACATCTAAACTAACGTCAACCAAAAAAAATACCAACATTAATCCATTACAAAAAAATACCAACAGTAATCTATCATGTGTTGCACACACAACTACAATTTACTTTGCAGGTTCACCGTTCTTCTTTCTCCTCTTTCCCTTTGTATACAGACTCTTAAGGTATTTTGAAGGTTGTCATGTTTTTCATCTTCTTAGTACAAGTCTCCAGCTTCAGCAACGTTCATCCACTGCTTATATTTTCAGTTTCCATCACATAAGTTTCTTCTCCTCTTTCTGCTTCATCTTTTTCACTAGCCACCTCATCATTTCCTGCTACTGTATTTGTTGAAGCTTCATCAGCCTCTTCCCTGGTTGCTGCTTCATCTTCTTCACCAGCCACCTCATGATGACTAGTTGTACCCATAGTTGTATCCATTGTTGTACAAGAAAACTTATTTGTACCAAAACACAAAGGTCTCTATTCCGCTCTTACACAAAAACTAACCAAAATTTCATTCTATTTAATTGTGGTAGCCATTGAGGATTCAATTGTTCTTCGTTTGATGTTGGCCGAGGATGAGAGATTTCTGATTGTGAATGAGGAGGAGTTGCTTCACCCGTTGCTATTGGCGGAGGAGATGTGATTGTTGCTAAAGGAGGAAAAGCGATTGAGGCTGGTGGAGGAGGAGCGGTTGAGGCTGTTGGAGGAGGAGCTATTGAGGCTGGCGAAGGAGGAGCTTTTTCTGTTGAAGGATTGTTCTTTCTCCTTTTCTGATAATTCACACTGTTTCTCGTTTTGGATGGCATTGACATAGCTGGGATTAACAAATGAAACATAGAAATTTTTAGAGATTTTGACTCTAATTTTGAATTTAAATCCTAGTTTACAAACCCTAATTTCAGATGAGATTTACCTTTGAAAGAGAATAAAATGAAGAAATAGATCAGATCTGATTAAGATTGTGAGAAAACAGATGAGATTTTGACTGGAGAAGAAAGAATAGATTGTTCAAAAAAGTTTTGGTTCACCGGAGAAGAAGAAAGAATCGAGAGAAAGAAAATTAAAAGATAAAGTTCAGATCCGATTTTAATGGGTAACAGGTGGATAATCCGAATTAAACTTGGTTGGATCAGTAATTAAAGATATTTGTACAAGTTTTATAGTCTTTCACCAATTTTTTCATTAAAATAAAATAAAAAATAAATCAGTTATTATAGGAAGGAGAAACCAGAAAAAAAAATTTGGGATAGGAGCACACGAGAATTAAATCCATTTATATATTGCATATTATGTTGTTACCTTCATGGTTACAGCGAAAACCAAATGATGCATGTACAACTTCCATGGGAATTGGTACAAGAATACTCTGTCGTGTTCCTGTTCCATCTCTAATCCGATTCAAAATCGTTTGCAAACAATGGTACACACTTTTCAAAAGCAAATCATTCATCAATTACAACCACTCAGTTCATGTACGTCCTCAATTTTTCATATGGACGGATTCCAAGATGTATTTGGTAAGCGTCAATCTCAGCAATGATCCAAAGATAAGGATCCATGAGTTACCTTTAGATATCCCTTATTTTAATAATGCCTTGCGTGCAAACTTCCTTCCTTGTGATGGCTTATTGTTTTGTGACTCGTGGTCATGGAAAAATAAAGCTGTGATTTGGAACCCGTGGTTAAGACAAACTAGATGGATCGAGGGTAAATACAAAGATTTCTTGTTTCGTGGCATAGGATATGATAGTGGTAAACCTAAAAATGTTTATAAAAACATAATATTGTTAAAATTGATAACACATGACAAAATCTTTAATTGTTAAAATTGACACATGTTTCAATCACATGAGTTACTAACTTTAAAAACTAAGGTTTATAAAAACATAATATTGAATACGTTATCAAATCATTAACCGATTGAAAAAATTAAGAAAGTTACATTAGTTTCTTATTTTGATTATATTATTTTCTTATATTATGTTAAACACTAATTTTAACACATTAAACCTTTTTATACTTTAATCATTTTTCTGTATACATTTATTTTTACTTTATGATTATAATAAATAACAATTGCATTTAAATTGCAAATATTTCCTTATTAATTGCACATATTTTTCTTTGAAATTATTAATTTAATAGATAATTTTGCTATTAGAATTAGTGATATAATAGATTATTTTTAATTTTATATACTTTCAACAATATTAATTTTAATCTTTTTATTTTTAGGATTTTTTAATTTTCTTATAATTATTAAACGAAATTTATTTTTACACACATAAAAATTATTTTTACACATGTGAAAATATTTCGATATACTTGACATATGTTGCAATTACATGAATTACTAACTTTGCAAACTAAAGTTTATATAATAAGATTAGTTAACAATTGTTGATGAACTAATTAAACAAAATTTCCCACGAATTAATCACCCGTAGAGATGGCCGCAGTAGTCAAGGATGACCTGGCTCCACTAGTGGCAGAAATGGCTGCAGTAGTCAAGGTTGAGCTGGTCACTCGAGGCAGAAATGGCCGCAGCCGAGGAGGAGCTGGCTTCTTTCGGTGATGATCCACTTATTGTCAATTTTTTTTTTTGTGGAGTATTGAAAACAGAGAGACAGAGGAACCAATTTTTATTTTTCTTTTTTCTTGTGTGTTCATTCCATTTGTCTTACGGGCTGTGTAAATACAGAAAATCTGGTGGGTTTGGCTCCATTTAGGGTAAGGGGAGAGATCAGTTGTAATTTAATGTATGTAATTTAATTTCTTCTTTTTTTCACTCTAATTTTTCAACATCGTTTTTTATCATAGCTTCACTGTTAAATGGAAGACCAAATGACGCATGTAATACTTCCATGGGAATATTGGTAGAAGAGATATACTCTACCGTGTTCCACCTCTATATCTTATAAGATTTAGCACCTTCTACAAACAATGGAACATTACTAGTCAAATCATAACTTCAACATTTAGGTCCAAGAGCTACAATGCGTGTACCCGAGTTAGGCAAATCTTCAGAAATTTCATAATAGCATTGGTGTAAAATATCTCAAAATAAAACTATGTCAATTTATGTAAGATACAATATACAATTCACAACAACAATCAGAAGGACGTAAAATGACTAGTAAAGAACTGTAGCGCTTAGATTAAGAACAAGGAGGCGAGCGCAAGCCCATGGAAATTCACAAAGTCAGTCAGTCAGCCCGCTAACTATATGATGGACCACACTGGTAATGGGCATGTGTTGGAGCGAAAATTTGGTCGTATAGGTTGTCTTCTGCTCTTTTTTTTCTCTTTATATGTATTCTCCTTTTCCATTTTTGTTCATCAGGCCACATTTTTCAACATAGTATGTAAATATATTCTTAGAAATATACCACTATTAAATTGGAACAGATTGAATACTCTTCAAAATTGGCGGTTGCAAAGGCAACACGAACGTGATATGTACAGTGTGTTCATATTTTCAAGACAAAATAGATATAAGTCATGATAGTTGATGATGATTTGTAGAAGGAGTAACCAAGGAGAATGTTTAAAATCTGTAAGCATGTTAAATTCAGAGATTCGATGTCGTGATTAGGAACAAATAACTAATGTATGTAACGTAAATTTTGATAAAGAATAAACCCACCAACACTTCAGTTCAAATCGTAACCGTAACCAATCGAGCTGACGTTCATAAAACGCAAGCCGATATCTCAATTGACGAAGATCTTACGGAGAGATCTCAATCAAGATGAGTACAAACACCATTGTCACAAACGAAGAAGAAACAAAGAAGAAGAAGTTACAACTAACAATTCTCAGATTTTTCTTGTTATCTTTTCACAATTGATCTTTGCTTCTCTTTATAGCTTCAGGTCTCCTTTCTGCTCCTAGCCAATCATCGGCATCCAACACACAACTCACATCTCCACCAATCATATTCTAGCAAACGTCCACGTCACCCCAGCTCATCACTTTCCTGTAACAAATCCTTCCCCTTGACCTCAAGATTGGAAAGAAAAAGAATTCATCTGGTTTGCAAGAGTTCCCCTCAGATTGTTGCACCAAGATCCCATTCATTTAAATGATTACTTGCTGCAGTTTTTAGAACCAGTCTTCTCCAAAAAGAATTTGTTGCGGTGTTTGCAACAAGTTTTAGACCTCTTCATAAGCTTGGTGAGTTGTGTATCATAATCCATACCAAGAGAAGTATCAAATTTAGTACTTCTTTGCATAGTCCACTAAATTTCCTGAAAATTTGAACCTCCAGGATGCAAACATGTCCCGTGTGATTGACTTGCAGCTAACAAGTCCATTGGAACTTCTGCTTGAGCGAAAAAATTCTGGAAATGGAACCTCCGGGATCCCAAACTCGGTTAGTTCCAAGTGAAAGANACTCTTCAAAATTGGCGGTTGCAAAGGCAACACGAACGTGATATGTACAGTGTGTTCATATTTTCAAGACAAAATAGATATAAGTCATGATAGTTGATGATGATTTGTAGAAGGAGTAACCAAGGAGAATGTTTAAAATCTGTAAGCATGTTAAATTCAGAGATTCGATGTCGTGATTAGGAACAAATAACTAATGTATGTAACGTAAATTTTGATAAAGAATAAACCCACCAACACTTCAGTTCAAATCGTAACCGTAACCAATCGAGCTGACGTTCATAAAACGCAAGCCGATATCTCAATTGACGAAGATCTTACGGAGAGATCTCAATCAAGATGAGTACAAACACCATTGTCACAAACGAAGAAGAAACAAAGAAGAAGAAGTTACAACTAACAATTCTCAGATTTTTCTTGTTATCTTTTCACAATTGATCTTTGCTTCTCTTTATAGCTTCAGGTCTCCTTTCTGCTCCTAGCCAATCATCGGCATCCAACACACAACTCACATCTCCACCAATCATATTCTAGCAAACGTCCACGTCACCCCAGCTCATCACTTTCCTGTAACAAATCCTTCCCCTTGACCTCAAGATTGGAAAGAAAAAGAATTCATCTGGTTTGCAAGAGTTCCCCTCAGATTGTTGCACCAAGATCCCATTCATTTAAATGATTACTTGCTGCAGTTTTTAGAACCAGTCTTCTCCAAAAAGAATTTGTTGCGGTGTTTGCAACAAGTTTTAGACCTCTTCATAAGCTTGGTGAGTTGTGTATCATAATCCATACCAAGAGAAGTATCAAATTTAGTACTTCTTTGCATAGTCCACTAAATTTCCTGAAAATTTGAACCTCCAGGATGCAAACATGTCCCGTGTGATTGACTTGCAGCTAACAAGTCCATTGGAACTTCTGCTTGAGCGAAAAAATTCTGGAAATGGAACCTCCGGGATCCCAAACTCGGTTAGTTCCAAGTGAAAGATAAGACTGTTTCTAAACCATACCGACTCCAACCAAAAGATGATTGGCATATGTAACAAGTGTAAGAAGCCAAACCATGTACTGATGATGAAGAGGCTGCTTAACCCACATAGAGAACCTCAATGGAAGCTGGTCGTTTTCTGAGTCACAATCATCACTAGCAGACCCTATATTCTTTATGTATTGAGACCTTTGATAACAATGCCTCTCAGCCTCCATATTTGCATGTTCTAACTTATGACACTGCTCATATTCTTTTACCATTATAAACCATCGCCAAGACCCTGAGATTACCAAACTATTTTTGAGCAACAACTTCACTCTGCTCAGGTTATATCCCCTCAAGTCCCTGTTCTTAAACTTGAATCTCCAAGATTTGGAATACTTCAGTTTCTTCATCTTCCACTGTAAGTTTAGACCTCTACGAATCTCTTGTGAATCAGGTCGAAGCAATACACACAGTGTTATTCTTCTGATCCAACTTTTAAACCACTCTCCAACTTCATCATGTAGCATTTTCTCATAATTCAGTGCTAAAACACTCTTCGCATCATTCAAATGTTTCCCCCATTTATATTCAAACATCCAAGACTTTGGAGATAGTCTTTGCTTCCCCTTTTGAGACTTGATACATGTTGACTGTTCGCAAAGCTCAACTACTGCCAATTGGAAATCATCAAGAGGTGTAGTCACAACTTCTTCTACGACCGGACTTTGATCCTTAATAACTGTATCATTGCTTGAACCCTGCAACAATCTTTCTACCATAGCTTTATACTTGAACCACCACCTCTTGGAGAACTTGCTCTTTTTGCTACTTATGACTCTTTGAATAACAAATCTGATTTGATTTAGCCACTCATTCGCCATTATAATCTTCTCATAAACTGTTTTTTCTTCATGTCCTGGATCACTCTCTGTTATCCCAAGCAGTGTACCAAGCAAACAACATCTCAGGTTAACAGCCCTGGCCACTTTGAACTTGAACCAAAGTCTTTGAAAACCTTTTCTTTCTCATAATTTGCAACAGATTCGTTTTTAGTGGCTTTGAATCAAACACTTGACGTGCCATACTAGCAGCATATGCAAGATCAAACTCTGACTTAGATCGATGTGTTATCGCAATTGCAGATGGCGAATCATTAGCAACATCCACAAATTTAATTGGCAAATCATCATCAACATCTTGAGATTCTATGGGAGACATATGGCTAAGTTCCAAGTGAGAGATTGATGATACCTGCTGATTAAGAACGGAGTATGTCGAATGATTCAGATTGTTTTCCACTGTTCGATCCTCGCTTTCAATCAATTTCGTTGGAACCTCCATTTCAATCGATTCTTTATCATTAGGAGATTGATCTTCATCACACTCTTCCGATTAAGAACTCAAACAATACAATTGAATGTTTATGGAGGAACAAAGATTCACTTCTCAACTAGCTAGGGTATAGAATGAAGAAACAACCCTAGTTCAATACTGAGGAAGACACCAAACTCTCACAGAAACACACCAAGAAGAAGAAGATGATGCAAACACACAATTTCTGATTATTCGCATAAACTTCACAATGAAATCTTCCTTCTCTATATTTCTCTATCATCCTCTTTTCTAACAAACCCTTCCAGCCACTAAGCTTCTGCCAACACATCATTCACCTCTTGGCCAATCTTCTTTCACAATTTCTCCACGTCAGCTACTCTTCATTTTCCCTACAACAAATCTCCCCTCTTTGAGACACCTTGACCACAAGGTTCATGAAATCTTCTTTTCCAAATCATAGAGTAAATCCCATGTAGCCTCTTCCACAAAACCATAGCTTCCTTCTTTAACCACATTTCCAAGTTCTGTTTTTTTTTTTTTTTTAATAGCCTCTAACAGAGAGCTTATACGCATTATTAGGTAGCCATTGAGAATTTCTTGTATCTAAACCACCAGTCTTTGCCCACTAACTATTTCCCAGAGTTAAACACAACTGTTGCTACCAAACAAGGGCCTATAGATATGCATTTCCTTAGAGTTGTTCTGCAGCCACAAGGGAGGTTCTTCTGCAGGCCCATCATTGCTTAATTCCTGCATCAGACCTTCTGATTCAATTGATTCCAGAACACTCACAGCTTTATACTTAAACCACCACCTCTTGGGAAACTTGTTCTTTTTGTTTCTCATCACTTGGAGAACAGACTGAAGCTCATAGCTTTGCGGTCTCTTCCTCCAATCCTTTTCCAAAACCATTCTCAGAACTGATTCCCCCATCACTACCTGAGGTAACATACAAGCCCCAATCTCCAAATTTGCATCGTGATTCTTCTCCAGCACATATTTGCAAGCAAAAGCCGAGACTTGAAGTCCCACACTATAACTATTTGATGATTTGCTCCGACTTTTATCTCTTGCATCTTCTGTCCAAGTGGGATTGTCACGTTTCTTATTTCTCAACTTTGTCCAAGTACTTTTGTTCCCCAAATGAGTACTAATCAGATTAGAACAAACCATTGATCACTCTTCTGTTTTCTGAATTTAAACATCCATTGCTTAATCCCTTTTGTTTTCTTTATGCTGAGAAAATTGACAGAACAGTTGGTGTGCATAGATACTTTGCACCATACTTAACTCCCTTTGTGCCCTCTCAACATCACCACCAACCTCAAATCTCTCATCACTCTTCTTTTGAACCCATATTTGCTCCAGATTCTTGTTCACCACCATATGTTTTAGAGTTTCCAATCTTAAGTTTACTTTGCTAGGTTCGATATTCCTCAAAATCTCAAGATTAAAAGCTAGTACCTGAGATTGCAGAATCGTTTCTTCCTCCAATATTTCCAAAACCGTGTTTGCATCTGCTATTGTCACTGTGTGATGCTCAGTTTCAATCGATTCTGTTGCAACCCCAAGTTCAACCAATGCTTTTTCAGCTTCGTCCCTTTCTATCCTGCAAATTCCTGATTTCTTGTGTCGCAAATGGTGATTTGGAGTTTCTAACTCCTCGTAGAAGATACAAATTGCCTTCGACCTTCGCTCTTCAATCTCTTCAAGTGATATCATCCGATGAAACTTGTTTGCGCGAGTAAACAACGGTGATTGCGATTTTGTTAGATCTAAGTAGCGTTGATCACATAATTTGGTTTTGGCTGAGGACGAATAAAATCCTCTGAAAGTTGCGGCGAGGCAGGACAAGCATCGACGTGTAGATTCTCCTCCACCGCGTTCTCTGCTCGCAACAACAACAGCAGAGCACTAATTCGTTCGCCGATCTCTACATTTTGGTCTGCGATTGTCTCTTTCAATTTCTCTAATCCCGATCCCAAAGCTCCGTTGTTTACACAAACTGTAGCTGCCATGGATTTCGAGGTCGTTTGGCTCTGATACCTTTGATAAAGATAAACGCACCAACACTTCAATTCTAATCGTAACCGTAACCAATCGAGCTGACGTTCATAAAACCCAAGCCAATATCTCAAATGACGAAGATCTTACGGAGAGATCTCAATCAAGATGAGTACAAACACCATTGTCACAAACGAAGAAGAAACAAAGAAGAAGAAGTTACAACTAACAATTCTCAGATTTTTCTTGTTATCTTTTCACAATTGATCTTTGCTTCTCTTTGTAGCTTCAGGTCTCCTTTCTGCTCCTAGCCAATCATCGGCATCCAACACACAACTCACATCTCCACCAATCATATTCTAGCAAACCTCCACGTCACCCCAACTCATCACTTTCCTGTAACGTATTTCCAGAAGATGATCAATTAATTCATTTTTAGTCAACAATATATCACGCAAAAAAAGAAACAAAATCATTGTTGCCAAACATTTTGTACTGAAATAAAAATAGAGAATCTTGAGTTTTTTTCTTTTTTTACAAAAAAAAATATGAAAACATTACGGCTTCAATTGGTGACCATATTTTAAGTAAAGAACGAGAAGGAATGTGATGCTTTGTATTCTTCTTAGCATTGTGTATTGAAAGAAAGCGGTTTCTTCTTTTCTCTCTCGTGAGCGATATCAACGAGGCAAAGCAACTGTTCATTTTTCTGGTTATTTCTGTACAATTTTGGGTTGAGTACGCTTCTGAACAAAGCAACGGACTTCTTGTGACGTTAACATTTTCCAATGGTGATGTTTTCCCATTACCATGTTTGGAGTATTTCATCTTATCGATCGATTGTATGGGCTGCGGAGTATATGGTTTTAAAGTTAAGATGAAGAACTTTTATGATGATGGTGACAAAATTCCTTGGGCGGAAGCTTTCTTTTCACCGGAACGAGTTCATCGTTATATTCATGGGAGTAGCTTTTGGTATAATCTACCACAAGTCATGGTCGTGATGGGAAGGATAACGGCGGCTAGCGGTGATGGTGTTGTTCTCTCTTTTCTTTGGTCGAGAAATTCTGCTTCTATGATAAGGAAAATTGTGGCAACTAACCGACTTCAATGCATTTGGCGTTTCAAGCATGTTATATTGAGTTTTCAAAGACAAGAATCAGAATCACTTCAACCAATATTTCAGATTTTTCATTTAACAAAAGTAATGCGAAAAACATTTTGGAGTTTCATCTTATAGCCAATTACGAGTATGTGAAGAGGGGACGTAACAGATTTTTTCTGTTAGCCTGTAAGGTTTTCGATTGCAAAGCATAGTCACTTCCACTTCTTCATCGAAATTGTGTTCAATTTCCTTTATTTGTGTCATTAGTTGTAAAAACTCTTTATGATATAATATATTTGATTTGCCAAAAAAAAAGAATGAGAAGGAATGTGATATTCCTCATCATTTCACAATTTTTTTACCATTTGATAGTAATAATTTTTCCTTTACATTCCTCTACATTCTCAAAAAAATAAAGAATAATAGAACAAAAGTGTTACTCCCCAAAATTGATGAGGAACAAATGGAACAAAAAAAAAATATTAAAATTCGTTTTTATATTTTAAAATAAATAAATAATAATTTTATTAATAATATTCAATTTTCTAATATAATAATTTTCATATTTTCATAATGTATTGATAGAAAAAATAATTTTGATATGAATTTCATGTTAAACTAATCTTAAGGCTATTTGAAAACCATATATGAATAGTAAAATAAATTTAAGAGAGTCATGTTTATATCGTAAATAAAAATTAAAAATATTTTAAATTACCTTTAAAATTGTATTGTAGGTTAATATTTAATATGACATATCTAAAATTTAATTTACAATTTTTAAAAAAAAACAAATGTAAAATTCATTGTATATACATTAGAAGTAGTATTAGTATTATTATTGAATTTGATATATTTAATATTTAATATATAATATATATCAAAAGATATTTTTATTGTTTGGTTACCATTTACTATTTAGTTCATTCTCTCCAGATTTTCTTTTCATTACTTAAAAACTGTTTATTCCATTCCACATTGTTCTTTTTGTTCCTTTTCTTTTTGTTCTTCTAATAGTTACGAGCAGGAGCCTACGTACATTTATAGTTAATAGTTTCCTTTAATTTATTCATAAAGGAGTTGCCCAATTATTCCACCCTGAAGATATAACTGTAAATACATTTTATTTTACATGCGTTTAACAAGATTTTGAAAGTAAAATCAAGGGTTGTAATATATAGAAAATGGTGTTAAAAGTTTAAATTTTTAGATAAATGTAGAATATTTTAAATATTAATAAATGATTTATACATAATTTAAATATAAATAAATACATAAAAACTTTTGAAGTAGTATTTTAATATAGTATTTTTTTACTTGGGAGATTCTTAAAAATAACACCAAGATAAGTTTTTTTTCCAAACTTAGTACAACATCTCTAAATTCCAAAATAGCACCAATTAATCTTTTAAAATTAAATCCTAAATTCAAAATACTAAACTCTACCCCTCAAAACTATACTCTAAATGTGAAATTGAGAACCCAAATCTAAAAAAAAAATTTAAAAATTAATTATAATGTGTTAAATAGTGCTATTTTTGGTAATTTATGGAATATGTGCTATAGTTATCTATAAAATTTTAGTGCTATTTTAGAATGTTTCTCTACTTTTATAATCACATCAATTACGATGATAATTTAATAACAAAAGTTGATTTTCTTTAACACTTTAATAATCAAATAAACCAGGCGTAGCCCGGATGTTTCCTAGTTGTTATGTAAATTAATAATTTAATGGGCTAGTTGACACATCATCACTTAAGTGACAAATTGATCAAAACATTTAACGATTGACTAACATTGTATGAGTCAATGTATGAATATGGGTAACGATTCGAAGTCTAGGTAGTAAATTTGAATTATGTAAGGGTTTAGGTTGAAAAACACACATATATGTTGTTTGGGTAGGAATTTACACTTTCGAAATAGTACGGGTTTAAATTTACCTTTTTCCCATACTCAATACAATCATCCCTTTAACACCGGGAAAATGGTATATTTCTACCTGTACTATTTGTAAAGTGTATATTTCTACCTGAACAAAAGAGAAGTGTATTATCCAACCTGAACTCTAATAAAATTCAAAATTACTACCGAGACTTTGAAGCGTTATCGATAATACTACATTGACACAAACACTGTTAGTCAACTGTTAAATATGAGTGATTCATATGACACATAAGCAATGATGTGACAAGAGTTTTTGAAATGAAACTCAAACGACGTCGTTTTGATTTGGAGAAAAAACTTTAATTAGGGTTCTTTTTTTGTTTTTTGATTTCACGATTCGTTTCTCTCTTTCTCTTTCTCTTCCTGCAGGAGAAAATTGCCCTAGATACAGAGAAAGAGAAAGAGAAAGAGAGAAACGAATCGTGAAATCAAAAAAAAAAAAGAACCCTAATTAAAGTTTTTTCCCCAAATCAAAACGACGTCGTTTGAGTTCCATTCCAAAAACTCTTGCCACATCATTGCTTATGTGTCATATGAATCACTCATGTTTGGGGGGAACACGATGGCTCAATCTCTATTGAATTTCTCAATCCCCAAAACTCTAATCCAGTCTCACTCCCTCCATAGCTTCAAGACACCGAAACTAAACCCTCGACGATGCTTCTTCTTACGTTGCGCAGCTTCTTCTCCCGACGGAAGCAAAACCTTAAGAACTTGCAAAAACTGCAAAACCCAATTCGATCCTCTCCTCAATCACCCACGCGCTTGTAGATTCCACACTGCTCATTTCGCTGGTACAATTTAGGGTTTTTTTAATTTCTTGAATTTGTGAAATTTGCTCTGTAATCTGGGAATTAGGGTTAATTATAATAAGTCAAGGGTTTTGAAGAAATTTTGAATTTTGGGGGTGTTTTGATTTAGGGGAGACGAAGAGGAAGTTTGAGAGTGTATACACTGGTGGAACAATGGATACACCAAATTCTGGGAAAGTGTTACAGTATTGGCATTGTTGTGGATCTGAAGATCCTTTTGATTCTGGTTGTACTGCATCTCCTCATGCAACATATGATGATTGATACAAGTTTCTTTATTAATGAAATTGACATGAAGAAGAAGAAGGAGAAAGGAAAAGGATATGGTGGAAAGTTACCTTTTTTTATGTATTCGTTTCTTGCACAGAATCAGAATCTTTTTGTATCCTTGGATTTAAGGTCTCCTCCGTAATCACATTATCTCCATGTACAAAACAACCTTTTTCGGGATATGATTCTAATTCTTGTTTTGTTTCGTCCTCCCAACTTGTAACTTTGCTTCTCAAGTTTTCTGTTTAGTTTGCTTGATTGTTATGTCTCTTCTTTTTTCCTTAATGTTTTTTGTTCATCTCTGATGTTCTCGTTGCAGATTGATTTTTCTGACATTTGGTTTCAATCATTGTTGGTAAGAATTAGGATGGGAGAACATTTAGTGTTGGTGGTTGATCGATTATTAAGCGATTCTGGTCTTGGGGCGGTAGACAAAGCAGAGCTTAAAACTGACTTGGTTAACAAAGACGGTACATCTGAATCTGTATCTGCAGGAGCAGATTTATGTGAGAGTAGATTCGAACAATGTAGGATTTGTCATGACGAAGATGAAGATTCTAACATGGATACGCCTTGTTCTTGCTCTGGAACATTAAAGGTGATGTCTTTGTTTTCCGGTTGTTTTCCGTGAACAGGATACTGTCCGAACCTGAATTCATAACCTCAATAATTCTTTCATCAACTCTTTGCAGTTTGCTCATCGTCATTGCGTCCAAAGATGGTGCAATGAGAAAGGTGATACTATATGTGAAATATGTCGTCAGGTATAAATTCTATAAAGCAACCTAATCATATAGTCTCTTGATTTGATGAAGATGAAATTTTTCTCACCAAACTTTGTTCAAATTGCAGCAATATAAACCCGGTTACACAGCTCCTCGACAACTGTTTCACTACACAGGCTTATCTATGAACTTCAGGTGTTTTTTTTATTCATCTTGCTTTGATAACCTTCTTTGTTCCTCTGCACAATGTAGTAATACCATTCTTGTTGTTGAAAACGTCCCAGGAACGATTGGGGAATCGAGGGACTAGATCTTCGTAATCCTTATTTTATAACCTGGGATGTAGCTGGTGATCATGAGCTTTACTCATTTCATAGTCCCACAAGCTTGATATGTTGCCGCATAATTGCCTTGCTAGTATGTTTCTTTCTCTCTGTCCTTGAGAACATATAGATCCAAAGTTCTGATCGATCACGCAATAATTTTTTCATCTTCATGGTGCAGTTTGTCCTTCTGCTCTTCTTGCGCCATTCTCTTCCAGTTTTACTAGGTGGAGTCGATGATTTCTCGTTAACCATGCTCATGGTAAGCTCGATAAAGGACTTCTCAAACATGCATATTACCTCTGTTTTCCTGATTTAAGATTTTGCTGTATTTTGCAGTTACCATTAGTGAGAACATTAGCAATCTTGTTGATTGTATATCTATTTGTTAAGGCATTCATTGTTATACAACGTTGCACACAAGAGAGGGTGAGAAACAACATTCTTTGAATTCTAACATATGATTCTTGGCGAGTTGAGATATCGAATATAACTTGTTCCTTTATTCTCTCGTTGTTGCAAATTAGGATACGAGACTCTCTGGTTTCTCGTCTGATGAAGAAACTGCACCGCCGCGGATATTGATGGCATTGCCGGAAAGACCCGAACTTCATGTTCCCGTAAACTAAGATGATCACTGATCAGTATTCAATATAAGTATATAACCATCTCGTTATATATATGTTTGATTTGTATGTCATGAACACACATAAATTATTTATACCCATAGAATAAATGTTGATAACCCGAGTTTGATCAGATAGATGTTATACGAGAAAATGTGATTGTAAGGAGAACTGATGCAAAAATAGTAAAAGAGTTCTTCACTTATCTTGCAGTTCAGTTATGCGTTATGTTGCTTGTTGATGGTTTGGCTTGCTTTGGAACAAGATTTGAGCGAAGTTTTTCCTGCATCAAGATTTGGATTTATTTCCCTTTCTTCCGATGATGGTTAACTTTTAATTGATTTCTTTATTACAATAAATCATCTATAAACATAAAATAAAATTACATTCGTATCTCAAACTTATAATCCCGCCACTAGAATTATTTAAAAGTCAATCCATCTTTTCCACTGGATGATTTGGATTGGATTGTTTGGATTGGTTGTGTGTGCGATTGATATCTGTATATTTTACACTCTTTCATCATGCATTTCTCATTCATTATGTTCTCTTAACTCATTGTTTTGCATTGTTTTTCGTCTCTTTTGCATAATAGCATATTTAGGTAGTATTCACATTAGTCTTGCATGCATCTTGCATATTGGAGTTGTTTGAGGTATTTTAGGAGATGTCCAAACCATCAAAAGCAAACAGGGAGCAAGAGCAGTCCAGCGACTTGATCTACACTACCCAGTGCGACCCAACCTTCCACGTCCTTGATCGAGTCGAATGAAGATTTTACTTTGGGATTCAACTCTTGAAGTCTTCATTAAAATTGTAGAGGATTGATTCATCTTTCCAATTCCATTGATTTCAAGCCAATCGGAGGCGTGGTTCAAACGTTATCACCGTTTTGGTGGATGCACGTACATTCTGAATTCCGACTCGACCGACACGCGAAGGAGAGCTCCACTCGATCAGACATGTTAGCAGCGACTCGACCAAGACGTCCCAGGAGGACTCCTGAGCACCCTCAAGACGTGACTCGATCAGCAGCTCCCAGACGACCCTTTTCGAGCTGCCACTCGATCGACGTTCTCAATCTGCCATTCGATCAAACTTCCTAGACTCCCACTCGATCGACACACTCATGACGCGACTCGATCGACGCTCTTAAACCAAAGTCCTGGATTTGTTTTGAAGACGCGTCCGAGAAGGGTTCCTGAACCGCCTTTCTATTTTGTTGTTTTATGTTTTAGGGCTTTCCATGTTTTGCTATAAATACTCTTTTAAGTCTTTACTCAAGAGATATAACTTTTATCCTAGGGTTTTTAGGTAGCCACCAAAATGTTTATGAGTTTGTAATCAAGATATCTCTTAATCCTTTTTGTTTTTGCAGTTGATTTCTTCTGCAAAATTGTTTATCTCATCTTTATCTATCTAGTCATGCTTGATTTATTGTTTTCTGGGTTTTCTATGTTTTCTGGGTTTTTGATGATGATTGTTCTTGAAGATGGGATAAATTAGGGGGGGAATCTTAGTCTAATAGGATGCCTAAGCTTAGATTGTTTGATTTTCCTTCTGGATTTGTGTTCTTACTGCTAATTTCTTACTGATCATTTGGGATTAGATCTTAAGCATCTCAGCACCCAAAAAGTGTTCCATGAGATACTTGAACAAACTAATACAAGAGATTTACATTCCTAGCCCAAGATATTGGATTTCTAGGGTGTTTATTGACGTGAATGAACTGGTTTGTCATGCTTGCTTAATCATGTTCCTCTAGCGAGAGTTAGGTTTGGAAGTGATTGAGTCTGAGTAGCTTCGGTCAAGGGATTGGATTAGCTAAGCTGTGATGTTCATTGTCTAGGGATAGCTTGATTGAGTTCTGTTAGGCATTCTAGGTAGATTAAGAGACTTCCACCGAAATTGATAACCCCATCCTTAAGGCCTCTACTTATCTGATTGTTTCTACATCTTTAAACTTGTTCTTTGTTTTTGTTGCAATAGCCTTCTCTTTTGTCTCTGCTCGTTTAGCTTGTTTTTGCTCTCTCTCGTTATTGCATTTTAGCTCTTGTTCTACACACTCGTTTTGTTCTTGCATCTCGTTCACTCTAGGTTGTTAGGCAAAAACTCATTTTGAATCTGCCTTAACTTGTGACTACTTGAATGCATCTTGATTTTTAGTAAAGTTCCCAAATTGGATTGACACCTTCTGTACTACAATTGCATTAGGTTAATTGAGACCTACTGAGAGACACACAAAAATCTTAGTATCAACTTTGCGCTGTTGCCATTTGGGATTCGTTTTGCTACATTTGAGATTTCAAATTTCGCAAGATTAAGTTCTGTTACATTTATCATTCTAACTGACTTGTTTTGGTTCTCTGCTTGTTTGTTTTGCATCTCAGGTACCTATTGATTGCAACCTTGCATGCACAACAGATCAAGAGGACATGAGAATCTCCTTCCTGCTATTGACGAAGTCAATCGGCTGCAAAGACCACGACCAGCCACTATGGAAGCTCCTCAAGGACAAAATCAGAGGCCGCGACACATTGGTGCTGGAGATGCACCAAACACTCATACTCAGCATGGTGGAATCATCCCTCCAAGGAAATCAAAAGTGGTATGATCTCCATGATACAAGGAAACAAGTTTGACGGGTTACCTATGGAGGATCCGCTCGACCATTTAGACGAGTTCGACAATCTGTGCAGTCTCACTAAGATCAACGGAGTGAGTGAAGATGGTTACAAGCTGCGCCTCTTCCCGTTCTCCCTAGGAGACAAAGCTCATCAATGGGAGAAAAACATTCCCAAGGGATCAATCACCACTTGGGATGACTGCAAGAAAGTCTTCTTGGACAAGTTTTTCTCCAATGCCAGAACAACACGTCTCAGGAATGACATCTCTGGCTTTGCTCAAAAGAACTGAGAATCATTCGGTGAAGCCTGGGAGCGTTTCAAAGGTTACCAGAGCCAGTGTCCACATCACGATTTCAGCAACAAGTCATTGCTGAGCACTCTCTACCGTGGTGTGCTACCAAAGATACATATGCTACTTGAACACTGCATCAAACGACAACTTCCTGAACAAGGACGTCGATGAAGGATGGGAACTCGTTCAAAACCTCAGCCATTCTGATGGCAATTACAACGAAGACTATGATCGCACAGTTAGAGGCGACATAGGTTCTGAGGAGAGGTATACGAAGGACTTTAAGAATGTCAATGAGAAGCTTGACCGCATCTTTAGATGGATTAGTGAGACTTCCACATGGTATGTTAGAAGACTTACCTGTTAGGATTAGAGACGTGGAAGTGCCAACCGACTTTGTGGTTCTGGAGATGGATGAAGAACCAAAAGATCCTCTTATATTAGGACGACCATTCTTGGCGACTGCTGGAGCCATCATTGATGTCAAAAATTGCAAGATTGATCTTAATATGGGCGACGACTTCACTATGAAGTTTGACATCAAGGATACCTTGAAGAAACCAACAATAGGAGGACAAGTCTTCTACATTGAAGAAATGGATCAGTTGGCTGACGAGCTGTTGGAAGAACTAGCTGAGGAAGACCATCTCAAGACTGCTTTAACCAAGGATGGAGAAGATGGGTTCCTGCATGAAGAGACCACTTGTTGCAAGAATTTGCTAGACTCCCATAGAGAAACGGATGGACCAGAGGAGTTCGAGCAGCTGCCTGATGCAGAAGAGGTATGTGCAGTTGAGACAGAAACTTCTGGTCGTGTGAACTCCCACTCGACCGGCGTCAAGACCCGACTCGTGTCACCATCGTCCCACTCGACCATGACCGCATCAGACTCCCACGCTGACGACTGGTCAGAATTCAAAGCTCCAAAGGTAGACCTCAAAACTCTCCCTTTTGGACTCATGTACGTTTTTCTGGGAATCAATTCCACTTTCTTGTCATATTGAATACTAAGTTGAGTAATGAGGAATTGGAATTGCTAGTAACTGAGCTTAAAAAGTATAGAAATCTTGAAAATGAATCTTATGCTAATATTGAACCCCAAAGAAGACTGAACCCTAACCTGAAAGAGGTAGTGAAGAAAGAAATCCTAAAACTGCTTGATGCTGGAGTTATCTATCATATCTCTGATAGTACTTGGGTATCTCCAGTGCATTGTGTACCTAAGAAGGGAGGGACAGTGTAGTCAAGAACGAAAAAAATGAGTTAATCCCAACTAGGACCATCACAGGACATAAAATGTGTATTGATTAAAGGAAGTTGAATGCTGCATCTAGGAAAGATCATTTTCCTTTGCCTTTCATTTATCAAATGTTGGAAAGATTAGCTAGTCATCCCTATTACTGTTTCCATGATGGGTATAGTGGATTCTTCCAAATCCCTATCCACCCAAATGATCAGGAAAAGACAACCTTTACTTGTCCTTATGGCAGTTTTGCCTACAGACGTATGCCATTTGGTTTGTGCAATGCTCCAACTACCTTTCAAAGGTGCATGACATCAATTTTTTCGGATTTAATTGAGGAGTCAGTGGAAGTGTTTATGGACGAATTCTCTGTATACGGTTTCACTTTCTCCTCCTGTTTGCTAAACCTGTGCAGGGTATTATCAAGATGTGAGGAGACTAATCTCGTACTCAACTGGGAGAAATGCCACTTCATGGTGGAAGAAGGGATTGTCCTGGGACACAAGATTTCAGAGAAGGGTATTGAGGTTGAGAAAGCAAAGATAGAGGTCATGGTTCAGCTTCAGCCGCCCAAGACAGTGAATGACATCAGAAGTTTTCTTGGACATGCTGGGTTTTACAGAAGATTTATCAAGGACTTCTCAAAAATTGCAAGACCATTAACAAGGTTGCTGTGCAAGGAGGTGGAGTTCGAGTTTGATGCTGCATGTCTAGAGGCTTTCAACAAGATCAAAGAGGCCTTGGTTTCAGCACCCATAGTTCAAGCCCCGAATTGGGATCACCCATTTGAGATTATGTGTGATGCTTTAGACTTTGCAGTTGGAGCAGTTCTGGGACAGCGAATTGACAAAAAGCTTCATGTCATCTACTACGCAAGTCGCACCTTAGACGAGACTCAAGGAAAGTATGCAACCACAGAGAAGGAACTCGTAGCAGTTGTGTTTGCATTCGAAAAATTCAGGAGTTACCTTGTGGGTTCGAAGGTCATAGTGTATACCGACCATGCTGCTCTGAGACACATCTATTCAAAGAAGGATACCAAGCTAAGACTGTTGAGATGGATTCTGTTACTTCAGGAATTTTGACATGGAGATAGTTAACAAGAAAGGTATAGAAAGCGAAGTTGCAGACCACTTGTCAAGAATGAGGGTTGAAGATGCTGCTCCGATAGATGATTCAATGCCTGAGGAACAACTTCTGGTCGCCCAGGTTTGTGAGCAGATGCATGACACAAAGCTTGACAACCTCAGAATCAAATGCATGGTGATCACTTCCGAGACTGCACCATGGTATGCGGATTTCGTGAATTACAAGGTTTGTGGAGAAGTTTCTGATGACATGGATCCCTACAGGAAGAAAATTTTTTTCAGGGAAGTCGACCAATACTTCTGGGATGAGCCCTATCTGTACAAAAGAGGTTCTGATGGTCTGTTCAGAAGATGCATAGGAGAAGGGGAGTGCAGGAGTGCTTGAGCACTGTCACGGCTCCACCTATGGAGGTCATTTCTCCACATTCAAGACAACTAAGAAGGTTCTTCAAGCAGGTCTCTGGTGGACAACCTTGTTCAAAGACGCTCACAGTTTCATTACCAAGTGTGACGCTTGTCAACAGATGGGCAACATCACAAGAAGAAATGAAATGCCCCAGAATCCGATCCTAGAAGTAGAGTTATTCAATGTGTAGGGAATAGACATCATGAGACCTTTCAACCCTCCATCTAATGGTAATGTCTATATTCTGGTAGCAGTGGACTACGTTTCTAAGTGGGTTGAAGCTATTGCCAGTCCTACCAACGATCGCAAGGTTGTTCTGAAGAAGCTCAAGAGTATAATCTTTCCAAGGTATGAGATACCTAGAGCAGTGATCAGTGATGGCGGAATTCACTTCATCAACAAGGTGTTTGAAAGTATGCTGAAAAATTATGGTGTGAAGCACAAGGTGTCTACTGCGTATCATCCCCAGAAAAGCGGACAAGTTGAAGTTTCAAATAAACAGATCAAAGGTATCCTGTCACAGATAGTTGGAGTTTTGAAGAAGGACTGGTTTACCAAGTTGGACGAGACTCTCTGGGCGTACAGGACAGCCTTCAAAACACCAATAGGCAGAACACCATTTCAGTTGATATATGGTAAGCATGTCATCTCCCTGTAGAGGTTGAGTACAAGGCGCTTTGGGCTATCAAGTTGCTGAACTTGGATATTGATACAGCTCAAGCTAAGAGGGCTCTTGACATTCATGAGTTAGAAGAAATCAGACTTGATGCATATGAGAGCTCAAAGATTTACAAAGAGCGACCAAAAAGTTTTATGACAAGAAAATTGTTGTAAAAGAGCTCAAGGCTGGAAATCAAATTCTGCTCTTCAATTCTAGGTAATAACAAGTTTTTCACCCAGGGTATCAATTCCCTATGCAGTTGTAGTACAAAGGGTTATCAATCCAAATGGTTGATATGCTAGCAGATAAGATATGATCAGAACAATGCAAGTCAAGCCAATCAATAATGGGGGTTTTATCTATCAACCTAAGGTGAACAAAAATAAGAAATAGAACAAGAACCACACGACCTAAGCACTCGATGCAAGCATTCGGATACAGGATCGGGTGGGATGATCAGATCAAGAAGACAAGTATGAACAGCTCGAAGGTATACACGAAGCTGGTGATCGTGTACCAGTTCGGGTAAGGAGTCGAGTTATGAATAAAAAGCTAAACAATGAAGATTCGAAAGCTCCTAAGGATAGGATAATCGACTACTAAGTGCTCTTGACCAATTTGGGATGTCCTACATGCCTCAAGCAAATATTTCCTAGACAATGAATCTCTTAAATCTTGCTAAAACACTCTCATGATAGAAACAATCAACCTTGGTCACTCCCCTACCCAACTCTTGTTGGAGAAACATGACCAATCAGGCATTATGAACCAATTCATTATTTTCAATAAACTCCTTACACATCTAATCTCTTAGGTTAAGTGAGTAAATCTCTAGCATTGATTGATTCAAGTATTTCAAAAACATCTCTCGATGGCAAAACACTTTAGATCTAGTCTCAACCTCTCGATCTGAAAATAGCATTATGAACATCAATCTAGAAGGAAATTTATCTAAAAATAATCATTCAATCTAAGACATCCTAATCGATCAAGAACACATATTTGTCTATCCCATCGCTAGAAACTTTGTTTCACTACTCAGATCTCATGGTAGAAAGCATAAAAACACCGATGAATGAAAATTGCACTGTATTGAAAATAAGATAAAAGTAGTAGAGTGAAGAATTAAAACTAAAAAGAATAGCAAGAGAAATGAAATCGAATCCTAACAAAGTAGAAAAAGTGTTTGAGTCGCTCAATCTCTCTCTCAGAAGCTCTCGCTCTCTGGTTTGAGTGTCTACGGCGTGCTAGGGCGAGAGGAAGAAGAGGGGGGTTTAAATATGGGAACCCTTTTAACCTAGCTGCTCAGTCCTGCCCGAGGGTCTACTCGAGGTGGTGCACGAGGTTCAAGTCGGGTAGTTCCTCGGATAGGTCTTTGATCGGGTTGAGGTTTGGACTGTTCTTCTTGCACAATTGCTCCTTCGGGTATATGCCCGGGTTTGACCTTGTTTTCCCCCATTTTAGGCTCTAATGCACCTGTTTTCATCCAAAATGTACAATTGCAACAATGCAGCACCCTAAATGGCCTAAATGCAAATTCTTACAGTAAAGGACTAAAAAATATTGAGGTTAGGGTATATATAATGCAAAATATGGACAAAAAAGGGTGTCTAAAACATGCAAATTAGAGACTTATCACTAGGCTTAAGTTATTTCCTGGAAAACTTAAGTCTAGGTGGTCTGGACCTTTTACGTCAAAGAAGTTCTGTCATTCAGAGATATCACTCCTCTGAACAAGGATGGTAGTGAATTCACTGTAAATGGTCAGAGAGTCAAAAAATATTTATCTAATCAAATCCAACCAGAGGGGTCTTCTGTGCTCCTCTATGAACCCCCAAGAGCATAAAAAGCTGAAAAGTCAAGCTAAAGACTTTAAACTAGCTCATTTGGGAGGAAGTCCCAAAGGTATCTATGTAAATATTTTTTTTAGGATCCTTGTGTTTTTGTTTTTTGTTTTTAGTTTTCTGGTGTTTAGAAATCTGCATAAAGAAGTATGGGAACAAAAAAAGAAAGTGAAAATAGCTGTCGAAAGAGTGCGTTCAGAGTCAAGCCGGGTATAATGGGTTCTACAGAAGAGATAGAAGATACAGAAAAAATCAAAAAAAAAGTTTTTTACCAAAAAAAAATCTCTCTCCCCCATCATTTCAACTCAACTCTCCTTTCTCACCCATCTTTTCACTCTCTCCTTCACGTGAATTCCCCCACCCTCTCTTGTCTCCTCTCACCAGACACATCACCTTTGTGTCTTCTCTTCCTACATCACCCCACTACCATTCTCCCTTACACGACAACTTCACTTCTTATTTATTAAACACCTTCACTCATACTCCCACTAACCCAAAAAATCGATTACTCCTTCATACACACTTCTCACTTTCTACTCTCACCCAACAACCTCCACTGTCATCTCATTGTCTCACCATTCAACCGGAGTACCATCTCACTCAGTCGTCATTCACGCTGTGTTTCATCGATTCGACCAGTGCAGAAAAACCGACGTCTCTCCAAAACGGCGCGGACCGACAATGCAAGTTTCTCCACAAGGACGGTGAAGTCGTCACGCTCGAGCCAGCAACCGTCGAATCGATCGTAGACACCATCTCACTCTCTCCGCTCGAAATCATCATCTCACTTCACCCCTCTCTCCTTGCTTGCTTTCACGCTGTGTTCCCCTCACGTCACACCGTTGCCACTCGATCGCCCTCATTTGAGACAACGTTTCTCCACCCGACTCGATCGACAACGAAGTAGTCTCTCAACCTGCTTGACTCGATCTATGTTGCTGTTGCTATTCACGCATCCTCACAAACGACGTCCCTAGAAGCACTGCTGTGTCGATTCTCTCACCCGAACAAACAAGATCCGACTTGATCGACGACGACTTAGAGCTGCTCTTGGAACCAACATTCTCTCCGACTCGATCCATCCTCCTAGAGCACCCGCTGAAGCAGCCTCCTTATTCCACTTGATCGAGAAACAAGATTTCGACTCGACCAACTGCCGTTGCAACACCGCTTCGCCTTGGTGCCGACTCTATCTGTTTACACTTTAACACTCTTCTTTTGACGTTGAGTTTTGCGATTAGTGTTGTTATTTGATCTAACCTACTAATATTTGGTTTTGGGTTTGAATTTTCTCAGCTTAACAATGTCTGACAATTTATGGGATAAGATGTATGAGAAGTATGGTTGTGAAGTACCAAGACGTGTTGTTACTTCTAAGCCGCCTTCGCAAGGCGCTGAGTCAAGGAGGGCAATGAAATGATCTAGTAAGGACAAGGCTAGAGGCAAGAAACAAGTGCAACAGAAGGATGAAGGTAGTGATTATGAGATGGAGCAAGCTCGCGAGAGTGCAACGTCAAGGAAATCTGTTAAGAAGAAGTCCGAGTCGAAATTATCTGCCCAGGAGTATTACGATTTGTTTCAGCAACATGAGTTTATGGGAACAAGATATCCCCACAGTCAAACCATGATGGACCTTGGTATAGTAGAGGATGTTCAATATCTTTTCGGCCAATGCAGCCTCAACAAGCTTATGAACACGTCGAAGAACACTTATAGAGAGGAAACCATCCAGCTTCTAAGCTCCTTGCAAGTTCACCTGTTCGCGGACGCGCCTGAGATGGAGTCGGATGGCAGTTTAGGCTATTTCACGTTTATGATACATGATCAGAATTATATCCTTACTGTGAAGCAGCTTGAGGATGTGTTTGGATTCACTAGTGGGATAGGCACTGCACCAGAAATCGACAGGGAAAAAGCATCGTCATTATGGGCTACAATTAGCACAGAGCAACGCTTCAACGCCTCAAGGTCGAAAGGGATGCTAATAAGAAGCCCAGTCTTGAGATACTTCCACAGGGCTATTTCTAACGTCTTCTACGCGAAGGAGATCACTGGACTCGTCACCAAAGCAGAGATCGACATGTTGGACTTGGCACTCTAGTACCCGTTGAAGAAGACTACAAAGGGTGTTATGCTTAAAGGTGACACATCAGACACATCATTCACCTTCTTCTTGTTGAACCATCTCCAGACTTACAAGACGTGGGTGGTGAGACTGAACAAAACTCATTCGCCGGGAGTTATGTGTATGGGAGGGATTGTGACATGGATCTTAGCAGCAGCAGGTGTTCCTCTCCCTTCGAACTCGTTTCCACCGCGTTGGATAGATATGAACCACTTGAAATAGATTGACACTTTAGAGTGGGAGCACAAGGTTGGAAAGTTTGTATACAGATTTGTTCACCCAAAGGTTGATGAAGCAAGGATTCTTCTTCCTTGTGTGACTCTAACAACGATCCTTAACGGTGAGAACATTGAGTTTGTTCCTGATAGAAGCATTTTGTATGTTGAGGGTGAGGATCAGCGAATGGAGATCTCTACGGAAGAAGACACCCGGATGGAGGAGGGTCCAGAAGACTATCGCCCTGAAAGATATCACTTTGATGAGTATACAACACCTAGACTAGGAAGGGTTGTTAAGTAGGCTCATGAGCGGCTCAACAAGCTCCAACGCCGGGGCAAGGAAAGGGACAAGGCATACAAGTCCCTCAAGACAACTATTACACATTTCATGAGGAAGTTTAGTTGCACTTCTCACAGCACTGCTATCCCAATGCCCTCCCAAAATGTCATGCCAATACAGGGACATTTGTCTACACGTCTTAAGCCAACTCGCCGAGCACTTCACTCTCTAGCACGCCGGTCTGCTTACACGCCATGGACGCAACAACCCTCTCTAGCTCGACCTCGACACTCGTCTCATGAGCCCCAGGAGAAAGCAAAAAGGTCGTTAAAGAAAGCCAAGAAGGGAACTTTATCAAGTCGCCCATTCGAGCATCAACAAGGAGGTCCTTCTGAGCACCTACCTGAACCAGTGGTTGAGTAGCAGCATGAGTCTCAGATCGAATATTAGACCATACCAGCGACTAAGGAGTAGAATGAGAATCAAGGTGACTATCAGCCTACTGGGGTTATTGTGCTAGTATCGGACCATGGTGAGTCTCGGGTAGACGACATGCAGTGCGACGACCAGCAAAATGTTGATCAGAACACGCAAGCGGTTGAGCAGCAAGTCGACCAAGCAGCTCAGGCCACGCCTGCGGATCCTGAACAAGGCGAGGGACAAAGTCAGTACCATGCTCCTCCTTGGGCGAGCACCGACTCCTTCTTTTACTATTGAGGTACTCCTACCTGTCCTTTGTAAATACCATCTCATCCTTGCATTTTTTATTTTTGTTGTGATTCTCAAATCCTTCTTCAAATTTCTCTTACAAAAGGGACTGTGTAATTTAAGTTTGGAGGAGGGTTTGAGATGATGTATCTGATGATGTTTTCTGTGATTATTATTTCAAATTTTTGTATCATATCATATTTGAGTCTGCATTCATCTATTTGCATAGAAAAACCATAAATATTTGATTTTTTTTCAAAAGGTTCCACAAAAAAAGAGTGTTCATGTAGTTTACATTTGCATATTAGGATTGAGTCTAGTGTTATTCATATAGGGATGTTGCATTTAGCATAGGGGTTGATGATGAATGTAACCTTGTTAGAATGCTGAATATAATAGGATAAGATCAAGGCCCTTGTTATTAGTTCTTTGATGCATGTTGATTGAACTTGAAATGTATGACTGAACCAGGTTTTGAATTCTCGAAATTGCATTCTAGTCTTGATTGAAGCATGTTTTGAATTGACATCATTCCCTATGTACCTGAACCTAATCCTGACTTGCAATTATCTTGTTATGCATTGAAGTTGAACTCATGGATACCATATACATACTTGGATTATCTTTCTCTTTTTTACCACTCTTGTTAATCCAAGTAGTTGATTCCCATCTTTGGAACAGTTTCCCGCACCCTTAACCAACCGTTCGTTCAAGCCAATTGTATTCTTGAGTGTGAGGCCATTTCCAAGTTGAGCTTGTTAGAAAGTGTTAGGTTTTAGCTGACAAGAGTAGGATCCTGTGTAGTTCTAGTTTGCACTTTACGGACTAGTAGGACTAGGTGAGAACTCGATTTTGGGATTGGATTTGTACTGAAAAGAGGAGTAAAAGAGAAAGAAAAGGGTAAAGAGTCTTTAGGAGGGGAATGTGTTTTCAAGTTTTACAAGTCTAGTAACGGATGTGGGTTGTGCAATGTAAAAGTGTTATTGGTTCTAGGCATAGAAAGAAAAATTTAGACAAAGAAGAGAAAGCAAAACGCGTAAGAAGTCTAGAGTTCTAAGAAGAAAAGAAAAAGAACCATAGTGATAAAAAGTTTCCCATCCGCTAGATTGATATGAAGTAACCTTCTCCTAAGGCTAAGTAAAAAGAATGAGAGAATGGGTTTAAAAAGAGAGATCGATGAAGGGTAGAGATAGGACAACCTTCTGGGTTAGAATGTTAGAGCTAAGTTTTCTTGGGACCTTTGGGTAGACGGGACACTGCTCTTGTATGTATCAGCTGGTTTTAACCTTTAGCCTTCTCTTAAGCTCAACTCATTTTCGCGAGAGAACCCTATTCTATATTGTTAAAACCACTTGCAGAGGAGACCGTTTTTGTCTCTACCCTTTCACCCCAGCCAAATGAGTTTGATGATATTACATAGCTTGATTCATGGTTCTTTGTTAATGAATGTTAAAGGGAATGATAGAAATGATAGCATGTGTAGATTAAGGTTTGGAATCGTTTCAGGTTTTGATGAGCTTGACTAAAGTTTTTAAATAGAGTTGCTTCACCATGCTTCATAGAACTAAAAACAAGGACCTTGATTCTAACTACTCTATTCATCATGTTTTAGGTTCTGAGACCCCATCTTCAAACCTCTCTTCCTTACTTTGTTCTTGATCGTTTGCTTTAGGGCAATCAAAATATAAGTTTGGGGGAGTTGATATGTGTATATTTTACACTCTTTCATCATGCATTTCTCATTCATTATATTCTCTTAAGTCATTGTTTTTGCATTTTTTTTCGTCTCTTTTGCATAATTGCATATTTAGGTAGTCTTCGCATTGGGCTTGCATGCATCTTACATATTGGAGTTGTTTCAGGTATTTTAGGAGATGTCCAAACCATCAAAAGCAAACAGGGAGCATGAGAGCAGTCCAGCGACTCGATCTACACTACCCAGTGCGACCCAATCTTCCACGTCCTTGATCGAGTCGAGTGAAGATTTTACGTTGAGATTCATCTCTTGACGTCTTAATCAAAAGTGTATAGAATTGAGTCATCTTTCCAATTCCGTTGATTTCAAGCCAATCGGAGTTCTGGTTCAAAAGTTATCACCATTTTGGTGAATGCACATACATTCTGAATTCCGACTCGACCGGCATGCGAAGGAGAGCTCCACTCAATCGGACATTTTAGCAGCGACCCGACCAAGACGTCCCAGGAGGGCTCCTGAGCACCCTCAAGATGCGACTCGATCAGCAGCTCCCAGACGACATTTTTCTAGCTGACACTCGATCGACATTCTCAAGCCGCCATTCGATCAAACTTCCTAGACTCCCACTCGATCAACACTCTCGCGACGCGACTCGATCGACGCTCTTATACCGACGTCCTGGATTTGTTCTGAAGACGCGTCCGAGAAGGGTTCCTAAACCGCCTTTCTATTTTGTCGTTTTATGTTTTAGGGCTTTTCATGTTTTGCTATAAATACTCTTTTAAGTCTTTACGCAAGAGATATAACTTTTATCCTAGGATTTTTAGGTAGCCACCAAAATGTTTCTGAGTTTGTAATCAAGACACTCTTAATCCTTTTTGTTTTTGCATTTGATTTCTTCTCCAAAGTTGTTTATCTCATCTTTATCTATCTAGTCATGCTTGATTTAGTGTTTTCTGGGTTTTTGATGATGATTGTTCTTGAGTAGTGAAATAGGGTTCTTGAGGATGGGATAGATTATGTGGAGAATCTTAGTCTAATAGGATGCCTAAGCTTAGATTGTTTGATTTCCCTTCTGGATTAGTGTTCTTACTGCTAATTTCTTACTGATCATTTGGGATTAGATCTTAAGCATCTCAGCACCCAAAACATGTTCCATGAGATACTTGAACAAACTAATACCAGAGATTTACATTCCTAGCCCAAGTGATTGGATGTCTAGGGTGTTTATTGACGTGAATGAACTTGTTTGTCATGCCTGCTTAATCATGTTCCTCTAGCGAGAGTTAGGTTTGGAAGTGATTGAGTCTGAGTAGCTTCTGTCAAGAGATTCGATTAGCTAAGCTGTGATGTTCGTTGTCTAGGGATAGCTTGATTGAGTTCTGTTAGGCATTCTAGGTAGATTAAGATACTTCCACCGAAATCAATAACCCATCCTTAAGGCCTCTACTTATCTGATTGTTTATACATCTTTAAACTTGTTCTTTGTTTTTGTTGCAATAGCCTGCTCTTTTTTCTCTGCTCGTTTAGCTTGTTTTTGCTCTCTCCCGTTATTGCATTTTAGCTCTTGTTCTACAAACTCGTTTTGTTCTTGCATCTTGTTCACTCTAGGTTGTTAGGCAAAAACTCATTTTGAATCTGGCTTAACTTGTGACTACTTGAATGCATCTTGATTGTTAGTAAAGTTCCCCAATTGGATTGAAACCTTCTGTACTACAACTGCATTAGGTTAATTGAGACCTACTGAGAGACACACAAAAATCTTAGTATCAGCGATCCAGGTGGTTTGTGAAAGTTCAAGGAAGTCGGTTAGGAACTTACTTTCTTGAGTATAAGAAGCAAATGGGGCTGGTCGTAGATCATGGTTTAGAATTGCAAGGCTGGCCTTGTTTGTGGAAACAAGGATTGTTATGACAAGATGATATATTGAGAGCACTAAAAAGACTTATGAACGACTTAGTATGAGTCTGATACTAGGATTTTTGTATGTCCTAGCAGGTTCAATTACCCTTATGTAGTTGTAATACTTAAGGTGTCAATCAAGTTGGGAAACTTTACTAACAATTGAGATGCAATCAAGGAATCACAAGTCAAGCCAATTCAAAGAGAATGTTTTTATCTAACAATCATAGAATGATCAGAATGCAAAACGAAAATGAGCTACAGGACTAGTAACGAGAATGTATGACAAGAAGCGAAAATGAATGAAAACTAGAAAACGAGTCTAAGTAAGAATGAGATAGCAAGATCAGAAACGGTTTCAGGATGTAATAAAAATCAGAAAGATAGAAGTCCTAAGGATGGGAGTAATTGATGGCGATGGAGTATCCTAGTGTACAGAGTGTTTAACATGCCACAAACAAAATCTCCCTAAACAATGAACATCACGACTTAGCTAATCCAATATCTAGACAGAAGCTACTCAGACTCAACCACTTACAAACCTAGCTTTCGCTAGAGAAACATTATCAAGCATGGCATGACAAACAAGTTCATTCACGTCAACAAACATCCTAGACAACTAATCTCTTAGGCTAGGAATGTAAGTCTCTGGTACTAGTTGGTCAGACATTTCATCAAACACCTTTTGGGTGTAGAAATGTCTAAGACCTAGTTCCAATTGATGAGAGAGAAAATAGTATTTCTAACTCTAGTCCATAAGGGAATCATACAAATCAAAGCTTAAACACCCTACATCCTAAGATCCTCCACCTAATCTATCATATCCTCAAGAACTCTAACACTACTCGGATCTAGAAATCATCATCAATGATACAAACTCAAAAAACATTGAATCAAGCATCATTAGATAGATAAAAATGTGAAGAACAACTTTGTAGAAGAAATCAAATGCAAAAACTGAATAAATTAAAAGATATTGGGATACAAAGTCTGAGAACGTTTTAGGTGGCTAGGTAAAACCTTAAGAACAAAATGAGGAACAGATGTCCCAAGCCAAGACTTAACAAAATGTATTTATAGTAAAAACATGTAAATCCCTAAAACTTAAAACGACAAGGTAAAGAGTCGATTTGGGAATCTCCTGAAGCGTGTAAGACGGAGCGTCTTCCTCACATGTGTGATCGAGTCGGTGTGCGTCCAGTGGGCATTTGGTATATGAAAGTGGCTTGAATGGTGTAAGTAGGAGTGGCTCGAGCGGTGTGAGTGAAACATGCTTGAGCGTGGTCGGCTCGAAGGAGGTGCAGGGAGGTTGGCTCGAGCTAGGTGTATACGCATCCACTAAAATGATGATAACTCTTGAACCACACCTCTGCTTGGCTTGAAATAAACGGCATAGGAAAGATAACTCAATTCGCTACAACTTTGATGAAGACGTCAAAAGCTGAATCCCTCGACCGGTGGCTCGAGTGATGGCTCGAGTGGTGGCTCGAGTGGTGGCTCGAGTGGTGGCTCGAGTGGTGGCTCGTTTGGGCGACTCGAGACGTGGCTCGATTGGGTAACTCGAGACGTGGCTCAATTGGGTGACTCGAGACGTGGCTCGATTGAATTGTTTCATTCTCCAAGGCCACCAGAGATATCAGTTTGCAAAGTAGAGTCCTGGTTTTCGTATATAACAGGCTTGCTGGTGCCAAGTAGACGTAGTCAAAGAAGAGTGATGTGGGAAGGTTTAAATGAAGCCAAAGAAGATCAAAAGTGGCTTGCTCTTATACAATTTTGGGTGAGAACATACTTTGTTAGCTTAGAATTTTTGTTGCAGGTTTGTGGAGGATTCTTGAGCAACCATTGAATCACTAGAGGTAGAATATCGTTATCAAAAGATGATGACAAAGTATTAGACTCAAGAGAGATGATCAAGAAGCAGTGAACAAATCTGATACAACCATGGGTATAGATACAGAAGCAATGAACAAGACATTTACATATACAAAGAAAGTCACAAACAATATGTAGCGTACAAGATGCTGAGAACACATGCAGACAAAGACGCAATGATTTCCAATATAGAAAATCAGAGAATGTACCACAGAAGAACAAGCTAAAGCTGGTTTATTATCTGACTTTGCCTCTACGTTTGACTTTGCTATAAACCTCGGATTTGTGCATTGAAAGATGTTTTGGAATCTTGAAAGCAAGATCTTTCCAATGATATAAAGGTCTTATTATGATTCTGTGTCATTTGATGGGAAACTGTTCCCAAATTTAGCTGTTGGCAGGTTTATAGCATTTTCGATATGCTTTGGAAATTTGGTCTTAACTTTCAATCAGTAAACCCAAATTGTGATCTGCTTTCTCATGTGGCTTCATTTTGCTGTCCTTGATCATCTCACAACATTTTGGATTTTTTGGGATTTTCTGTTATCTTGTTTATGCTCTGCATCAAGGGAGGAAAAGAAGCTCAATTCAAGTCCTCATGTTTGGAAACAGAAACAAAAGTTCTTAATGTTCCTAGGTCAGGAAATCACAATCAACTTGGTGTCAAGACTCAACATTGAGTAAAATAAAGTTGATTGTGTAGAAGTGTGGAAAGAAGACTTATTTGAAGTTGTGGTGATGAATGTGAAATTTTCGTCGTGATGGAAAATGATTGTAAAGAAATTAATCTCTGTTGGGAGTTAGTGCCGCGAGACAAGTGTCTTTTGTGGAGATGTGAACCAGAAATATTTTTCTTGTTGAAAATATTTTTCTTGGAGGTAATTAGTGAGGAATGTCCTTGAAAGTCCTAAGAGATGATAATGGTTTTGCTCTCAGTTGTGCCTTGTATTGGTTCACACTGTTTACAAGTTAGTTGCTGCATAATAATCAAGAAGACCTCTGGGTGTTGGAGGAAAAGAGTAAGAGCGCTAGATTATTAAATTTCAAGAGAAGGATTCAATTTCACTAGTATTATAAGATGGTCGGGATACATAGTAATGGATGTCAATCGTGACAATGTCAGTGGATGTTTCAGTCTTGTCATTTTGAAGGTAAATCCATACACTCCGTGAAGCGTCGGTCGAGTGGAGTGGCGTTGACTCGACCTGCATGTTGGTGCTTCTTCCCAGGAGCGTCGGCCGAGTCGAAAATCTGGATGCATATGCATCCACTAAAACAATGATCACTCTTGAACCGCGCCTCTGATTGGCTTGATATAAACAGCATTGGAAAGATGACTCAATTATTTACAACTTTTATGAAGACGTCAAAAGGTGAATCGCTCAACCGGTGGCTCGAGTGATGGCTCAAGTGGTGGCTCGATTGGGCGACTCGAGACGTAGCTCGATTGGGTGACTCGAGACGTGGCTCGATTGGGTGACTCGAGACATGACTCGATTGGTCCCTCTCGGGGATGGCTCGACCGGTTACGTTTCCAACAACTCCTAGATACCTGAAATACTCCAAAATGCACAATGTACGCAAGGATGATGCAAGAACTACGTGGACATGCAAGATGTATAGAAAAGACTAGAAAGTGATGCAAAACAATGATAAATATATGCTAAGGAGAGACAAAATATAGATATATCAACTCCCCTAAACTTATCCTTTGTTTTCCCTTTGCTTGCCCTCAAGCAAACAATAAGAACAAAGTATGGAAGAGAGGTTTGAAGATGGGGTCTCAGAACCTAAAACATGCTGAATAAAATAGTTAAAATCAAAGTCCTTGTTTTTAGTTCTATGATGCATGGTGAAGGAACTTTACTTCTTTAATCTACACATACAATCCTATCAATCACCCCCTTCAACATTCATTAACAGAGAATCGTTAATCAAGCTATACAAAGTCGTCAAACTCATTTGGCTAAGGTAAAAGGTTAGAGACAAATGTGGTCTCCTTCTCAAGTGGTTTCATCAATGCATAACAAGCTTTTCTCATGAAAAGGAGTTCAGCTTAAGAGAAGGCTAAAGGTTGAAACCAATTCATATATACAAGAGCAGTACCCTGTTTACCCAAAGGTCCCAAGGAGACTTAGCTCTAACATTCTAATCCCAGAGTTGGCCCTATCTCTACCCTTCATCAATATCTCTTCTCAAACCCATTCTCTTATTCTTTGCACTTAGTCTTAGGAGGGGATCACTTCTTATCATTCTAGCGGATTGGGAAATCTTTATTATCACTATGGTTCCTTTTCTTTTCGTCCAAGGACTCTAGACATCTTAAGCATTTTTACTTTATTTTCTTTGTCTAATCTTTTTATTTTATGCCCAGAACCAATAACTCTTTTTACTTTGCTCAACCCAAATCCTTTTCTAGACTTGTAGACTTTGAAAACACATCCCCTTCCTAAAGACTTTCTACCCTTTACTTTTCTGCACCAGTCCATACCCAATACCCAAAATCGAGTTCTCACCTAGTCCTACTAGTCAAAATAACGTGAACTAGAACTACACAGGATCCTACTCTTGTCGGTTAGAACCTAACACTTTCTAACAAGCTCAGCTCGGAAAAGGTCTGACACTCAAGAATACAATTGGCTTGTAGGATAGGATCAAGGCCCTTGTTATTAGTTCTTTGATGCTTGTTGATTGAACTTGAAATGTAAGACTGAACTAGGTTTTGAATTCTCGAAATTGCATTCTAGTCTTGATTAAAGCATGTTTTGAATTGACGTCATTCCCTATCTATCTGAACCTAATCCTGATTTGCAATTATCTTGTTATGTATTGAAGTTAAACTCATGGATACCATATACATACTTGGATTTTCTTTCACATATTTACCACCCTTGTCAATCCAAGTAGCTGATTCCCATCTATGGAACAGTTCCCCGCACCCTTAACCAATTGAATCTAGCATGCTAACAAGGTTACAATCATCATCAACCCCTATGCTAAATGCAATAATCCTATATGAATAACCTAGACTCAATCTTAATATGCAAGTGCAAACTACATGAATACTCTGTGTTTGTGGAAATATTCTAGTTTTTTTTTTTCAAATTTTTTTTTGGTTTTTCTATGCAAATAGATGGATGCAAGCAAACTCAAACATGATATGATGCAAAAATTTGAAATAAGAATCACAAAACACAACATCAGATACATCATCTTAAACCCTCCCCCAAACTTAAATTACACAGTCTCGTGTGTAAGAAAAATTTGCAGAAAGATTTGAGAATCACAACAAAAACAATGCATGAATGAAATGGTATGTACAAAGGAAAGGTAGGAGTACCTCAGTAGTAGAAGAAGGAGTCGGTGCTCTCCCAAGGTGGAGCGTGATACTGACTTTGTCCTTCGCCTTGGTCTGGATCCGCAGGGGTGACCTCAGTGGTTTGGTAACCCTACTGCTCAACCGCTTGCGTGTACACGTTTGGTTGCTTGTCGCACTGCATGTCGTCGACTCTGGACTCGCCATGATCCGATACTAGCACAACCACCTCTGTGAGCTGATAATCCCCTTGATGTTCTATCTGCTGCTCAACTCCGTGCATGCCCTGATGTGGGCTCAAGCGGGTGTCGTGAGTGGCTCGAGAGATGTAGTCGGAACGTGGCTTGATTGAGGCAGCCGGACCGTGGCTCGATTGTTGCAGTTGGGACGGCGAGAATAGCGGGTTGAGTGAGACGCAGCTCGATTGAGGCAGTCGGACCGTGGCTCGATTAAGGCAGTCGACTGTGGCTTGAGAGACGCGGTGAGGAACGAGTAAGAGGTCGTTGGCTCGAGTGTGCGATGAGAGTGGACAAAACTTTTTTTTCTCTGTATCCCCTATCTCTGTTGCCCATACTCCCTTCTGAAGACTCTTGAACAAAAGAAAACTAAAAACAAAAATTAAAAACACAAGGATCCTAATAAAACATTTACAATGATACCTTTGGGACTTCCTCCCAAGTGAGCTTGTTTAAAGTCCCTACCTTGACTTTTCAGCTTTTTATGCTTTTTGGAGTTCATAGAGGAGCATAAAAGACCCCTCTGGTCGGACTTGATCAGCTAGATATTTCTTGATTCTCTGACCATTTACAGTGAATTCACTACCATCATTGTTCAGAAGAGTGATTGCTCCGAATGGCAGAACTTCCTTGACTTCAAAAGGTCCAGACCACCTAGACTTAAACTTTCCAGGAAATAACTTAAGTTTGGAGTTGAAAAGCAATACCTGATCTCCAGCCTTAAGCTCCTTGACAACAATCTTCTTATCATGGAAATGCTTGGTTCTTTCTTTGTAAATCTTTGAGCTCTCATAGGCATCAAGTCTGATTTCTTCTAACTCATGTATATCAAGAGTCCTCTTAGCCTGAGCTGTATCAATATCCAAGTTCAGCAACATGATAGGCCAAAGCGCCTTGTTCAACTGAAATGACATGCTTTACCATATATCAACTGAAATGGTGTTCTGCCTATCAGCGTTTTGAACGCTGTTCTGTACGCCCAAAGAGTCTCGACCAACTTGAAAGACCAGTCTTTTTTCGAAACTCCAACGATCCTTGTCAGAATACCCTTGATTTGTTTGTTCAAAACTTCAACCTGTCCGCTGGTCTGAGGATGATACGCAGTGGACACTTTGTGCTTGACACCATACTTTCTCAGCATACTCTCGAACACCTTGCTGACAAAGTGAGTTCCACCATCACTTATCACACTGCTCTGGGTATCCCATACCTTGGAAAGATTATATTCTTTAACAACTTCAGAAAAAACTTGTGATCATTGGTAGGACTGGCAATGGCTTCAACCCACTTAGAAATGTAATCAACTGCCACCAGAATATAGACATTCCCATTAGATGGAGGGTTGAATGGTCCCATGAAGTCTATCCCCCAAACGTCAAATATTTCCACTTCCAGGATCGGATTCTGTGGCATCTCGTTCCTCCTTGTGATGTCGCCCATCCTTTGACAAGCATCACTTGGTGATGAAGCTGTGAGCGTCTTTGAACATGGTTGGCCACCAAAGACCTGCATGAAGAACCTTCTGAGCTGTCTTGAATGTGGCAAAGTGACCTTCGTAGGTGGAGTCGTGACAGTGCTCAAGCACTCCCTGCACTTCCCCTTCTGCTATGCATCTTCTGAACAGACAATCAGAACTTCTTTTGTACAGATAGGGTTCATCCCATAAGTAGTGGTTGACCTCTCTGAAAAACTTTTTCCTCCTGTAGGGATCCATGTCATCAGGAACTTCTCCACAAACCTTGTAATTCACGAAATCAGCATACCATGGTGCAATGTCTGAAGTGATCACCATAAAATTGAGTCTGAGGTTTTCAACCCTTATGTCACAAACCTGGGCGGCCATAAGTTGTTCCTCAGGTATTGAGTCATCTATTGGAACAGCATCTTCAATCCTCATTCTTGACAAGTGGTCCGCAACTCCGTTTTCTATGCTTTTCTTGTCAACAATCTCCATGTCAAACTCCTGAAGAAGCAGAATCCATCTCAACAGTCTTGGCTTGGTATCCTTTTTCGAGTAGATGTGTCTCAGAGCAGCATGGTCGGTATACACTATGACCTTCGAACCCACAAGGTAACTCCTGAATTTTTCGAATGCAAACACAGCTGCTAGGAGTTCTTTCTCTGTGGTTGCATACCTTCCTTGAGTCTCGTCCAAGGAGCGACTTGCGTAGTAGATGACATGGAACTTCTTGTCAATTCACTGTCCCAGAACTGCTCCAACTACAAAATCTGAAGCATCACACATAATCTTAAACGGATGATCCCAATTCGGAGCTTGTACTATGGGTGCTGAAACCAAGGCCTCCTTGATCTTGCTGAAAGCTTCTAAACATGCTGCATCGAATTCGAACTCAACCTCCTTGCACAACAACCTTGTTAATGGTCTTGCAATTTTAGAGAAGTCCTTGATGAATCTTCTGTAAAACCCAACATGTCCTAGAAAACTTCTGATGTCCTTCACTGTCTTAGGCGGTTGAAGCTGAACCATGACCTCAATCTTAGCTTTGTTAACCTTAATTCCTTTCTCAGAAATCTTGTGTCCCAGAACGATCCCTTCTTCAACCATGAAGTGACATTTCTCCCAGTTCAGGACCAGGTTTGTCTCCTCACATCGCATCAATACCCTGCACAAATTTAACAAACAAGAGGAGAAAGTGGAACCGTATACAGAGAAGTCGTCCATAAACACTTCCACTGACTCCTCAATCAAATCCGAAAAAAATTGATTTCATGCACCTTTGAAAGGTGGTAGGAGCATTGCACAAAGCAAATGGCATGTGTCTGTAGGCAAAAGTGCCATAAGGACAAGTGAAGGTTGTCTTTTCCTGATAATTTGGGTGGATAGGAATTTGGAAAAATCCACTATATCCATCAAGGAAACAGTAGTAGGGATGACTAGCTAATCTTTCCGGACCAGCGGCCAGAAGGTGACCGGTGGACACCATCGACCTTGCCAATCGGCCAAACGGTGGCCGATGCCGCCTAAGTCCATACTTGTTTTAGTTTTAATCCGGGTTTGACCCATTTTGTTTTGGTTGACCCGGGTACTTTTCTATTTTCCTATAAATACTCTAACCCTATTAAGGGGAGACTTATCTCTTATCTTATCTCTTGTTTTAGCAGCCACTTAGGGTTCTTAAGCTTGTTTACTCTTGGTTTGTTGAATGATTGAGTACTTCTAAGTTTTTAATAGCAATTTCTATTCAAATCTCCTATTCTATAATCTCTAATTATGATTTCACAAAGATCAAACCTCTACCTTTGTGTGATCATAACCATGAGTGAGTAGACCTTTTAGAACTTTGGGCTAGGTAGATTAGGGAGATAGATGATTGATCTTTGATGGCTAAGGCTTTATTTATGTATTTCCTATATTGATTAGTGTTAATAATGCTAGATGGCCTTGATCAAGCTTGAATCTAGACATTAGGATTTCCATGCCCATAAGGTGTTTGATGAAATTCCTAAACCAAATTAATCAAGAGCTTTGCATTCTTAGCCAATGGAAATTGATGATTAGGGTGCTTAGTGGTTTTTAGACTTGTTCTTATTGCATGCTTGCCTTGTGATTGCCTTTGGAAATTGTAGATTATCACTTGATTAGCATAGGAATCTCTATCATGCAAATGGAATGGTTTGCATAAGTGTTCTTAGCCATAGGATTGTTCTTGATTGTTGCTTAGACATCTAGAATTGGTTAGCTATCTCCCAAGTCAATAACCTTGCCTAAGGTTCACTTGTTTAATCTTGATTTTAAAGCTCGTTGCTAGTTGTGTTCTGTTTCTTTGAGTTTGCATTGTTTCAATTGTCTTGTTTCTTTATTTGAATCAGTTTGTTAGTTAAGATTGTTACAAAAAAACCTTTCTCTGTTTAAGAATAGATTAAGCATCTTCGTGTATTCTTAGTGAGTTGATTAATGCAAATTGTGGATTGATAATTTAATTGATAGAAAAATACTACATCAACTTGGCGCTGTTGCCCATTTGCATTCAATTTGACCATTAGGATTTCAACTTTGCTTGAGCCTATTCATTTACTTTACATTGTTACTTACTTGGTTTGCTTTGGTGTTTTGAATTCTCTTTTGCAAGGTGTATGAACTTAAGAAGTCAAGGCCAAACCAATTTATTTGAGCCTGTTGAAGACATTCACCGGTTTGAAAGAGAGAACAGCAGATTAGCCCGCCAAGCTATGGAGAACAACCCTCCTCCTGCTCCTGGTCGTAATGGAAATGACCAGCCCAATGATAACAGAGTTCCAAACCATATACCAAGACAAGCCCCTCTCATTGGAGCCTATGATGCACCAAATGTCAGTGGACATAGAACTGGTGTTAGAGCTCCACCAGTTGAGAACAATCACTTTGAGATAAAGGCCAGTCTTATCAACATGGTGCAAGGATCAAAATTACATGGTTTGGCAATGGAAGACCCTCTTGATCACTTGGACCAATTTGTTAGGTTTTGTGGGACTGTTAAGATCAATGGTATCTCTGAAGATGCCTTCAAGCTTCGCCTCTTCCCATTCTCTCTTGGTGATAAGGCTCACATTTGGGAAAAGAATCTGCCTCACAACACCATTAACTCTTGGGATCAATGTAAGAAGGCTTTCCTTTCAAAATTCTTCTCTACTACAAGAACAACAAGGTTGAGAAATGAGATATCAAGCTTGTCTCAAAAGGGAAACGAAAGTTTTTGTGAAGCATGGGAAAGATTCAAGGGGTACATCTCTCAATGTCCACATCATGGTTTCTCCATGGAGTCACAATTGAGTACACTCTATAGAGGAGTTCTGCCTAAGTATAGAATGCTACTTGATACAACAAGCAATGGTAACTTCTTGGGTCAAAATGCTGCACAAGGAATGTTGTTGGTTGAGAATCTTGCTCAAAGTGATGGAAACTATGGGGAAGATTATGATAGAACTCCAAGAGATTATACTGATATGAATGAGTAGCACCGCAAGGAGATCAAAGCTTTGAATGACAAGATGGATAAGATGCTTAGTGCCAACCAAAAACAAGTTCCCTTTGTCAATGATTGTGAACTTTATCAAGACGGCATGGAAGCTTGTGTTGAGGGACAAGAAGAGGTCAACTATGTAGGTGGCCAAGGGTATAACAAGTTCAATCCCAATTACCGCAAACACAAGTCCAAGGAGAAGCTTCCTCATCATCAACAAGACAAATGGGTTCATTACCAGGGAAACCTGAACCAAACCCAAAGGAATTCATCAATGTCATAATGCTGAGAAGTGGTAAGCAACTACCTACTAATGAGCGCAAGAGGGACATTGAGCCTAAAGGAAGGGGGGAAGTGGTTGAGATTGAGGATGAGGATGAGTTGATATTGAAATATTTAGGTAAAGACATTGAAGCTGAAGATGTTGTGGTTGACAAAGGAAAGAGTAAAGTGGTTGAGGAACCAAAGCAAGACAAGGCCATTGATGAAGATTACAAGAAAAGTAAAGGTGTTGCCAAAGAAACTCTATTTGTGCCTCCACCATATGAACCAAGATTGTCATTTCCTGGTAGGTTTAAGAAGCAACAAGTGGACAAGTATAGAGATATGTTTGATGCAAAAATGAAAGATGTTGCTATTACAATGCCTATCATAGATGAATTCTTGCCGAACCCATCATACAACAAGTTCCTCAAGGATGCAGTTTTGGAGAAGAAGGAAGCTCTACAAGGAATGATTATCTTAACTCATGAGTGCAGTGCTATTATTCAAAACAAGTTAGTAGCAAAAAAGCTTGAAGATCCTGGTAGCTTCACTCTCCCTTGTACATTGGGACCTCTATCTTTTAGCCATTGTTTATGTGATCTGGGGTCTAGTGTGAGCTTGATGCCTCTCTCAGTTGCCAAAGGACTAGGTTTCTCTCACTACAAGAAGTGTTTGATCACCCTTGTTCTTGCTGATAGGTCAGTTAGAACACCAGTTGGAGTGCTTGAAGATCTACCAGTCATGATTGGCCATTTTGAGATCCCAACTGACTTTGTTGTGCTTGAAATGGATGAAGAACCAAAAGATCCACTCATCTTGGGGAGACCATTCCTAAGAACTGCAGGAACAATGATTGATGTGAAAGGTGGGAAGATTCAATTGAATTTGGGCAAGGAAGCCTTGACTTTTGACATCAACAAAGTGATGAGGAAGCCTACAATCGATGGTCAAGTGGGTGGAAGCCATTGCTAGTCCTACCATTGAAGTTGTTCAAGACAATCATTTTTCCAAGGTTTGGTATTATTCCAAGAGTGGTCTTTAGTGATGGAGGAAAACACTTTGTAAACAAGGTCTTTGAGAGCCTTCTTAAGAAACATGGAGTGAAGCATAAGGTTGCTACACCTTACCATCCCCAAACTAGTGGTCAGGTTGAGATTTCAAACAGGGAAATCAAATCAATTCTTGAGAAAACAGTTGGTATCACTCTCATTACTCAATCGTTTTCAAAGATTTTTGGTGTGTTGGTTTCGGTTTTGAAAGATCTTTCCATTACTTATAATCTCATCTTCTAGCTTTGCATCATTCCTCGTCGAAAACAAGGTAAGAAACCAACCCTCTCTTCTAAAGTTTGAATCCAATAAGTGTGTGATTGGACTTCCCAGCTATTTATGTCTTGATTTTAGGTTGTTTAGCTTAATATTGATGCTAGCTAACTCCAACTTGGGTAGAATTTCTGGTCTTGCTGTTTAATTTCAAAAATTTTGATTTTTGGACACTTAGGGTTCTTAAGAATTGTTAAAATCTAAAATTTGGGGGAATTTGAGTTTTATTGTTTCTTTACCTTGTCTATTGTACTATGAATTATTCTGTAGGAGACTAGCAATTTTGGAGAACAATTGATCATGTTTGATGGTTTATTGAGTTCTTAAAATTTCTAAGAAGAAGTAATGTTGAGTTTGCTTATGGGGTTTATGCTTAAGTTGGTTCTCATTTGTTCATTGGATTACTATGATTGATTTTCCCCAAAGATGCTTAGCACTTGCTGGTTGTGAATTCAAATTGTGGCTCCTAGTGAGCCTTAGTAGTATTTTTCTAAGTGTTTTTGTATTTTTGATAGGAACAATGGGTAGAACCAACTTGAGACCTGGAGAAAAGAAAACAAAGGCAAAGGAGGTAGTGGAAAGAGATGTTGACAAGAAGAAGAAGAAGACAACTCAGTCTAAGTCTTCACTTGGTAAACAAAAAGCTACAACAAGCAAGAAGAAGAATAAAGAGGTTGTGATTGAGGAATCTGGTTCAGAAAAAGATATTAGTGAGAGTGAGCCTGAATCTCCACCACCTCTAGCTGTCAAGGAAAAACAGCTTAAGCCAAGCAAGAAGAAGCCTACTTACTCCCAACTGCTGCAACGCCTTAAGAAGATCAATTTTGCTCCAACTAGATACCCAAATCATGAATTCCTTCACAATGCTGGACTCCTTGAAGATATGCAAACCATCTTCACAACTTTGGGATTAGGACAGTTCTTCAATATGGCTTTCCCCACATATGTTGAGCCAACTAGAGAGTTCCTTGCATTATTGTCAGTGACTTATTATGAAGATAAGATGGTGGTGGAGGCCAAAGATCTTGGACATTTTGAGTTTAAAGTTCAATGGAAGCACTACAAGATGACTTTTGGAGAGTTAGAAGCTATTTATGGTTTTCAACCAGGAACAAGGCTAGAATACAACATTAACCCAAGGGAGTATGATTCTTTTTGGCAATCTATTGGTGTGGGCAATTATGCAGCTGGTCAAATGAAGAACTCAGGCATCCAGCATCCAACAGTGAGATATGCTCACAAGGTCCTCTCTCACACTCTTTTTGCAAGAAGAGAAGCTGGAGGAGTTCAAGCAAATGAATTTGGTTTACTTTTAGCAGGGTTGCAACCTTTCATAAGAACCTACCAGGAAAGGAATCCTCCATTGTCTAATGCTGAAGATACATGTGTTGCTGCTTTCTTCCTTCACCAAATGCTTCACTACCAAGGTTGGGTTTGGACAACAACAGATAAGACTCATGTTCTAAGTATGGGTGGACTTGTCACTCCCATTTTGCAAGCAAAAGGAGTTGAGCTTGGTGAGTTTGACCATGGAATTGCAAGGCTTGATCCAGTCTACCTCAAGAAGACTACTTATTTGGATAGCCAAACTGAGAAGGGTTTATATGCATACTATGGTTACATTTTCAAGAGCATGCAGAAGAAAAGGCTACTACTCCCTCAACAACAGGTCACATCCCTTTATTACAGGTTTGGAATATGCTGCCACATTAAGGATGATCATCTCTACTCATTCAAGGATGATGGGCCAGTGATTCCAATAACAACTTCAAGGAAAGGGAGAAATCAAGCTGAAGACATTTCACAAGCAGCTCCTACCAGTCCAGTTTATGGGAGTGCTAGGTATGACTTCCAACCATTTGAAGAGGCCACTACAAACAAGTCTCTCAGAGAAGCACACACCCACATCCACCTTCTCCAGCGTTTGGTTAAATGGCAAGGGAAGAACATCAAAAAGCTAGTCAAGGGAGTGAAAGGTCTTCACAAAAGATTGAAGCATGTGGAAGCAAAACTTGACATTGCAAGTACCTCAAACCTAGATCCTGAAGTTGTTGTGGACTCAAGAGAAGAGCAAGCAAATGTGGCTGAGGATGAGCTGGAGAGACACTCATTCCATGGTGAAGCTAGCACTGCACTTGGTTTTTATGATCCACCAAGAGCTTCAGCATGTGAGAGGAGACAAAGGAGGAAGAAAAGAGCAGAGAAATCTCCAACACCATGCACCAGTAACTCCTCCTACTCTCTTGACTCCTCCATGAACTAGCCCTTGTACATATAGTCTTTTCTTATTTTCATATTTATTTTTCTTGTTAGTCTTTTTCCCACCTTTTCTCACACAGTGACTGTGTGAATTAAGTTTGGGGGAGGGACTAACCATCTAGCATTGTGTTTTGCTTTGATCTTAATTTGTTAATAGCATGTAGCTTTTGTTTTGAAAAAAAAAAAAAAAAAACAATTTTGAAAAATTTAAAAACCAAAAAATGCATGTAGCTTTGCAGATTCATTTTCGTGTTTAGGATTGAGTCTAGAAGCATTTAGTATGCATTTGCATTTGGGGATAATGATGAAGTTGCCTTGTAAAGGTAGAGACTTAGGATTGAACCCACAGCCCTCATTTATAGTTCATTGGTGCATGTTTAATCTTTGGAAAAAAATGAAGAGTCTAAGCTTAAGCAATTTGTCACTTGAAAGCACTTTCTTCTAGTGTAAAGCTTGCATGATCATTATTGCATCTCTATATTATTTGGACCTTAATTTGATCTTAAAATTATCTAGCATATGGACTATTAATACTAACTCATGGAAATTTCATATTGGGTTAACAATCTCTTTTTGCCACTCTATTTTGATTAACCAAATCTCTTGCCATACCTTTGAACACCAACCCTTTTCTTTCAGCCTTGTGTTGATTTGTTGAGTGAGGTTTTTTTGTTGACAATGCTATAGGTTTTGAAGCCTTGAGAGTATTGAAAATGACAAAGAACTGGCTCTTGTTTTAGCTAGGTTTGGAATCTTTAGAACTAGCTGATAGGACTGGTTTTGAAAGAAATAGATGGTTAGAATTTTGATTTGGGTAAAGGTTTGGAAACAAGAGAGATTAAAGGGGGAAAAAGGAAGAGTTACTTGGTCAAAAGAAAAGAAAATATCTATCTCTAAGGTTAAGTGTTAAAAGCTCTAAGTCTCTAAGAATGAAAAGAGAAGGAAAAGTCTAGTTGTTGTCTCCTAGAAAAGTTTTATTAAAAAAAAAAAAAAAAGAATGCTAAAGCATAGTTTAATAAGAATGGGAGTTCAACAATAGAAGTTCAAAGAAGTAATAAAAAAAAGAGAGCTTGTGTTTAAAGTGAAGCCTTAGAGATATTCTAAAGTTTAAGGCCATAAGTAAAGAAGAGAAGGGGTTTGAGTTGAACCAAGTTGAGTTTTTGGGTTTGAAAAAAAGAAAAAAAGGATGAGAAAAAGGGTAAAAAAGCTTTTAGGTGGGTAGAACATCAAGAGCTAAGCTTTGTATGCCTAAATTATTCTCAGTCTTAGATAGGTTTCATTAATGTCTAGCATTTCTCTTTGTTTGAGAGTAAACCACCCAAAAGCACCATTTCCAACCACTTTATAAAAAGCCTTTCCCTTAAACCAATTGAGCTTGATTTATTTTCCATTTGCAAGATCAAACCAAACACTTTAATGAATGTGAAAGAGATGTTCAATAGGATTGCAAGTCTTTACCAATAGATAGAAGGTGAACTAGAGTGGTGCCTTGTGACAAGCATTAGAAAAATGTTTGTAAGCACTTTGATTGTTTTTAGCACCACTGCATTGCATTGAATCCTTTGTTGATACTTTTTGGTTCTGAATCCCTTTTACAAACCTCTCTCTCTCAATTTTTGTTTGGTTCATGCTTGAGGACTAGCAAGAGATAAGTTTGGGGGAGTTGATATCTTGTGTTTTTGTTGGGTTTTAAGCTTTGCTTTTGCATAGTTTTGTTGCATAATCTTGTCATTCTAGGTTGTTTTAGGAGCATTTGCATCTAGTGTCTTATTTCTCAGGTTCTTGGAGTAATCCCACTACATTTTGAGCATTTGGACTTATTTTGGTGTAAAGAAGCAAGAAGATTGTAGTTGGAGAAGTGACAAGGGATCATGAGGTATGAGCGATTAGACCAAGCGGCCAAACCATGGCCGTTTGTCACAATCGGCCACCATCAGCGGCCAGAGCATAGTAGATGCCACTCATGGACGTCTACGATCAGGAACCACCAGTGGCCACCACCAGCGGCCAAGAGTAGACCGATTGGACTGTCCACGCCACGATCAGGAACCACCAGCGGCCACCAGCAGCGGCCAAGTGTAGGCCGATTGAACTGTCCACGCCAAAGTCAGGAGCTACTCGCGGCCCGGACCAGCGGCCAGAAGGTGACCGATGGACACCATCGACCTCGCCAATCGGCCAAACGGTGGCCGATGCCGCCTAAGTCCATCGGTTAATCCGGGTTTGACCCATTTTGTTTTGGTTGACCCGGGTACTTTTCTATTTTCCTATAAATACTCTAACCCTATTAAGGGGAGACTTATCTCTTATCTTATCTCTTGTTTTAGCAGCCACTTAGGGTTCTTAAGCTTGTTTACTCTTGGTTTGTTGAATGATTGAGTACTTCTAAGTTTTTAATAGCAATTTCTATTCAAATCTCCTATTCTATAATCTCTAATTATGATTTCACAAAGATCAAACCTCTACCTTTGTGTGATCATAACCATGAGTGAGTAGACCTTTTAGAACTTTGGGCTAGGTAGATTAGGGAGACAGATGATTGATATTTGATGGCTAAGGCTTTATTTATGTATTTCCTATCTTGATTAGTGTTAATAATGCTAGATAGCCTTGATCAAGCTTGAATCTAGACATTAGGATTTCCATGCCCATAAGGTGTTTGATGAAATTCCTGAACCAAATTAATCAAGAGCTTTGCATTCCTAGCCAATGGAAATTGATGATTAGGGTGCTTAGTGGTTTTTAGACTTGTTCTTAATGCATGCTTGCCTTGTGATTGCCTTTGGAAATTTTTGATTATCACTTGATTAGCATAGGAATATCTATCATGTAAATGGAATGGTTTGCATAAGTGTTCTTAGCCATAGGATTGTTATTGATTGTTGCTTAGACATCTAGGATTGGTTAGCTATCTCCCAAGTCAATAACCTTGCACAAGGTTCACTTGTTTAATCTTGATTTTAAAGCTTGTTGGTAGTTGTGTTATGTTTCTTTGAGTTTGCATTGTTTGAATTGTCTTGTTTTCTTTATTTGAATCAGTTTGTTAGTTAAGATTGTTACAAAACAACCTTTTTCTGTTTAAGAATAGATTAAGCATCTTTGTGTATTCATAGTGAGTTGATTAATGCAAATTGTGGATTGATAATTTAATTGATAGAAAAATACTACATCAACAAGCAGCCCCAATTCATCATCACTCAACCTAGCATTCAATATGACAGGATAAGTAGAATTGGTTCCCAGAAAATTATACCTGAGTCCGGAAGTGAGAGTTTTGAGTTCTACCTTTGGAGCTTCAGTTCTGACCAGTCGTCAGCGAAGGAGTCCAGAGAGGTGACGGTCGAGTGGCGGGGGTGCGGCTCGAGTGGTGGCTCGATTGAGTGGGACGTTGGTGATTCGAGTCGGGTCTTGACGTTGGTCGAGTGGGAGATCTCACGTTCTGAAGTCTCTGCCTCGACTGCACATACCTCCTCTGCGTCAGATAGCTGCTCGAACTCCTCTGGTCCATCCGTTTCTTTGTGGGAGTCTAGCAGATTCTTGTAACAAGTGGTCTCCTCATGCAGGAACCCTTCTTCCCCATCCTTGATCAAAGCAGCCTTGAGATGGTCCTCCTCAGCTAATTCCTCCAACAACTCATCAGTCAACTGATCCATCTCTTCAGTGTAGAAGACTTGTCCTCCTATGGTTGGCTTCTTCAAAGTATCCTTGATGTCAAACTTCATAATGAAATCGTCGCCCAGATTAAGATCAATCTAGCCATTTATGACATCAATGATGGCTCCAGCAGTCGCCAAGAATGGTCTTCCTAATGTCAAAGGATCTTTTGGTTCTTCATCCATCTCCAGAACCACAAAGTCGGTTGGCACTTCCACGTCTCTGATCCGGACAGGTAAGTCTTCTAAAATACCCTCTGGAAGTCTCACTATTCTATCTGCAAGGATGATGGAGATGTCGCAACCCTTAAACCTTGTAAAACCCAACTTTTGGCCACAGAGAGTGGCATCAGATTAACTGAAGAGCCAAGATCACATAGACACCTATCAAAAGACATAGGGCCAAGGGAGCAAGGTAGAGTGAATGATCCAGGATCTTTGAACTTCTCGGGTACAATCTTCTTCTGGATGATTGCACTACACTCAAGACTTAGTACCACCATGACTTGAACTTCTTTAGATCTCTCCATCACTAAGTCCTTGAGGAATTTCTGGTAGTGAGGAACTAGGGCGAATGCATCCAACAATGGCATCGTCAACTCAATCTCCTTGACTTGTAGTTCGAACAGAGCTTTATCTTCTCAATAAGCTGCTTCTGGAACCTCACGGGAAATGGTAAAGGAGGCTTGTACGGTGGAGGGATGAATCTCACAGGTTTGACAACAGGAACAACAGGTTCTGGGGCTGGAGTAGGCTGAACTGGTTGAGGGCAGAATCCTGGCGGTGGTCCTGAGGGAGCTTGGTAACCTTGCTGGAATTGTTTTTTGGGTACGAATACTTGAATGTAAGGCACAAAAGGTTTTTGTTGACCTTGTTGGTGCTGCTGAGGAGGGTACACCTGATCCTGTGGATTTGCAACGTTGGTGCTCCGGTAAGACAAATTGGGGTTCGTCTTATAGGGGTTGTAGCCCTTGTTGTAACCACCTTGATTCTAGACGTATTTGATCTACTCAGACTACTCACCCTCCCCATCTTAAACTTGGAAAGGGTCATCCTCAGCTACGAAATGGACGGTCTTCTGTTGGCTTCGCCTCTAACTGTGCGGTCATAGTCGTCATGGTAGTTGCCGTCAGACTGGGCAAGATTTTCAACCAGTTGCCATCCTTCATCAATGTCTTTGTTCAAGAAATTACCGTTAAAAGCAGTGTCAAGCAGCATACGGATTTTCGGAAGGACACCACGGTATAGAGTGCTCAACATTGACTTGTTGCTGAAATCATGGTTGGACACTGGCTCTGGTAACCGTTAAAACGCTCTCAGGCTTCACAGAATGATTCTGAGTGTTTCTGAGTGAAGCTGGATATTTCATTCCTAAGACGTGCTGTTTTGGAGTTGGAGAAAAACTTAGCCAGGAAGGCTTTCTTGCAGTCGTCCCAAGTTGTTATGGATCCTTGGGGAATGTTCTTCTCCCATTGATGAGCTTTGTCTCCCAGGGAGAATGGGAATAGTCGCAACTTGTAACCATCCTCATTTACTCCATTGATCTTCGTGAGGCTGCAAAGACGGTTGAACTCGTCCAGGTGATCGAGTGGATCCTCCATAGGAAATCCGTTAAACTTGTTCCCTTGGATCATGGAGATCAGACCACTTTTGATCTCGAACTTATTGTTTTGCACCGCAGGGGGGACAATTCCGGCATGTTGAGTATGAGTGTTTGGTGCATCTTCAACACCAATGTTTTGCGGTCTCGGATTTGGTTCATTCTGTTGCTCCATAGTGACTGGTGCAGGATGATCAGTGAGATGACGATCTTGTCGTGGTCTTTGTAACCGATTGATGTCATCGATAGCAGGAAGGAGGTTCTGATGTCCTCTTGATCTGGTGTGCATGCAATGTTGAAATCAACAGGTTCCTGAGATGGAAAACAATTAAGCAGACAACCAAAACAAGTCACTACTCAGAATGATAAGTGTAATAGAACTTAATCTTGCAAAACTTAAAATCTTAAATGTAGCCAAACGAGTCCCAAATGGCAACGGCACCAAATTGATACTAGGATTTTTGTATGTCCTAGCACGTTCAATTACCCTTTGATATGATCATAAGACCATCCAAGAAGATTCTTGAGTTTTATTCAACACGAATGAAGTCAAAGATTAACTCTTCCAGCCAAAATGCTATTTGGGATACATTCTTACCGCATCTAGAACATATCTCGAAGTTGAATCACTCCAATCAGAGTTTAGGTGAAGGAGTTATTCATTTTACAAATCAGGTGAACTCATGGCTACGCGACTTAGACCTAAAACCATTCAAAGGAGGATTACGATCAAAACTGTTATGAAATCTTGATCCATCATAGAACCACTGAGAATTGGAAGCACGTTAAAATCAGTTCATACTTGAACGATATGGATATTTCAAGTCAGTGGATCTGTCCTAGTTCCATTTTCGCGTCTGAACCAAAGATCGTGTTACACAGACCAACTCAGCATCAATTTCGACACAAAATCAATTTGAAGATGTCAATGGATCTATTATGTTTCTAACAAGATCAAGAACACAAGATTTAGCCAACAAACCACAGAGTTACATCCCATTTGCCAAAGGAGGTGAATCTAGTTCTTAACTTGATAAGTTTCAGGTCCAGTTGGTTTACGAGCTTCCAGAATTATATTTGGCAACCAAGAGCTGTTTCTACTAAGTCCAAGATGAAGAAAAGATACAATCCATGTTGTTTCTCATTAGCAAATTGGATCAAGGAGTTAAAGTCAAAGAAGAGCAAGGAAACACTTAATGGGCTAATTCAAGAGCTTATGGCCAAAGAGAGAATGAGAAATTATATTGGGGATGATACCTATCAAGTCTAGTCCACTTTGAGCCTAATTCAAGTCCAAGAAAGCCCAAAATAATCACTTTATTTTGTGGTCAAAGAAGAGTGACGAAAATTGAGATACATCCACCGAGAGTTACTTTGGAGGAAGGGATACATGCATAAGAATTGAGTCTTCATTCAACCATCTATCTTAAATGTTTTTTTAGTTTCAAGACTAGTTTATACTTGGCTTTGTTACCAAGTTTTCTTTCCTATAAACTCATGTAAGAGAAAACAAATAATCAATCCAATTTTTTTATAAAACCTTTTCTTTTTAAGAGTGATTCTCTTCTGTTCTTTGTGAACAAAACTGATTGCTTGGTGTGATTCCAACAATCAAAACCGACTGTTTGGTGTAATTCCAACAGTCAAAACCCGATCTCCTTGGTGCGAGGCTTAGAGATCCGATCTTTTTGGTGCGAGGCTGAAAGATCAAACTGGTATATCAAGAGTCTTTCCGCAACTCTTGTGCGACCATTCATTCCACCATCCTTATTCTTGAGGCTTCATCGTCTTTAGAATCAAGGTGTCTCTATCTACCAACTCGAAGGTACCGATTCCTTGGGAGGATCATATCACCCTTATGCAGTTGTAATACTTAAGGTGTCAATCCAGTTGGGAAACTTTACTAACAATTGAGATGCAATCAAGGAATCACAAGTCAAGCCAATTCAAAGAGAGTGTTTTTATCTAACAATCATAGAATAATCAGAATGCAAAACGAAAATGAGCTACAGGACTAGTAATGAGAATGTATGACAAGAAGCGAAAATGAATGAAAACAGAAAACGAGTCTAAGAAAGAATTAAATAGTAAGATCAGAAATGGTTTCAGGATGTAATAAAAATCAGAAAGATAGAAGACCTAAGGATGGGAGTAATTGATGTCGATGGAGTATCCTAGTGTATAGAGTGTTTAACATGCCAAAAGAAAACTATCCCTAAACAATGAACATCACGACTTAGCTAATCCAATCTCTTGACATAAGCTACTCAGGCTCAACCACTTCCAAACCTAGCTCTCACTAGAGAAACATGATCAAGCATGGCATGACAAACAAGTTCAATCACGTCAACAAATATCCTAGACAACTAATCTCTTAGGCTAGGAATGTAAGTCTCTGGTACTAGTTGGTCAGACATTTCATCAAACACCTTTTGGGTGTGGAAATGTCTAAGACCTAGTTCCAATTTATGAGAGAGAAACTAGTATTTCTAACTCTAGTCCAGAAGGGAATCATACAAATCAAACCTTAAACACCCTACATCCTAAGATCCTCCACCTAATCTATCCCATCCTCAAGAACTCTAACACTACTCGGATCTAGAAATCATCATCAATGATACAAACTTATAAAACATTGAATCAAGCATCATTAGATGGATAAAAATGTGAAGAACAACTTTGTAGAAGAAATCAAATGCAAAAACTGAATAAATTAAATGATATCGGGATACAAAGTCTGAGAACGTTTTAGGTGGCTAGGTAAAACCTTAAGAAAAAAACGAGAAAAAGATGTCCCAAGCCAAGACTTAACAAAATGTATTTATAGTAAAAACATGTAAATCCCTAAAACTTAAAAAGACAAGGTAAAGAGTCGATTTGGGAATCTCCTGACATGTGTGATCGAGTCGGTGTGCGTCCAGTGGGTCGATTGGTATATGAAAGTGACTTGAATGGTGTGAGTATGAGTGGCTTGGGCAGTGTGAGTGAAACTGGCTCGAGCGTGGTCGGCTCGAAGGAGGTGCGGGGAGGTTGGCTCGAGCTGGGTGTATATGCATCCACTACAACGATGATAACTCTTGAACCACACCTCCGATTGGCTGGAAATAAACGACATTGGAAAGATGATTCAGTTCTCTACAACTTTAATGAAGCCGTCAAAAGCTGAATCTCTCAACCAGTGGCTCGAGTGATGGCTAGAGTTGTGGCTCGAGTGGTGGTGGCTTGATTGGGCGACTTGAGACGTGGCTCGATTGGGTGACTCGAGACATGGCTCGATTGGATGACTCGAGACGTGGCTCGATTGAATTGTTTCATTCTCCAAGGCCACCAGAGATATCAGTTTGCAAACTAGAGTCCTGGTTTTTGTATATAACAGGCTTGCTGGTACAAGGTAGACGTAGTCCAAGAAGATTGATGTGGGAAGGTTTAAATGAAGCCAAAGAAGATCAAAAGTGGCTTGCTCTTATACAATTTTGGGTGAGCACTGATGTTCATATATTTTACCCTGTTTTCCCTTAATATATTCACATCTTTTGCATCTTTTGCTATTCATTTTGACCATTATTGCATAGCTTTAGGACTGTTCTTGCATTAGAGTTTAGTTGCATTGCATTTGCATCTTTTCATGCATAAACAGGTGATTTTGGAGCTTAAGGAGCATGGAAGCAATGCTGAGGAGAAATGAAGCAATCATGAGGAGAAAGCAAGAGAGCTAAGGCTGAAGAACCAAGGTCCGGAGTCCAACTCGACTGCCCACTCGACCAGACACTCGACCGTGTGCTGAGAGGGACTCGACCGAGTGGGAGGAGCACAAGAGGAGCCAACTCGACCGGTCACTCGACCGAGCACCAGGTCGAGTTGGTCGAGCCGCCTGGCTATTTTGTCTTCTAGCGTTTTTAGGGCTTCCACTACATTTTCTATATAAGGGCTTGTACCTGCAGCCACCAAAAGAGTCCAGCTTTTTAGAGAGTCTAAAACCTAGTTTTTACCTTTTTTAGAATTATTCCTTTTGCACTTTTATTTTCTTAGATCTTGTACTTCTTTTAAAAGGAGAAAAAGACTAAATTCTTCAATATTGTTGGTTTCATAACTTTCTTAATATTGAGAATTTGAGTTTGGTTCTTTCTTCAATATTGTAGATCTTTGATTTATCTTTCTAATGATGCAAGTTTCAGTATTTTTTGGGTTTATGATTTTGATGTTCATCATGTATGCTTGTGAGTAGTGGCAACTCCAAAGGACAATCTCCCTCTTCAAGAGTTGACTGGTATGGTTAAGGATCTCCAAGTCAAGCTAAACAAGAGGTCTTTGAGGAAAGCAAGACCAAGGCTCAAAATCAAGAAGAAATATGGTTTGTGTGTTAAGGGTGAGGTGATCAAGGATCAGACTCACAATGATCAAGAAGTGCCAGGGAGGATTTCATCACCTCCTTGGTATCTAAACAAAGCCTAAGAAGGTAGCCAAAGTCAAGATTAGTGACTCTAAACAAGCTCACTAGGGAGGAAGTCCCTAAGGTATCCTTTGTAAATATGCTTTATTTTCTTAGTAGTTTTGATGTGTTTTGTTTTATGTTTGTGTTGGGCAGGACTTTCAATGAAAGTGTAGATGGGTATGGAGAGATTTGGACTTAGGGAAGGAGATTCTCAAGCCCACTCGACCAGCCCACGAGAGGTACTCGACCGAGTTGGCAAAGAACTAAGGCCCACTTGATTCTCATTTCTCTAGAATGATCAAGTGGAGGGAAGAACAAGAAGAAATTTTTTGAAATTTCAAACTTTGGTCAAGGAGCTCGACCACGTGCTGGTCGAGTGTGGGGTCGAGTGGCAGCAAAAAGCAGGTCAAAGATTCTCATTTCAAATTTGAATGGTATGGACGCTCCACCCTTGTCTCCTTGCCCCCTTAGCTTCTTTAAATAAAGCCTTACACGATCCAATGTCTCTCACACTCTCTCACTTGCTCAAAACAACTAAAATCAAGTTTTAAAATCTCTCTCAAAGTTCATCTTTTGCTCAAGCTCAGCTCTTATAAGTTTTTGGGTCACTAACCTATTAAACTTAAGGTTTGAGTCTATTCCCTTCAGTTCTATTCGAAAATGTCTTCAAGGATTACAAGGAAGTCTCAACAAGCGGCTGCAAGCTCCATGGAACGTTTTGATGATCGCCTACAATCAAGAGGAGAAGCTGGAAGAACCACTCGACGCCCCACTCGAGCATGCACTCGATCGAGTGGTGGTCCGAGTGGTCGATCGAGTCAGATGCCGCGTTCAAGAAATCAGTCAGTTGAGGAAGATCCTGAGAGAACTGAAAGTGAAGAAGAAAGGGAGCCAACTCTTAGTGATTTCATGAGGAGAAACAAGGCCAAAGGGAAGAGGCCAGCAGTTGAGATTGAACAGGAGGAGGTTGAGAGTGAGAGTGAAGAAGAAGGTGAAGAAGAAGAGGGAGAGGATGATGGAGAAGCAGAATCTTGTTGATTGACAAAGAGGCAACTTTATGAAGCCTTCATGAGAATGGAGTTCCTGGGAACTAGGTATTCACACAAGGAAACCATGGAGAAGCTAGCTATTGATAAAGATGTGGAGTACTTTTTTGAGAAGAGCAACCTAACCAAGTTCATGGGGCTTTGCATGGAGGGGTATAAAGAAGAAAGTTGTGAGTTTCTAGCCACAGTCAAGCTGCACACATATGCAAGGAAGGATGATGAGTTTGGAGCTGGTCATATTGCTTTCACAATCAAGGGGAAGAACTATGAGCTTTCATTGAAGAAGATAGCAAATGTGTTTGGTTTTGAAGTTGGTAGTAATAGGAGCTTGATGATACCAAGAGAGGAGCTCTATGCCATTTGGGAAACCATTGGAGACAACATCACCTATTCATCCTCCAAGACCAAGAGTTCAAAGATAAGAAGCCCAGTCCTAAGGTACTTCCACAAGGCCTTAGCAAATACATTCTTTGCTAGGAAGGAGACTGGAAATCTCAATGAGGGTGAGCTCAAGGTAATTGACATGGCTCTCAATGGAATCATCCTTGAGGCAAGAAATGGAACCATCATTCTTGGGACCACTGTGGAGACTGACCTTGCAATGGTGCTCATTGACCACATGATATATTTGAGAAGTTGGGTAGGCAAGTTACAAAACAAAGGGTCAAGAGGAGCCTTAGCCATTGGAGGCATCATCACTCCAATACTACAAGCTGCCAAGGTCCCACTTAGAGGAGAGAAGGTTTTGCCAAGATGGATTGACTCAAGCTACCTCACCTCCACTCTCATATTGGCCAAGGAAATGCATCAAGGAAATCACATCTTCAACTTTGAGCTTCCAACAGTTGGGAAAAAACAGTTGATCTTACCTAACCAAGAGCTCACCACCATTCAAGAAGGAGCAAACATTGACTTTTGGCCAGCTGATGAGTTCTTGTTTGATGGGATAGTTCAACCTAGAGTTGATGAAGCTGGAGATGTGCAAATGGCTGATGGGGAGGAGCAATTTTACTTTGAAGATTATGAGCCCAACCCAAGGGATAGTAGAGGAGTGAGAGAGACTAGCAAGAGGTTGACTCTCCTACAAAAGTGGAGCAAGTGGCATGGGAAGAGGTTTGATAAGCTTAAGAAGAAGGTGACCAATATGGCTAAGTCCATCAAGGGCCTAAAAAAGGAGATTGCTGAGCTGAAGAGTGCAAACTCATCTCCAAGCCATTCAAGCCCTTTGAGGAGGAGTAGCTCAACTAGAGCACTCTCAAGAGTTGCAAACCCTGTGGAACCAGTTAAAGCTTCAATGTACGAGCCAAATCAGAGGAAGAGGAGTTCAAGTAGACGAGAACAACAATTTTCGAGGCACTCGACCGGGTCACTCGAGCACCCACTCGACCGAGCACCCCAGATGCACTCGGCCGAGTTCCAGCCCAAATCACCTTATGGCTTCCCCCCTCCAGCTGCTTATCCAGGATATCCAGGTTAACCTCCCATCCCACCCCAGTACTTCATGGATCCAGCACTCTACCAGCGGTTCTACCAGCAGCAAGGTCAGAATTTTAACACTCGCGGTCCAGCTCGACCCCCCCCACTCGAGCACGTACTCGACCGAGTCCCGGTCGATTCCCATCGTCGAGCTGCCCCAATCTCCACCTCCAAGTCATCAACAAGACCCCAATTACACCTTTGACAGCATGCAAGAGGATGTGGACAGTTTCTTCTCCAATCCTT
>NC_025695.1:24279819-24293761 GCF_000633955.1 Camelina sativa
AAAAAGTATTATACTCAAGAGAGATGATCAAGAAGCAGTGAACAAATCTGATACAACCATGGGTATAGATACAGAAGCAATGAACAAGACTTTTACATATACAAAGAAAGTCACAAAAAATATGTAGCGTACAAGATGTTGAGAACACATGCAGACAAAGACGCAATGATTTCCAATATAGAGAATCAGAGAATGTACTACAGAAGAACAAGCTGAAGATGGTTTCTTAACTGACTTTGCCTCTACGTTTAACTTTGCTATTGACCTCGGATTTGTGCATTGAAAGATGTTTTGGAATCTTGAAAGCAAGATCTTTCCAATGATATAAAGTTATCTTTATGATTCTATGTCATTTGATGGGAAACTGTTCCCAAAGTTAGCTGTTGGCAGGTTTATAGCATTTTTTATCTGCTTTGGAAATTTGGTCTTAACTTTCAATCAGTAAACCCAAATTGTGATCTGCTTTCTCATGTGGATTCATTTTGCTGTCCTTGATCATCTCATAATATTTTGGATTTTTTGGGCTTTTCTGTTATCTTCTTTATGCTCTGCATCAAAGCAGGAAAAGAAGCTCAATTCAAGTCCTCATGTTTGGAAACAGAAACAGAAGTTCTTAATGTTCCTAGGTCAGGAAATCACAATCAACTTGGTGTCAAGACTCAACATTGACTAAAATAAAGTTGATTGTGTGGAAGTGTGGAAAGAAGACTTAACTGAAGTTGTGGTGATGAAAGTGAAATTTTCGTCGTGATGGAAAATGATTGTAAAGAAATTAATCTCTGTTGGGAGTTAGTGCCGCGAGACAAGTGTCTTTTGTGGAGATGTGAACCAGAAGTATTTTTCTTGTCGAAAATTTTTGTGGTTATTGGAGGTTTTAGTGAGGAATGTCCTTGAAACTCCTAACAAATGATAATGGTTTTGCTCTCAGTTGTGCCTTGTATTGGTTCGCACTGTTTACAAGTTAGTTGCTGCATAATAATCAAGAAGACCTCTAGGTGTTGGAAGAAAAGAGTAAGAGCGCTGGATTATTAAATTTCAAGAGAAGGATTTAATTTCACTAGTATTATAAGATGGACGGGATACATAGTAATGGGATGCCGATCGTGACAATGTCCGTGGTTGTTTCAGTCTTGTCATTTTGAAGGTAAATCCATACACTCTGTGAAGTTATGCATGCATTTTACAAGGTCTTCCATGTGTCGATGTTGAGGAAGTGTCTTCACAAAGATGACAAGATGTTGGCTAAGATTCCTGTAGATCTTCAGCCTAACATGACTCTTAAGGCAAGACAGGTGAAAATTCTTGAGAGGCGGATCAAGGAACTTTGGCAGAAGAAGATTCCTTTGATGAGAGTCCAGTGGGACTGTGATGGAGTGTAGGAGGAGACTTGGGAGCTAAAGGCGAGGATGTAGAAAATGTTCAAGAAGTGATTCGAAAAGAAGGCCGAGGTTTGAACTTGCTTAACCTCGGTCCTAGAGTCGATGTGGTGGTGGTAAGGTGTAATCCGTGGCTGGAGTGGATTATGTATTATAGCCCATCTCTCTTGGTACTTGGTCGCTTAGGGGTGGTTGGTTGTGAGACTAAGTACAAAGATGAGTTAGTGCTCGAGATGCGTGATGTTGGCTTAGTGTCGTTGTATCTTATTTTTGATTATGTATTTTCGTTAAGGTTGTAACGATTATGACATATTATGATTAAAAAGATGAGTATTTTTTTATTGGACTTATGATGTCTTGGAAAGGAAATAGCTTGGAGTTTCTATAAATCAAAAGTTCCATAAATAGAAAGTTTTATGGGCATTAGAACTTTGCTATTTTCGGAGAGTGTGGCGATCATAGTCATGATCTTGCGGGATGTTTGCCTGGGTGGCGGTCTTGGTGACATTTTGTATCAGGGTATGGAGTTGTCTTGGTGATGCTTGTGCCTTGATAGAGGTCTTAGTGACGTTTAGTACCCTGACAGTGGTCTTGGTGACAAAGGTCTTGGTAACGCTTGTCACTGGTATTATTCTTAGTAATGTTTTGTATCCTAATGGTGTTCTTGGTGACAGAGTTCTTGGTGATGCCTTTCAGAATAGTTTTCTTGGTGATGCTGGATATTTTGGTGGTGGTCTTAGTGACGCTAGATACCATGGTGGTCGTCCTGGTTACGTGTTTGTCCTTGGTGGCGGTCCTGTGGGGCATTTCTAGGGTGTTTGCGACATAATTGTTGTTGTTGTGACGTGTTGTGGCCTTAGGGGCAGCTGTAACGACCCTCACTGGGCGAACTAGTGGTATGTGTCGCGGTACGCATGCGATACGGGTAGCAGTATGTGTAGGGGTATGTACGCGGTACGAGTAGTGGTACATAACCGGTACGTGCGGCGGTACACGTAGAGACAAACGGAAGTATAGTTGGACATTGGCCATGGGTTCGATAGGTTAAGGGGATCTGAATGAGAATGGAAAGTTCGAGACTACCGAAGTGACTATAGTGAACAGATGTCTGAATTGAAGAAAATGGATCTCAAGTTTTACAGTGATTGATGATGCATGCATGTAAGTTTTTGGATGAAATGGGATAGTGAATTTTCTAGTATAAGTGACAGGACGAGTGACAATACGAGTGACAGTGAAGTGGGGACTGTTGAGTAAATGGTCACATCGATGAATGGAGGATCGGTCCGATGGGACCAGGATGGGTCGACATGACAATGGGCCGATGGATGGCTTGAGAACTCGGAAATCTTTGCGAAAGATTTAGGCCGACTCATGGAAAAGGAAACTCGAGAGAAATGGAAACTCGCGGAAAAGGCAATTCGGGTAGGATAAGGATAGTTGCAAAAAAGAAGGGAACTTGGGACACGATAAAGATTATCATTTTGGGAAGCGCAAGGCGGTTTAGCCGACCCTATATATAGGATTATAACCCTAAGCTCTCGAGAGAGCACCACATAAACATCCTTAAACAACCGCTAGAGAAAGAGAGAGAGAGAGTTCCGTCGAGCCTAAACCGAGAGATCCTAAGTCATAGTCGAGGGAGAGATTGTTAAGTGATCCTCCAACCTTAGTCCGTCGATGATTTTATGGTCTTAGCATCGGATGGTAACGATGGGCGATTAGTCCATGTTTTGAAACAGACCGAATTGGAGACCGTACTTATAGAACAATGGAAAATAGAGAGTAAGCACCTAGGATCGAATCCGAAGGTGAGTGCGTGCTTATGCCGAGTTCTATGGTCGATCTCTTGACTGATGGTTTATTTAGTCTTGATTGCGTGATGAAGACAAGGAAGGGAGAGGATGGTGGCTTTGGATAGTTTTATTTTTGTTCTAGTATTTTAAAACGATGTACTAGTTTATTGGCATGACTCTCATTGTACTAGAACCCCATATGGTATTTGGATGCATGTTTATGTTTAGTTTAACCCGTTTTTACTTAACCGCTGTCGCATATTTTTTAATTAACGAATTAAAAATCGATAGGCCCTAAATTGTATTAACGAATATGTACGGGTTGGTACGGAATTTTAGGGTCGGGGTCTTACAGCAGCGTTTGTGGCGATGGTTGGTTGTAGGATATTATGATGTTCTACGTTAGGTATACAGGTAGTTCTGATCAGCGTGGTACTCGATCAAGCTTAGAATAATTTCTCTAGAGATATGAGATCTCGAACAACTCATGTGGGATGATTAGGTCCCTGTGTACCGTTATCTCGAAGGACATTGTGGCTTGATGATATAATTGGTATATTGACTTCGGGTGACGATCCGAAGGCGCGCAATAGTGATAGAAGAGAGAAATATTAGACTTCCTTGATATCATAGCTTAAGGGATGAGGCATGGTAGCCAGACGGTAAGATTCAAAGGTTGAGACCTAAGAGCGAGGGAGATGCATGAGTTGAGAGTGAATAATATCAGAGACGCGAGTTATTGGCCAGATAGACTCCTCATGGGGTAGTCGGAGGATGTGCGAACCATAGTGTTGGTTGCACGGGAGATCCTTGAATGTTGGTCTTTGTGCTAGATTTGAGGACAAATCCGTGATGGTGAGGGAGAATTGTAACATCCGCAAATCAGAATTTTTATTTTGAGATGTGCATCGATCGATGTAAGCCTGCATCGGTCAATGAAAGATTTTCCTCTACGGGACTAGTTAAGCAAAACACATTTGTTGCTGCGTTTTGGGGTTTTGGAAACATAGGGGTCGATATAAAACGTTTATTGTCTACGCCCTTGACTTGTTTAGCCATATTGACCTTCTACAAAAGAGAGAAAGAGTTTTCCAGAGAGTTCCTACGAGATATGTTCCTGTTCTTGAGAGATCTGTTCCTATGGTTGGAGATCTAAGGCCCTGAACGTGTTAAGTGTGTTATGGTGTTGTCTCTTGTCGTGTGTGGTCTATTCGCAAAGGTGAGTGCGTGACCATGGCTCTGATCTAAGCGATTAGATGTTTGCTTGGGTGTTTTTGGGAGTTATTTTCTTATGTGCTAGTAGGCGAATGCTTGTTGTGAGTTTTTTAATATTTGGATTCGGTTTCTCGCATCTTAGAGCCTAGGAGAGTAAGAGGAAATCGTTCTTGGCGTTGTGTCGCGCGACTGCATCGATCGATGAAAGGAGTGCAATGGTCGACGCGGTTAGGTTTTGACGTTCGGAGATGTTTTGTTTGCTTGTTTCTTTATGTATTTGATTATGCTTGTCTTTTCAATTGTGTGTATAGCCCAGTAGATGGGAAGATTGCCTGACAGAGTATTTATCATAATACTCACGCATCTCATAAGTGTTGTGGTGCAGGTAAAGGAAAAGTGTGAACGTGGAATCAAGGCGCAGAAGAGGAGGATGTTCCAGAGGCTCGGTTATTTGCTATGTGCTTCTGATAGGATGATAGAGTGGAACTTAGTTGTCTAGAACGGATGCTAGGTTGCTAGTTCTGTGATTTTCTTTGTGACATGTTTATGATGTTGGATTTATGTTATTCGTTTGTTCGTTATTGGATTATTGGAAATGTTTTATATTTTCCGCTGTTGTTGATTGGTGCTAAGTTGCTAATGAGTATGAGATCAATAAATATTAGGGTATTATAAAAAAAAGGTCGGGTTGTTTCAAATCCAAACCGTCCCGCTATATGACCTCGTCCTTTAAACATATTAGTCTTATTTATAATGGTTTTGAACCATTGTCTAAAATTTTATATCCGGTATAGAACGTTATATATACATTTTAATATACGTCTGTTTTAGAAAATTCAAATTGCAACATATGCAAAAAAAACCTTCTATATTTATTATACATATGTTTTGTATAATAAAATAATTTTAAAAGCAAATAAAATCATATAAGGATGAAAGCGGAGAAGGAATTTGGAAAATGGTAATTGAGATTTATTATGGAGCGATTTTAGGATTTTTTTTTAAATATAGTTTAAAACTCCAATTTGTTTTTACAAATTGTCCTTGCAAGATGTATACAGTAAAACCTCTATAAATTAATACTTTATAAATTAATAAACACTATAAATTAATAAATTTTGCTAGTCTCAAGTCGGGCCAGTGTAAAAAATATTAAAATTTGATAAGATAATAAGATAATAATTTTTTTGAAATCCTCATGTAAAATATGGTTCCAATAATATCGTAAATTAATAATCATTTATATATATATATATATGTTGATATATGTATACTTTAAAATTCTGAATTTTCTTTTAAAACTTATATCTATAAATAATTGTTATGTTGTCTTTTCAAACTATAATGATAGAGAATACTCTATACAATGTCATAAAAATAGTTAAGTTTTTTTTTAAGTTTTCAATTTCTACATATGCACCATTATCATTTTGATAGTTTTATAGAGTATTTGTAATATATAGAGTTTTCTAAATATTATAAATTCAATTCTAAACTGATAACATCTTAAAGTCTAATCTTATTTTGATAAATTGTCTCAATTCATAATTTTAGATATTTAAACGATTAAAGTATATATCTATAAATTAATAATTATTATTTACTGTAAAATAATTATTATTAATTTATCGATAAATTAATATCACTATAAATTAATAAAATGTCATGGTCCCAACATTATTAATTTATAGAGGTTTTACTGTAAATAACAACTTTAGCAGAAAGAAAATTTCCAAAACATCAGCCACATTTATTAAAACCAAGGCTTATTCTAAAAGAAAATTTCCATTACTTTTTAAACTTTGACTTAACAATTGAATTTCATAATTTTTTTGATCCTAGCCGGTGACAAATTAAGCTTGACACATAACCTGACTATACATTAAAACAAGTCAAAGAATTAGGTATGAGTAAGTAGAGAAAAAAACATTGAATTCTAATCATATATTTTGTATCTACTATTATTTCTTTTTTTGGTTTTGGAGATTTAACAATACTGAAATGAATTACTGTGTGAATTGCAACCTCACTGCTTCAGTGAGCTCATAACCTTGTTGATTTTTTTTTTTTTTGAACAAACAACATCTCTAGATCTTTGTTATCTCTTTCGGCATCAAAAGGATGTAACTGTTTTAGTCTAGATTTTCATAAAATAGGTTAAATACACGAGAAACAAAAAGATTTCAAGCATTTATCTCCCGGTTTCTGGGAAGTTCATTTTCTTTCTAATATGGTATTTGCCTAACATTTTGCCCATAAGGCTTGCCATTATTCATCCGCCCACAAGATTCTTCCATAGATGGATTTAAAATTGCGGTCAATGTTGCAAATATCAATCTCACCTTGTTATACTTCACAACATATAATCAAAACCGGGAACAATGAAGATGATGAACGGGGGTTTTGTGATAATCAAAATACCGTTATTTAGTATCCTATATAAAGGCATGTTTTTCACCACCAGTATCTTCATCATCTTCATCAGTTCTAATATTTCTTTATCTTTCGTGAAGCATAACATGGTGAAACAATTCATTGTGACCTCCACCGTAATTCCATATCCACCTACGTAAGATTCATATGCGAGGATGGAATCTGGCGAGCCTTATGCGCATAACATTACGTAAATAGCTGATCATACTTCACAACATATAATGAAAAAATAGAAATGATGAAGGGGATGAAGATAGTGGTGGTGAAAAACATGTTTATATATATATATATAGAGAGAGAGAGAGAGAGAGCTAGAGTAAATAACAAACAATAATTATCATTTTAGAGAATGCTAATATAACTAGATGCAATAATTGTATTAAAAATCGGAGGGAAAAAAATTATTGGAACATTAATTCTACAAATTTGGTAAATGTATATCTCTTTAAGTTTGTGCAGCTTGTATAAAAAATAACTAGTCAAGAAAGTATCTCATGAAAGCCACATGCCACATAGAATAAATATGATGACCAATTGTCATGGCACATTTCATGCAAAACATTGGCTATTGATTTTCTTATTCAATCCTCATGACCCCAAATAGGTATACATTTTCTAGTTTTTTTTTTCTGCTAAACAAATTCATTCATTGATATCAACATGAGTTTACAAGGTCATTACAGAAACTTCGAAAGCAAATTATTACATAAGCAGAAATATGCGCCATATACTGAAGATGATAAAAAATAAAGAGTGAATTTGACGATGCTTTCTTTAAAGCCTTACTCGCTAACGGCCAAATGAAACCGTTATTTTCCTCCTCGGTACTCGATCTTCTTATACAAAAGTTCTTCTCGGTACTTTTTTTGTAGAAATACCAAATTACAAAACCGTTACAATACCAAACCATTGCTTTCGTTGATAGCTCTGAACAGTCAACAATCTGATACCAATTAGTCTGTATCAGTGTTTTTCTAAGAAAAAGAAATGCTGACCTTGTTTTCCTCTCGAAAATATCCCAAACAAGCATTAGTTTGTCCCGAGCCTCTTCGTTGACCCTAACCTTGCCAATTCCTATGTCGAAAAACCAAATTGCAAACCCAAACCAAAAGGTGGTGGGTAATTCTCTTGAGTTAATGATACTCGCTGAGAACATCGCTTCCGTCTCGGACCAAATACATAAATGAAATTCTCTTGAGTTAGTGAAGAACTCCATAATTTTTCCAACAATGGGTAGATTGTCGACCTTAAGAAGTAACCATCAACATCACCGCCGGTTAATGTTGATTCCTTTGTTTTGTAACCAGTGAACATATCTCTAAATCCAAAAGTATCAAACAATATCACCATCCGACAGTAATCGAAGCCAAGCATCCATAGTTCCATCCCCCAAGCGAATAAAACACAATCACATATTCCTGGATCCCAAATCCAGAATGGATCTCCCTTTCTTAAATAGGATAGATCCAAATAAGAGGCATATCCCCTTTGATGTTGATAGTGACACGTTTCTATGATGAAACGACAAACACCGTTCGAAGACGGAAAGAAACCGACACAAAAACTCTTGGATTGAGACCAGATTAGGGTCGGAATTAAACTCTCCCACAGGAAGAGAAAGATAACACAAAACTGAGACGACGGCACTACCAACATCATGATGTGAATGCTTAATTTTCTAATATAATTATTTATTAAATATCTTGTTTGTTTCTTGCATCAAAAAAAATAAAAAATTCTTTACAATCAAACCGCCGATAATTTTATTGTGTTATTTTTTTAATCATCGGCGGTTTGATTGTAAAGGTTTTTCTTTTAAATGCAAGAAACAAACAAAATATTTAAACTTTGAGTTGCATCATATTATTTGTTCACAAGTAATACCAATCAAAACATAAACTCATATACCTGCTTAGTTTGGTCTATATAAATCGGAGCTTTCATTTCCTTTACATCAATATTAGTAGGTGGATTCATTTGCTCATGTACGACACCACGTGGCGAGACACCCTAAAACAGAACAGAATAGTTGAAGAAGAGAATATTAGCATAATTAACATGGATAACAAATATTATGCAAAACATAAACAAAAATTTGGTTGATTTTATAAGGTAAGATTACAAAAGGTAAAAAATCTTACTTGATGGTAGACAGAGCATTTTTCAAAAAATACATGATCATCAATGATCGGTCTCACCATGTTGTATTTCAAAACATATAATCAAAAAAAATGAAATTGATGAAGGAGCTTTTGTGAAAAAACACGTATATATATCGAGCTAGAGCCATAACAAACAATAAATATCATTTAAAAGACTACCAATATAACTAGATTCACTACCTAATTGAGAGTACTAAAGAGAGAAAGCAATATTTATGAAATTAATATTTTGAAAATTAGAAAATGTATACCTATTTGGGGTCATGAGGCTTGAATAAGAAATTCAGTCACCAACGTTTTCCATGAAATGTGCCATGACTATTGGTCATCATATTTTTTCTATGTGGCACGTGGCTTTCATGAGATACTTCCTTGACTAGTTAGTCCTTATTCAAGCTGCACAAACTCAAAGAGATATGCATTTACCAAAGTTGTAGAACTGATGTTTCAATAAAAATTTTCCTCCGTAAGATTCTTAATACAAGTATTCAATCTAGTTATATTAACATTCTCTTAAATGATAAATATTGTTCGTTATTTACCCTAGCTATATATATATATATACATGTTTTTGTCCACCACTATTTTCATCCCCTTCGTCATTTCTATTTTTTCATTATATGTTGTGAAGTATGACAAAGTGAGATCAATTCTTACAACCTCAACCACAATTTCATATCCATCTATGGAAGAATCTTGTGTGACGATGGAACCTCAAAGTGCTTATAACTCATAAGGTGAGATCAGTGTTTATAAACTTATATCCTCAACTCATCCTCATGTTTTATCGTAAAACTAGTCAAGTTAGTCACCAATTTCACAAAAATATCAATGTTTACTAGTTCCTTGAATAAAAGTTATTTTCTAACTATAATTTTATATGAAAATATAGATGATCTTGTACCTTTACTCTTTTCAACTTATCTCTTCAACCACCATTTTCTTCATGATTAGAGCATGAAGAAGAAAGTAGTGATTGTTCCAATTGATGTACAAGTGTACCACACGAAAACCTTTGTTTGTTTCCATTGTTTACAACAAGGCACATCATATTGAAGAGACTAGTCATGTTAAAAATATAAAGCCAGAATTAGTTGTACCACGTTCAAAATGTTCACAAGCTAATAACTTACGTTAATTCTAATGATGACATGTATTTGCTCATATTTTCTCGCTCCACTAAAGAAAAACTAAATAAATGAGTTAAGAGTGATAAACAAAAGTAAAATCAAACTATAAGTAATGATATCTTGTAAAAATAGTTTTTTCAAAGCATATATAAGAAAAATAGTTAATATTCAGTCTAGTAGATGCTACCTTTCAACCACTAAAAAGTCAAAATAACAAAATAAATTCTTCCTCCAAAGCTAAAACTACCCAAAATGATGTTTTTTTATACCTGATAAAGCCTCCTCGACCGTTGCCTCTCCTTTATCATTGTAATTTTATATTGTCCAAATTCTGTTTATCATTTCTGCTATCTCCACTTTCTAAAACATTTAAATCACCTCCTGTCAAAAACAAAGCATGCACATTTTATAAACTGCCATAAGGACATGAATTTGAAAGTTAACACACTAGAATCACACTATTGATGAAAAAATTAAATGGTTCACATATTTATTAAAGAAGCAAAATTGTCGTATAATTATGTTATTTATCTTTCATTTGAAACTGCAAAGAAAGTCTAATAACTTCCTTTAACAAAATGTGGTATGAAATCCTCTAATTTTTCTGAAGGACTTCAATGATTTACATGACACCTATGTGAACACACAAAATATATTAATGCATTTGGATTGACAAAGCATATAAAATCGACCATGAGCTCTTTTTTAAAAAAGTAAACATGAATTAATATAATCAAATTGAGTAACAGTATTGAATAACACATTTTAAATAATATTTCGTTAAGAAATAACTTTTAAACATACAGAGAAACTGAAATCACATTCAAAGCTTTCATACAAAATAAACTTTCAGTAGTATCCAAAATTCAAAGCTTTCATACAATAAAACTAATAGTGCATAAGGTTAGATCCATGTAAAAATATATTGTTAGATCTATATGCCTTACTACTCATAAAACAAAATCAATCTTAATATTTGGAAAACAAATCAATATAGAACATGAGTTTACATACTCAAACACCAAACTTTGAATTAAAAAGGTTGATACTTTGATTAGTACTCAATTGCAAGAAAATTATACATATACTTCAAATCGTATCAGTTATTGAATAAGAATTTCTGTTGGATGAATCAGAAACAAGAAAACAGGAAGAGCTGAGAGATGAATGTATACATGAGAGTGGTTGGGTCAAATAGTGTTAAAGTGTTGCGTATAGATTACATGAGACAATGAAAACAGGAAGAGCTTAGAGATCAAATTTCTTGAGAGATAGATTTGTTCTGGACATGAGCAATTATACCTTTGTTGGATATTTATACAAGACTATTAGTCTCTCGTTCATTAGACAAAAGAAGATTAAAAACCCATTAATTAGCCTTTTAAGAAAAACAAATCCCTTAATTAAAGGAAAGATATTTTTGCACTTTGAGAATAACTTTTAAGTGATGTTGTATACAATCATATTAAATATTAGTCTCTCTCTCACATTAGTCAAAAGAAGATAAGAAATCAGTTAGTTGGGCAATTAAAGGAAATATATCTTTACAATTTGAATATAAATTGAAGTGATGTTGTATGCAATCAAATTAAACATGTCTCTCTCTTATAAGTCAAAATGAGATTAAAATCCATTAATTAGTCTTCTAAAAGGAATATGATTTTTTTATTTTATTTTTTTTGGGGAAAATTGGAAATAAAGGATCACTAAAAAAAGTTTTGTCCATATACACATTTTTTTAAATGGTCAGTTTTACCTAAAATACCCATACAAATTAACAAAATCAGATTTAACAAGTTTTAAAAAGTGAAATCTAGGAAACTATGTAGATATAGAATTATAGAGGTAATACAATTTTTTACAAAAAAAATAAAACATATATAAGTTATTTTTTTTATAGATAAAATTTGATATAAAAAATCTAGAAAACGTTTTCTACTGTTCTGAAAATATCGGATTTTGTATTCTGCCACTTTGTTCATGTTATACTAATTTCAGAAAAAGTTTTTGTTCTAAATAGTTTAGTAGTCCAAAATTCAATATTCTACGATATTCAGAGTATGTATTCTACGGTTTACTCTATGTTCTAAACGCTTTAGTAAAAACCTTCTACGATTTACTCTATGCTCTGAAAACATTAGAATATGTTTTATTTTTTTTAATTTATCTCTAAAAAATTAGTAGATATATACTACAGAAATATAGAATGTATAGTCCGAAAATTTTAGAGTTCACTAAATATAGGAAGTAAAGTTTTAAAAAAGGAAACTAAAAATTTATCTAAGATCCTATTTTTTTTTTAAAAAAATTAAAAGTGTATAAACTCTGATCACCCTAGTTTATTGTCTCTAAATGAGTTTTCTCTGATTTCTAATTTAAAATAAGACAGATGGGGAAGGAGAGTAGTCGTAAAGTGGAAAATACGGAGGAGAGAGATCAATGTCGTCGATGGTCATATTGAGGTTACGGTCTATAACTTTTTCTTCCATCATCATCATCATCTTCTTCTTCCTCTTCGTTACTCTTCTTTGCTCTGCTTCCTTCTCTGTTCTCACGAAAAAAATATGTTTTGAGAATGAGATTAATCACATAATTCTTTTGCCTTCGAAGTCTTGAAGTTTCATAGGCTTTATAGACTCGGTTTAAAGATTCTGGTTCAAGTTCGGTTTAAATTAACAGTTAAACGGTTTACGTGAATTTTGTAAAATTAATATAATCCACACTAACGATAATTGCGACGTGTTATTACATTAAATCTACGCCGCCATGATTAGTATCACCGGCGTCTACCGTTTAACTCTTATGGCAAAGGTATTCATGTATTGACATTTACATCAACGATTCAATTTATGTATCTTCTATACTCTCTGGTTGATACATTCTCTCCTTTTTGTCTTCCTTCCCATGTTTGTTTGTTTGTTTGTTATTGAATTAAGTTATGACACTGTCTTCTCTAACCTTTTCTAGGTGAAATGTTGGATAAGATTAGGACAACCAGGAGCAACCCGTTCGTTTCAGAAGAGTATGTCATATACTAAATCCTTGCTTTGGTATATACTTTTCTAATGCCTCTGTAATGACGCTTATGAGTTAGAATATGACTATGGCTACCATGGTAATTATTTTCATGTTTTGTTCGGAAACTCCCACAGAGAACTGAGTATTGCAGTTTAATGTTTATCTTTGCGTTTCATAATGATTTGCCTGAGTTACTTGATTTCCACTTCTGTGGTGATCATGAAAATGTAAGTTGTATTTCTGATATGGTCTGTCCAAATATTAGATAAGATAGTTCCGGTTCTGTTCAATGTGATTGAGATATGCATTGCAAAGGAACGATTTGGGGAATTAATATAATCTTAGCATTAGAATTTATCTCTTCCTTTTCCTTTTGATGATTTTGCCCGCCAGGATGTGCTGCAAAAATTGCAGGTTTCTCAAGAAGTTGAAGAGATATGGACTCTCTGGAATATTATCGTACGTATGAATTACTTAATACGGTCTATTACTCCACAGCTTTCCTCTCCAACACTAAGCACCCTAACGACCGCAAATCTAGGGTTTTCTTGGCGGCCCCGTTGTGGAGAGACTCTGGTGGCATGTAAACACAATTTTCCAGTGACCTGGAACTTCTCCGACTTCTCTAGTGTTTCCAAAATCAGAAATCTTCAACTCTCACGAAGAATCTTTGCAAGAGAAGATAAAGAGATTATCGGACTTGAGATCACAATGAACATAACCACGACTGTGAATCGGGACCAAATCCTTCGAGAATCATACAGAGGTTTCGGTTTACTTTTTTTTTTTTTTTTTTTTTTTTTTTTTTTTTT
>NC_025695.1:24293987-24317062 GCF_000633955.1 Camelina sativa
GGTTTCGGTTTACTGTTTTTTTTTTTTTTTTTTTTTTTTTTTTTTTTTTTTTTTTTTTTTAATTTTCTAAATAAATTAGTTTTAACTTTTTGTATTTTTTATTTAAGTTTTTTTGAAAATTAAGGGTATAACTGGGTTTTAGTTATTACAAAACCTATATGACCAAAGGTAAAGAACTAAAGTATATATGGACATTTTTTTTTTAAAATATCCTTTTTTTCCAATTTCTCCAATATTTCTACTGTGTATATTTTCCCGTGTTATGCATGTATCTTACAAAAAATATCTTTACACTATGAAGTGTTGTTTATGAAATTATATAATTTGTTTTTTCTTAAAACATATTTACCTCAATGAAATGATAAAATAATCTGATCCTCCATGATAATGTTCATTGCCTTGTAACAAAGATTTATGGGATCTTTTATTGCACAAGAGTTTGTCTTATGTCTTTATTGAAACAATCCGACCAATTTTTTCAAGATCAAATGTGGAAACAATTGATCCTGTATTAATAGTATTCAAAGTGTTATTGATCTTATTAATAGTATTAATAGTATTCAAAGTGTATTAATAGTATTCAAAGTGTTTTCAAGATCAAATTTGTCTTATTGATCTTTTATTGCACAAGATCAAAGTGTTAATCAAGATATCTTGTTGTTATATCAATAGTATTCAAATAAACAAGCTATCTTGTTGTTTTAGCTTATTGACAATTTTTTCAAGCTTTATTGTCAATTTCACTAACAAGCAAACCACATTCAAACCAAACAACAGAACTAACGAAACATTAAACCAATGAATTAAATAACAAAACAAATAATTCAATAATAATTCCATAATAACTAAACCAATAAATCATTCCAACATAAAGCAGGGAATCAACAATTGTAGCCCACATTCTAAGGGCTCAACTCTAGCAACCTAACAGTAGCTAGACAATAACTGATCGAGCCACTAGAACATCCTCCTCTTCATTGCCTTGAATTCACGATCACACTTTGCCTTTACCTCCACCACAAACAACAATTGAGATGCATGAGTATTGTCATGAACACTTAGTGAGGCAATCATCCCATCTACTGGGCTATACACACAAGTAACTAAGAATCTAATGTTTATCAAACAACAAACAAACACCAACAGACTAGGAAAACAGGTATCAGCCGCCTGCTGAAAGGGGTGTTGTCGACTGACACCCTCCTGGTGTCGACCGACACCGGCCTAGTGTTGACCGACACTAACTCTTGGTGTCGACCGACACTGCCTCTAAATGTTGATTGACACTTCTCCTTTGTGTCGACCGAGAATGCTCCTAAGTGTCGGCCGACAGTCCTGCTTCGACCCGGAAACTCTCGCCTGGAGGTAAATTTCGTAGATCGGGTGTCAGTCTAGGGTTTCCACAAAGTTTCATGAACATATCGATATCCCACATTAAATACAAATATACAAGTGGTGTCGATATCCTACATTCTTTTTATTGATAAAAAATTTAAACTATTATCTTCAACAATATATGTTGTATATCACTTAGTAAAGTAAGATAAGTGTTATATAGATTTATACTCAAAAGTTTGAATGTTAATATTTGAACCCAAGAATTTATATTGATAGATAATATTTTAAATTAAAATCACGCGCGTGCACAGGTAGAAATTCTAGTTAAATATAAGATACCACAAATATGTATAGGAATACAATACTAATGGGAAAATGCCAAAAAAAAAACCCGATGTTATTTTTATTTGGACGTTTAATACCTGATTGTTTTCGGTTGGAATAAAAATACCTAGTATATTAAATTAGTGTCAAATAAAATATTATCTTTTAAAAATTGGTTGAATCAAACATACGACTTAACATACATTAACTTGGGTAACAGAATCGCTAAACTGGATTAAGTTTCAAAAACATGTATTAAAACAAATATATACAACATGTTTACATAACTTGACGTATATGTGGAAGTAGTCTAATGGTTAAAGGTAAGTTTTACCGAATGTCGGTTTCAAACCCCACCACCAACACTTTTTTTTTCCTTTCTTCAACGCCGATGTCGTTGCTCACCTTGAATCCACAACCACCGGTATCCGACTCTTCTGCTCCCTTGAAGTCGATTTGAATTTGCTAATCTAACGATTCCACAACCACAGCCACAAATTAACGATTCCTATCCAGATCTGCTACATAATTATTTGAATTTGCTAAGAAAGCATCCATTGTTATCATCAATCTACGAAGGATGTTTCCGTATCAACCTGTGAATCTCGTGGCCGTTTTAAGATCCGACATGGGGAAAAAAATTCTACAGTTTTCAAAAGAAAAAAAAAAAGCTTGGGGATACGGTTCGAACCCAGGTTCAGTTAATACTAATAGAAACCCTTTACCATTAGACTACTTCGACATATATGTTTAAAAGCCCTTTACCAGGTTCAGTATAATGTATTTATATGTTTAAAAACGTGTGATTGAAACTTAATCCTGTTTAGCGATTTCGTTACCAAAGTTAACGTCTATTAAGTCGTATGTTCGATTCAACCAATTTTTAAAAGATAAGGTTTTATTTAACACTAATTTAATATACTAAGTATTTTTATTCTAACCGAAAATAATTGAGTATTAAACATCCAAATAAAAATAACATCGGGTTTTTTTTGGCAATTTTTCCCCAATACTAAGATATTGTTTGGGGACAAATATTCTAGACTTTACTGATATAATAAACATCTACATAATATGATAATATTCACCACAGTATACTCTAATGAGTCAAAAGAAGAGTACACTTATGTCATCACCATTTTTTTATTTTCGTAAACGATGTATGTACCACAGTTCCAAAGACTTGTCTAGATGTGTCGTAACTTCGGGAAACCCTAATCTGAGTTTTCTTAAAAAAAAAAAAAACCATTAAACATTTGTTTAGACGACACAAACAAAAATTCTTACAAATCTTAACGTTTCAAATTACATTTTACAAGTCCTTATTTAATAAAGAAGTGTAATTGAAATAACTAAAGAATACTAATACACGAACACCAGAAAATCAATAAACTGAGCTTTACTAAGAATTTCTCAAACAACTATCTTACAAGCTTGTTTGATCAGTTTTATGCAACACCACAACATCTGGTTTGCCACTGAATCAATCCTAATCTACCCAATCTTACTTGTACAGCAACAGCTATGCTCACTCTTTATTCATTCACTGATGAAATCCTCAAGCAATATGATTTCTTTGCTTAAATTTAAATACTAATACACGAACACCAGAAAATCAGTAAACTGAGCTTGATTAAGAATTTTTCAAACAACTATCTTACAAGCTCGTTTGGTCAATTTTATGCTACACCACAACAACTGGTTTGCCACTGAATCAATTCTAATCTACCCAATCTTACCTGCACAACAACAACTATGCTCACTCTTTATTCACGCACCGATGAAACCCTCAAGCAATATGATTTCTTTTGCTTAAATCTAAACTCACACTTTTCTCTCTACAAAAGTGCTAACCGAACAAAGATGTGTTTGCTTCTCTTTTATAGACTGCAACAATCTTCACCATACTCTTCTTTATCCAGCAGATCCTCCTATGCTTCATCTCCTACAAGAACCTCTCTCTCTCCAATGAGTCATAGGAGAAACCTCATCACTAAGTTGACTTCAACAAGCCACTTGCTTGTAGCTTCCAACGAACACATTTTAGCCTGACATAATTTTCGCCCATGCTCCCCATCTCCAAATCGGTGTGCTGCACTGTCTCCAATGTATTGTGTTGGCATAAACCACTTGACACTTTCCCGCTTCGTCTGAAGTCCTTCAGGTACATTCCGCCACAGCTTGTAACTCTTACAAATACTCTGTTTCTTCGGTAATAACAAGAGAATACTTTATCTATTGTAGAAAGAACAATGAAACACGTGATAGCAAAAAAAAAAAATCAAATAAAATTTAAACAATTGTCTTAATTATGAAACAGTTGCACGGATAAAAACAAGAGATGGCTACACAAGTAAACAAGAACAATATTGAATGAGCTCTAAAACAAAATCTCTCAAACTATGATGTTAGTTTGCGTCAAGGATGTTTTCTAGTCCGCAAGTGAAACTATTGGGAGTCTTCTTTAATTCATTGTTTACTATGACTTTCAAAAATATTTCGGTTCCGCTTAATACATATAAAATAATACAGTATTGTTCAGTAAATTATTTCTTTATTCGCATTTCTATCACAAGATCTCTCATTCACTAAACTCTAGTTTATATGTTATTTAAATGTCTATCTCATAAACGAACATTTCCAAAAAGCAAGTTTTTTTCTCAAAATCATGTAGACACCTTTGTGGGTTCTCTTTATCACTCCATAGATGACGGCCAGACTCATCTAGATCTGCTTTCTCTAATTCACAAATCTAATTCCAAATCAGGGCCGGTCCAACAATTTTAGATGCTCTAGGCAAAAAAAAAAAGGGACATTTTCAAAAATATATTTTTTTTCAATGTCACTTTTTAAAAATATTCTTTACATGGTGCTAATTTTCAAAAATATCCTTTTCAATATATAAAATAATTAAATTCTAAACATTAAACCATAAATACTAAACTATACGTCATAAAAACTATACCCTAAATATAAAATTGAGAACCCAAACCAAAAAAAAATTCTAAAAATTAATTTAACATATTGTAATTGTGTAAAAAAAGATACAATTAAAATGTTCAAAAAAAGGCTATTTTTGAAAAAGGGTATCTTAAAAAGTGTATTTATAACAAATTCTCAAAAAAGAATTGAAATACCATTTTTATTATTGTATATAAAATCAAAAAAATAGTTATATCAAATATTATTTTCATAATTTAGATTTTAGATCCACAAACCTAAATATGTTCCTTTTGATTGCTTCTTTTTTTCATTTTTCTTTGTTTTTAATTTTTATTTAAAATTTTATATGAAAATAAATATTATATTACCTAATCACTCATTATTGTTTTAAAACTCTTCCAATAGGTTTTTTTTACTAGAGTTATAAATTTGTTTTTCTAAATAAAATTTTACTTCAAAACTCATTAACAACAAGTTTAGTTAACATTAATCTAATAATCATTCACCAACAATAAAAAAGATGAGATAAATTTTGTGGAAAAAAAAGATGAGATAGTATTTTTCATAAACCTAATAAAACTTCATCTGTAAATTGGATACATCTACATAAATAATATTTTGTTTTCTTATATTGAACTTGAACTTATAAATACTTTTTTTTTTATAAAAAAAAAACTAAATATAGAAAAAAAAATCTACATATAAGGCTTAGAATTTTTGGGCTAAAATCTACCCCAAAAAAATTGATGCATTCCAAATCTATTATCCAGATGCACAATTACTTTGTTGAGAGTAGATAAAACATAAGTCGACAAATTCTGAATATACAACTCTTCGTAATTTATTTAGCTAGATTTAGTTTCTATTGGGTTTCTGGTTCTTACATATGCTTCTAGTATCATGATAAAAAGACTAAGATTAACTAAGCATACTTCTTGTATCATGTATAGTAAGCACAAGAAAACCAAGACTAAGATTAAAAGGTACATTACATGTAATTGTTATTACTGCAATTAGTTCACAAGATATAAAATGTCACAAATAGCTGGGAATCTATTGTTGCTGATATCTTGGACACTACACTTGACCGACTATAAAGCTTCCTCGCCCGGTACATCTTGCAAGCTTCTATTCATACAGTATGGAGGGAGTGTAATGTGACACTTCATGTAACACCGGTCCCACCTTGTTGGCCAAGAAAAAGTATCGTCTCGCCAAAAAGCTTCGTTCTTTATAAAAAAATTCTTCAATCCCACTTCTCATAAAGCTTTTTAACCTGAGGAAAAATATAAAAGGGTGAACACATTGATGACATTCTAATCACATTCAACAATTAATGCGTAGCATAGAATTATATTCCACATTTTTGACATACATCCAACAAGCATAACAGTTTCACATAATATTCAACCTAGCGGATAATCATAATTTTACTTCAACCATATTTAAACACCACATACTCATCGATACACACATTTATCAACTATGCTAAACCGAAATCTCATCAGCTTAGCATGGCACGAAACCAATCTCAGGCTCGTCCAATCACACGGCACGAAACAAATCTCATGTTTGTCCAATCACCAGACACAAAACCAATCTCAAGTTTGGCCATCACGAGTCATAAAACAAATCTCATGTTTGCGCTCCCATCAGATAATCTCATTTCATATCATCATTCAACATTTATCATGTTACACATCAACTCATTCTACTTTGCATCATATCATCATACATTATAGTCTTATATCTAATTATCATATCATCATAGCACACAATATCAAACAATAGACATATCCAATCACATAGTTTCCAAGCCTATACAAAGAATTCATTCTTAGAAAGTAACCATTGTGTTTCCGCGGTTACTACCCTTACCTCTGCCACTTAAATATTGAAACTCATTTCTCCTTTCCCATGCCAGACCCAATATTCAAGAACACTCATACAAAGCTTCAGCTAACCTCGTTTTGATCAAACCAAACATTAAAATTCCACTATTTACTCCATACAAATATCTCATAAACACAATTGTGAAAAACCACAACTAACCACTAAAATCACAATTCCACCCTTTAATCTGTAGCTAGTAGTACCATGAAGAACTCCACAAAGTTTCGGACCGATCAGACATTGTTATGACCTACAAACGTTGCCTTGAAGAACCTATCTCGAAACAGTCTTTTAGGGCTTCTGAGTTTATAGACTATGTAGTTACTTGTTCAGAAAGCAACGCCCATAACTCCATAAGGTTCCGTCAGCTGCTGCAGATTCTTCATTGCATCGTCTTCCCAGTGGCACCTTACTCGTGATCTATCTTCTTCTAGTTCGATGGGAATTATCCCCACAAAACATGAAGTTGGATATGGTCCCTTCTTACTTAGTCTTCCTCCTCCTTTCCTTTTAATTTCATCTACACCTTTGATTTGCTTCAACGTTGTTCCTCCACCAGTATCGAAGCTTGGCACATCCATGATATGAATAAACAAACCCCACCAGTGTTCCCACAACCTCCATGACGTCTACTTCTCTCCCCTCTCTACACATCACATTCTCTCTCTCTCTTCTTTTCTCCTCACGTCTCTCTTTTCAATAACAACACAAAAAGAGCACGTCCACTTTTGATATGTATATATTTTACACTTTTTCATCATGCATTTGTTATTCATTTTTTCTCTTAACTCATTGCTTTGCATTGTTTTAATCTTTTTTGCATAATATGCAAATCTAGATAGTTTTTGTATTGGTTTTTCATGTATTCCGCATATTGGAGTTGTTTCTGGTGTTTTAGGAGATGTTCAAACCATCAAAAGAAAACAGGGATCAAGACAGCAGTTCAGTGACTCGACCTACACTACCTAGAGACCCAACCTTCCACGTCTTTGATCGAGTCGAGTGAATATTTTACGTTGGGATTCTGATACTAGGCTTTTTGTGTCTCCTAGTAGGTCTCAATTAACCTAATGTAGTTGTAGTACAGAAGGTGTCAATCCAAATGAGAAACTTTACTAACAATCGAGATGCAATTAAGCAGTCACAAGTTAAGCCAGATTCAAAATGAGTTTTAATGTTTAACAACCTAGAGTGAACGAGATGCAAGAACAAAACGAGTTTGCAGAACAAGAGCTAAAATGCAATAACAGAAGAGAGCAAAAACAAGCTAAACGAGCAGAGACAAATGAGCAACCTATTGCAATTTAAACAAAGAACAAGCTTAAAGATGTAGAAACAATCAGATAAGTGGAAGCCTTAAGGATGGGGTTATTGATTTCGGTGGAGTCTCTTAATCTACCTAGAATGCCTAACAGAATACAATCAAGCTATCCCTAGACAACGAACATCACAACTTAGCTAATCCAATCTCTTGACATAAGCTACTCAGACTCAATCACTTTTAAACCTAACTCTCGCTAGAGAAACATGATTAAGCAGGCATGACAAACAAGTTCATTCACGTTCAAAAACACTCTAGATATCTAATCTCTTAGGCTAGGAATGTAAATCTCTGGTATTAGTTTGTTCAACATCTCATGGAACACCTTTTGGGTGCTAAGATGCTTAAGTTCTAATCCCAAATGATCAGTAAGAAATTAGCAGTAAGAACACTAATCCAGAAGGGAAATCAAACAATCTAAGATTAGGCATCATATTAGACTAAGATTCTCCAACTAATCAATCCCATCCTCAAGAACACTATTTCACTACTCAAGAACAATCATCATCAAAAACCCAGAAACCCAGAAAACACTAAATTAAGCATGACTATATAGATAAAGATGAGATAAACAAATTTGCAGAAGAAATCAAATGTAAAAACTAAAAGGATTAAGAGATATCTTGATTACAAACTCAGAAACATTTTTGCTGGCTACAGAAAAAAAACTAGGATAAAAGCTCTCTCGCTTGGGTAAAGACTTAAAAGAGTATTTATAGCAAAACATGGAAAGTCCTAAAACATAAAAGGACAAGATAGAGAGGCGGGTCGGGAACCCTTCTCGAACGCGTCTTCAGAACAACACCAGGACATCAATTTAAGAGAAATGATCGAGTCACGTCGTGAGAGTGCCGATCGAGTTGGAGTCTACGAAGTTTATTCGAATGACGGCTTGAGATCAATGATCGAGTGGCAGCTTGAGAACGTCAATCGAGTTCCAAAGTAAAATCTTTAATGAAGACGTCGATCAAAGAAAATGTCGAAAGCTGAATCCCAAAGTAAAATCTTAATTCTCTACAACTTTAATGAAGACATCGAAAGCTGAATCCCAAAGTCAAATCTTCACTCAACTCGATCAAAGACGTGGAAGGTTGGGTCGCGCTGGGTAGTATAGATCGAGTCGCTGGACTACTCTCCTGCTCTCCTGCTCCCTGTTTGATTTTGATGGTTTGGACATCTCCTAAAACACCTGAAACAACTCCAATATGAAAGATGCATGCAAGACCAATGCAAAGACTACCTAAATATGCATAATATGCAAAAGAGACCAAAAACAATGCAAAACAATAATTAAAGAGAACAAAATGAATGAGAAATGTATGACGAAAGAGTGTAAAATATACACATATCAGATTCAGCTTTCGACTTCTTCATCAAAGTTGTAGGAAATTAAGTCACCTTTCCAATGTCGTTTATTTCAAGTCAATCGGAGGTGTGTTTCAAGAGTTATCACTGTTTTAGGGGATGCATATGCATTTAGATCTTCGACTCGGCCGACGCTCCCGGGAAGAAGCACCAACATGCATGTTGAGTCGACGCTAGTCCACTCGACCGACGCTTCCGGGAGAGACGACATTCCACTCGACCGACCACGCTAGACATGCGACTCAAGGATTCAAGTTATGCGACTCAAGACATGCGACTCCAGGATTCAAGTCATGCGACTCGACCAAGCACGCTTGGAATGGACGTCATGCGACTCGACCAAGCACGCCTGGAATGGACGTCATGCGACTCGACCAAGCACGCCTGGAATGGATGTTATCCCACTCGACCACCCATGCCTGGAAGAGATGACATCCGATTTGACCGCACACATCAGGAAGAAAGACGCTCCGACTCAGCCAACCCAATTCCCGAACCGACTCTCCATCTTGTCGTTTAATGTTTTAGGGCTTTCCATGTTTTATTATAAATACACGAGACGATTGCATATACACCCACTTTCATAAGATAGTCTTACACTCACACCTACTTCTTGACCATGGTGTACTTTTGAGCATGTTTTGGCAAGTTTGTCATAAAATAGAGACTATTTTGCCCTTGGATGATCTCCTCTTATCTTTTTCTCTATTTTTCTCTCTTGTTTTTATCTTTATTATCATTTGTTTAGTTATTCTTAATAAATTTTGTATATTTTTTTGCACAAAATATTATGATTACATTTAATCTATATTTTAAGATGCATTTTGCTATACTTTAGATGAATAAGTTATACACTATCTGAACATTTCTTTTATGATAAGTGGATAGTAAACTGTGGATACTTGATTAGACTATTAAATTTATAATTTGAATATGTAATGTGGTTGGTTAGATGTGGTTTTGTGGATGTCTTCTGCATTCCTACATTTTAATACGCCTTTTGCCATATTTTAGATAAATAAGTTATATGTTATCCATTTTTATCTAAACATTTAGAGTTATAATTTAGTATTTAGGGTTTTATAATTTAGGATTTAGGGTTTCGGAGTTATGTGGATTCGTTGTTAATATTTTGGGATGATGGTTTAGAAGATAGGGTTTAAGGCTTAGATTTAGGGTTTAGGATACAATGACAACATCAAATCCATATATTCATGGTCATGTGGACACTAATAGAATTTGTTGGTTCTAAGATTTAGGATTTAGGATACAATGACAGTATCAAATCCATATATTCGTGGTCATGTGGATACCAATAGAATTTGTGGGTTCTAGAGATTTAGGGTTTAGGATTCATCGACAACATCAAATCCATATATTCGTGGTCATGTGGATATCAATCGAATTTGCGTTTTTAGCATACAGCGCAACATCAATCCATATTTTTGTAATCATGTGGATACCAATAGAATTTGTGGGTACTGGTAATAGATCAAAGTTTCTTAAAACATATCCAAGTGCTACTTATAAATATAATATTTTGTTAATCCATTATGCATCTAATTTAACCTTAAAGTATGTGGACAAACAAGTCTATTTCATATTGAAATTTTAGTTAAAGAAATTTATTAATTTCTAAGTTAATTAATTAATTTAGTTTGGACTTCTAATTTGTTAATTTGACTATGAACACCGATTCAATTTTATTTGATTTAGATTAGACTCATAAAGTAATACTTTTTGTGGAAAGAAAAAGTATTGAAAGATGCAAAACAATGTTTATTTATAAGTTAAACTTAAAACATAGTAATTAAATTGAAAAACAAATGTTTTAAGAAAAAGATATTGAAAGAGAAAGCGAAAATAGAAAGAGAAATGAGAAGGAAAAAGAAAAGTAAAAATAAATATAAAATTATTAATTATAAAAAAGGGAGAGAAAAATGCAAATGAAAAAAATAAAATAAAGGTAAAGAGAGTTAAGGAGTGTGTTGTAATTTTAGAAGTAAAAAGTATAGGTGTAGCAAAAAGTGGGTGTGAGTGCTATTTTCTCTAAATACATTATGTTAAGTCTTTGCCCAAGATATCTTGTTTTTTTCCTTAAGACTTACCTAGCCACATAAAACGTATTCTGATTTTGTAATCCAGATATCTTTGAATTCATTTAGTTTTTGCTTTTGATTTTTTCTACAAAGTTTGTTCATCTCATTTTTATCTATCTGACTATGCTTAATTCAATGTTTTCTGGGTTTGTATCGTTGGTGATGATGATTTCTGGATCCGAGTAGTGTTAGAGTTCTTGAGGATGGGATAGATTAGGTGGAGGATCTTAGTATGTAGGGTGTTTAAGTTTAGATTCATATGATTCCCTTCTGAGTTAGAGTTAGAAATATTATTTTCTCTATGATCAATTGGAACTAAGGCTTAGACATTTCCACACCCAAAAGGTGTTTGATGAAATGTCTCACCAACTAGTGCCAGAGACTTACATTCCTAGCATAAGAGATTAGTTGTCTAGCGTGTTTGTTGACATGAATGAACTGGTTCGTCATGCCTGTTCGTCCATGATTCTCTAGCGAGAGTTAGGTTTGGAAATGTTTGAGTCTGAATAGCTTCTTCCAAGAGATTGGATTAGGTAAGTCGTGATGTTCATTGTCTAGGGATAGTTTGTTTGTGGCATGTTAAACACTCTGTAGACTAGGAGACTCCGCTGACATCAATTACTCCCATCCTTAAGACTTCTCTTTTTCTGACTGTTATTGCATTCCTGAAACCGTTTCTGTTCTTATTGTTCAGTTCATGCTTAGACTTGTTTTTGCTTTTACTTATTCACGTTCGCCTTTTGTCATGCATGTGAGCTTCTAGTTCTGTAGTTCATTTCCGTTTTGCATTTTGATCATTTTAGGATTGTTAGACAAACACTTTTTTTTAATTGGCTTGAATTGTGATTGCTTGATTGCATCTTGAGTGATAGCGTCATCCCATTTGGATTGACACCTTAATTACTACAACTACACAAGGTTAATTGAACCTGCTAAGATAGACATAAAAAATCCTAGTTTCAACTTCTGCTGAGGACACAAGCATCAAGTTTCTATGTTCTTAGGGTTTGGATTTGCGTTTCCCTTTTGACGGCTTCCATGAAGATATAAACACACATACACACAAACACGCAAAACCCTTAGTGCATTTTGAGACTTTTCTCCAAGTGGGCTGTTAATGGACTGGAATTCAAAGTGGCCCACACATATAGAATTTGGAGATGTTACACTTCATGTTATTGCTCCAATTTGTTGTTGGCTCAAATATATTATTCAGATGCAAAATGATTTGGTTGAGAGTAGATAAACAAGTTATGTATATACAAATCTGCGTAATTTATTTAGCTAGATTTAGATTCTATTGGGTTTAGAGACAATTGATGCTTTATGGTTCTGACACAGTTTGCTATTTTTCGATATGTATAACTTAACATGCTTCTAATATCATGATAAAAAGACTAAGATTAACTCAACATGTTTCTTGTATCATGTATAGTAAGCCGAAGAACAACAAGACTAAGATTAAAAGCTACATTACATGTAAGTGTTATTACTGCAATTAGTTCACATGTTATAAAATGTCACAAGTAACTGGGAATTTATTGTTGTCGATATCTTGGAAACTCACTTGACCAACTGTAAAGCATCCTCGCCCGGTAATCTTTCAAGCTTCCATTCATATTGTAGCTCCAGTTACTGCATCTCTACTAGCTTCCATTCGGTGGATAGACAAGAAGGTACGAACCAGAGATACAAGAAGAGACTCCATGCCTCAAGAAGCTAAAAAGCTAATATACGATCTTCTGATTTTTTCTCAATTCTTTAAAGCAAAAATTATATTTTGTTGTAGAAAACGTTAATTTTCTTTGGTCTTTCGCTCTTGTGGAGGCTTCCTAATCTTAGTCCTTACTTAAACATTTGTTTTTAAATATATATATATAGAGAAAATAGCACACATCCACATTTCAAACTTTAATGGTATTTACACCCACTCCTTGTTATACCTATATTTTTTATTTGTACAATTACAACATACCCCTAACTAAACTCTAACTTTCTTTACCTTTATTTTTCTTTTTCCTTCTCATTTTTCTCTCTTTTTTTCTAATTAATTATTTTATATTTATTTTTACTCTTTTTTTTCTCATTTCTCTCTATTTTCTCCCTTTTTTTCCAACCATTTGGCCACAACAGGTCGGCCTATTGTCTCCTTTCTTTTAATATTATTTTTTTCAACATTTTTTTCATTTTAATTACTATGTTTTAAGTTTAACTTGTAAATAAACATTTTTTGCATCTTTCAATATTTTTTCTTTTCACAAAAAATAATAATTTATTAGTCTAATCTAAATGAAATACAATTGAATTAGTGTTTCTTGTCAAATCAATAATTAATAAATTAATCTACCTAAATTTCAATATCAAATCCGAAGGTAAGTGCGTGACTGTGCCGAGTTCTATGATCGATCTCTTGACTGTTGGTTTATTTGGTCTTGATTGCTTGCTTGTCTTGGTTAATGTTTTTATTGCAATAAAACGATGGTTGGTCTAAACGATGTGGACAACTATCCTATGGGTTGTTTGACATGCATGACTTGATTGAATTAGAACTTTGTTGGATTGAGATTATTGAACTGATCCTAGTGAGACGGGATGACTGCTCCACTAAGCAAACTTGTTTGCTTACGCCTCCTTTTATGGTCGTAGGAGAAGAAAGGTCCGAGGATCTAGACTTAAGTGGCTGACGAGGTCGCGTGACGAAGGCAAGGAAGGGAGACGATGGTGGATTTGGGTAGTTTTATTTTTTGTCTAGTATTTTTAAACTATCTACTAGTTTATTTGCATGACTCTCGTTGTAGTAGAACCCCATATGGTATTTGGATGCATGTTTACGTTTAATTTAACCCATTTTTACTTAACCGCTGTCGCATATTGTTTAATAAACGAATTAATAATCGATAGGCCCTAAATTGTATTAACGGACATGTACGGGTTGGTACAGAATTTTAGGGTCGAGATCTTACAGCAGCGCTTGTGGCGATGGTTGGTTGTAGGACATTATGATGTTCTACGTTAGGCATAGAGGTAGTTCTGGTCAGTAGGGTACTCGATCGAGCTTAGAATAATTGCTCTAGAGATATGAGATCTCGAACAACTCATGAGGGGAGGGTTAGGTACCTGTGTACCATTACCTCGAAGGACTTTATGGCTTGAGGGTATAATTGGTATATCGAATTCAGGTGACGATCCAAAGGCGCGTTATAGTGATAGCCTAGGGAAATATTAGACTTCCTGGATACCATAGCTTAAGGGATGAAACATCATAGCAAGCTGGTAAGATTCAAAGGTTGAAACCTGAGAGCGAGGGAGATGCATGAGTTGAGAGGTAATAATATGAGAGACGTGGGTTATTGGCCATATAGACTCGTCATGGGGTAGTCAGAGGATGCGCGGACCATAGTGTTGGTTGCACGGGAGATCCTTGAATTTTGGTCTTGGTGCTAGATTTGAGGACAAATATATGATGGAGAGAGAGAATTGTAACATCCGCGAACCAAAATTCTTGTTTTGAGATGTGCATCGATCGATGAAAGATTTTCCTCTACGGGACTAGTTAAGCTAAACACATGTGCTGCTGCGTTTTGGGGTTTTGGAAACCTAGGGGTTAATATAAAAGGCTTATTGTCGACGCCCTTGACTTGTTTAGCCAATTTTACCTTCTACAAAAGAGAGAAAGAGTTTTTCAGAGAGTTCATATGAGATCAGTGCCTTTTCTTGAGAGATCTTTTCCTATGGTTGGAGATCTGAAGCCGTGAACGTGTTAGGAACGTGCTGTGGCATTGTCTCTTGTTGTGTTTGGTCTATTCGCAAAGGTGAGTACGTGACTATGGCTCTGATCTAAGCGATTAGATGTTGCTTGTGTGTTTTTGGGAGTTGTTTTCTTATGTGCTAGTAGGTGAATGCTTGTTGTGAGTTTTGTAATCTTTGGATTCGGTTTCTGGCATCTGAGAGCCGAGGAGAGTAGGAGGAAATCGTTCTTGGCATTCTATCACGCGACTGCATCAATCGATTCAAGGAGCGCATTGGTCGACGCAATTAGATTTTGACGGTGATACGGAAGGTGTTGCATCGATCGATGCACTAGGGATTTGAAGGTATCACATTTCTCGATGCAAGGATGTAGCACCGGTCGACACAAAAAGTGCGTCGATCGATGCAAGTGCATAGAGTCGGCGCGTTTGTTCGGAGATGTTTGGTTTGCTTGTTTCTTTGTGTATTTGATTGTGCTTGTCTTTTCACTTCTGTGTATAGCCCAGTAGATGGGAGGATCGATGCAAGTGCAGAGAGTCGGCGCGTTTGTTCAGATCCAAACCGTCCCGCTATATAACCTCGTCCCTTAAGCATATAATCCTATATATAATAGTTTTAACCATTGTCTAAAATTTTATATCCGATATAGAACGTTATATATACAGTTTTTAAAAAACTCGATTGAGTAATATACTTCTGTTTTAGAAAATTCAAATTGCAACATATGCAAAAAAACCTTCTATTTTTATTATAGATATGTTTTATGTAATAAAATATTTTTAAAAACAAATAAAATCATATCAAGATGAAAGCACAGAAGAAATTTGAAAAATGGTAATTGAGATTTATTATGAAGCGATTTTAGTAAATTTTTGTTATATATGATAAATATTAGTTTCGAATTTAGGTAAATAGTTTAAAACTCCAAAAAAGAATTACAAAATTTCGTTAGAAGATGTTTATATATATATATATATATATATATTATAATAATACTGGAAAATAACAATTTTAGCCGAAAGAAAATTTCTAAAACATCAGCCACAACCGAGGCTTAGGGGGTGGTATTGGTTTGAGATTTTAAGAGAATTTTAATGACTTTAAATAAAATCATGAAAAGTATCAAATTGAGTATTTTAAGTCATTGTTTAGAAAGTTGTTTAAAATCTTGCTGATTTGTTTTTCCTAATCTTGTAAAATCACTTATAAAATCTTGTAAAATCTTTCTCAAAAAATATTGCACAATATTCTTTTGATTCAACGCTTCTGTGAAAGAAAAAAAAAATCTCTTGCTTATCTCTTATTTCATATTTTGTTGATGCGTTTGTGTTCTCTTCAGCGACGCGACGAGTGCGTTGGCTCCACTTCTTGTTACGGAAGTGATGATACAAAATTTTATACAAAAAAAGATGTCATGATCTAATATACTCGGAGTGTGACGTAAACAAACATGCACACACACATAGAGAAGAAAGAGAGATAAAGAAAGAAGAGAGAGAGAGTCAAAGTGAAAGTTGAGAGAATAAGATAGAGAGATGAAAAAATAATATACATTGACTTCTCTGTCTCATGAGGATGCACATGCTCTTCTCTCTCTTTTAGAAAATTTTGTTTTGATTTGTATTTTTAGTGCTCCCTGTTCACATACGTTTGCTCTCTGCAAGATAACTAGTAAAATATATCTTCTTTCACAATTCACAATCATAAGTACACGTTTGCTCTTTGTCTATCACATTCACGTGCTGGCTGCGAAGGTACTGACTCTATCGCCGGAGTAATCAACGAAGAAGAAGGAGGGGGAGGCTTGTAGGGTAATGACGACACGATAGGTTTGGGTCGGAGCAAAAGCCGGTGGTTTGCAAAGCGTAGGTGGAGCCATTTTGGTATTCTTTGACCAGACAGAGGAGGAGTTTCCGCTGGGTTTCTCATCATCGGACGGTGGTGAAAGGTCACCGTATAATCCATCATCGGACAGTGGTTGAAGGTCACTGCTGGGTTTATCATCTTTTGTTCTCCCCACTATTTTTTCTTCTGGGTATACGAGTTTGGTTTGCGACGTCTTCGGTTATTCTTCTCTACCTCCCAAAAAGTCATGGACTATGATTCACAAATCTCTCTATTTGATGAGAGAGTTTTTATGATTTTTTTTATGAAGAAAAAAAATAAAATCTTAAACCAATAACATAATATTTGAATTCATTAACAATCCTACATTCTTTTGTTTTATTTGAATAACATAAAACTTTTAATGACTTTATAAAATTCTTAATCCAATAACAATAGATTTATCAAGATTTTAGATTACTTTTTATAAATCCACAACTAATAACACAAAATTTTAAAAAGTCTTGATTGAATAACAACATATTTTACATAACTTTTAAAATCATTAAAATTCTTTCTAAATCCTAAACCAATACCCCCCTCTTATTCTAAAAGAAAATTTCCATTACTTTTTAAACTTTGACTCAACACTCGAATTTCATAATTTTTATTACCCTAGTCAGTGATCAATTAAGCTTGATACATAACCTTACTATACATTAAAACAAGTGAAAGAATTAGGTATGAGTAAGTAGGGAAAAAACATTGAAATCTAATTATATATTCTGTATCTACTATTATTTCTTTTTTTGGTTTTGAAGATTAACCAATACTGAAATGAATTACTATATGAAATACAAACCGCATTGCTTCAGTGAGCCCATAACTCTGTAGATCTATTTCTTTTCTTTTCTTTTTTGAACAAACAACATCTCTAGATCTTTGTTATATCTTTCCACATCAAAAAGATGTAACTGTTTTAGTCCAGATTTTCATAAAAAATGTTAAATACACGAGAAACAAAAAGATTTCAAGCAATGACGGAGAAAAATTATCAAATGAATTTATCTCCCGGTTTCTAGGAAGTTCATTTTCTTTCTGATATGGTATTTGTCTAACATTATGCGCATAAGGTTTGCCATTAGTCATCCGCCCACAAGATTCTTCCATAGATGGATTTGAAATTGCGGTCAATGTTGCAAATATCGGTCTCACCATGTTATACCTCACAACATATAATCAAAATCGGAACAATGAAGATGATGAAGAGGGCTTTTGTGATAATCAAAATAAATTCATTTAGTATCCTGTAAAAAGGCATGTTTTTCACCACCATTATCTTCATCATCTTCATCAGTTCTAATATTTCTTTATCTTTCGTGAAGCATAACATGGTGAAACCAATCATTGCGACCTCTACCGTAATTCCATATCCATCTACGAAAGATTCATATGCGAGGATGGAACCTGGCGAGCCTTATGCGCATAGCATTACATAAATAGCTGATCATATTTAACAACATATAATAAAAAAATAGAAATGATGAAGATAGTGATGGTGAAAAACATGTATATATATACATAGAGAGCTAGAGTAAATAACGAACAATAATTATCATTTAAGAGAATGCTAATATAATTAGATTCAATAGTTGTATTAAGAATCAGAGGAAAAAAATATTATTGGAACATTAATTCTAGAACTTTGGTACATGTATATCTCTTTGAGTTTGTGCAGCTTGAATAAGGAATAACTAGTCAATGAAGTATCTCATGAAGGCCACGTGCCACATAGAAAAAATATGATGACCAATTGTCATGGTGCATTTCAAGGAAAACGTTGGTGACTGATTTTCTTATACAAGCCTCATGAACCCAAATAGATATACATTTTCTAATTTTTAAAATATTAATTTCATAAATAATTGGTTTCCCTCTTTAGGACTCTCAAATAAGTAGTGAATCTAGCTATATTGGTAGTCTTTTAAATGATAATTATTGTTTGTTATGGCTCTAGCTCGATATCTATACGTGTTTTCACAAAAGCTCTTTCATCATCTTCATTGTTTTTGATTATATGTTTTGAAATATAACATGGTGAGACCGATCATTGCTGATCATGTATTTTTTGAAAAATGTTCTGTCAAACATCATGTTAGATTTCTCACCTTTTGTAATCTTACTTTATGAAATCAACCAAATTTTTGTTTATGTTTTGCACAACCTTTGTTATCCATGTTAATTATGCTAATATTCTCTTCTTAAACTATTATGTTCTGTTTTAGGGTGTGCCGCCACATGGTGTCGTACTTGAGCAAATGCATCCACCTGCTAATGTTGATGTGAAGGAAATGAAAGCTCCGATTGATATAGACCAAATTCAGCAGGTATATCAAAAGAAACAATATGATGCAACTCAAAGTTAGATATATTGTCTGTTCTCAAGTAATACCAATCAAAACATCAACTCATATACCTTCTTAATGTGGTCTATATAAATCGGAGCTTTCATTTCCTTCACATCAACATTAGCAGGTGGATTCATTTGCTCATGTGCGACACCATGTGGCGACACACCCTAAAACAAAACAGAATAGTTTAAGAAGAGAATATTAGCATAATTAACATGGATAACAAACGTTATGCAAAACATAAACAAAAATTTGGTTGATTTCATAAGATAAGATTGCAAAAGGTGAGAAATCTAACATGATGGTAGACAGAGCATTTTTCAAAAAATAGATGATCATCAATGATCGGTCTCACCATGTTATATTTCAAAATATATAATCAAAACAACAAAAATGATGAAGGAGCTTTTGTGAAAAACACGTATATATATCGAGCTAGAGCCATAATAAACAATAATTATCATTTAAAAGACTACCAATATAACTAGACTCACTACCTATTGAGAGTCCTAAAGAGAGAAAGCAATTAGTTATGAAATTAATAATTTGAAAATTAGAAAATGTATACCTATTTAGGGTCATGAGGCTTGAATAAGGAAATCAGTCGCCAACGTTTTCCATGAAATGCACCATGACAATTGGTCATCATATTTTTTCTATGTAGCACGTGGCTTTCATGAGATACATCCTTGACTAGTTGGAAACTTAAAGAGATATACATTTACCAAAGTTGTAGAATTAATGTTCCAATAATTGTTTCCCTCCTTAAGATTCTTAATACAAGTATTGAATGATAATGAATGTTCCAAAGTTATATTAGCATTCTCTTAAATGATAATTATTGTTCATTATTTACTCTAGCTCTCTCTCTATATATATATATATATATATATATACGTGTTTTTAACCACCACTATCTTCATCCCCTTCATCATTTCTATTTTTTCATTATATGTTGTGAAGTATGATAAAGTGAGACCAATTCTTACAACCTCAACCACAATTTCATATCCATCTATGGAAGAATCTTCTGTGACGATGGAACCTCATATGCTTATAAAAACATAACATGAGATCAGTGTTTATAAACTTATATCCTCAACCTATCCCCATGTTTTATTGTAAAACTAGTCAAGTTAGTCATTAATTTCACAAAAATATCAATGTTCACTAGTTCCTTGAATAAAAGTTATTTTCTAACAATAATTTTATATGAAATTATAGATGATCTTGTATCTTTACTCTTTTCAACTTATCTCTTCAACCATAATTTTTTTCATGATTAGAGCATGAAGAAGAACGTAGTGGTTGTTCCAATTGATGTACAAGTGTACCACACGAAAACCTTTGTTCGTTTTCATTGTATACAACAAGGCACATCATATTGAAGAGACTAGTCATGTTTAAAATATAAAACCAGGATTAGTTATAACACGTTCAAAATGTTCACAAGCTAATAACTTATGTAAATTCTAATGATGGCATGTAATTGCTCATATTTTCTCGCTCCACTAGAGAAATCAAACTAGAACCAATGATACCTTATAAAAAGAGTTTTTTGAAAGCATATATAAGAAAAAACAATTAATATTAAGTCTTCTAGCCCAAAAATTTGTAAAAACACACATTCCTGAGTTTGGCCTAATAGATGTTACCTTTCAACCACAAAAAAAGTCAAAACCTCCTTAGAACAAAATAAATTCTTCCTCCAAAGCTAAAACTACCCAAAATGATGTGTTTTATACCTCATAAAGCCTCCTCGACCATTGCCTCTCGTTTATCAACATGATTTTATATCGTCTAAATTCTGTTTATCATTTCTGCTATCTCCACTTACTAAAAAATTTAAACCATCTGCTGTCAAAAACAAAGCATGCACATTTTATAAACTGTCATAAGGACATTAATTTGAAAGTTAACATGCTAGAATCACACTATCGATGAAAAAGTAAATGGTTCACATATTTATTAAAGAAGAAAAATTATTATATAATTATGTTATTTATCTTTCATTTGAAACTGCAGAAAGTATAATATCTTCCTCTAACAAAATGTAGTATGGAATCCTCTAATTTTTCTGAGGGACTTCAATGATTTACATGACACCTATGTGAACACACAAAATAATCTTCCATGACTCAATACTTCCCAGTGTTGATATAAATGGTTTTTAATTAAGTCCAAAATTTTCTGAAAACGTAAACAAAAATAACATAAAGGACACACCACGGTACCCATATCCTCCAAAATTTGTCAAACTACCCACATAATATACTAATGCAATTGGATCGACAAAGCAAATAAAATCGAACATGAACTCTTTAAAAAAAAGTAAACATGAATTGATATAACCAAATTGAGTAAGAGTATTGAATAATACATTTTAAATAATATTTCGTTAAGAAATAACTTGTAAACATAGAGAGAAACTGAAATCACATTCAGTAGTATCCAAAATTCAAAGCTTTCATACAATAAAACCAATAGTGTATAATGTTAGATCCATGTACAAATATATTGTTAGATCTATATGCCTTACTACTCATAAAACAAAATCCATCTAAAGTATTTGGAAAACAAATCAAAATAGAACAAGAGTTTACATACTCAAATACCAAACTTTGAATAAAAAGGTTGATACTTTGATTAGTACTCAATTGCAAGAAAATTATACTTATACTTCAAATCTTATCAATTATTGAATAAAAAACATTTACCGTTTTTGGAATTTCTCTTGGATAACTCAGAAACAAGAAAACAGGAAGAGCTGAAAGATAGATGTATACATGAGAGTGGTTGGGTAAAATAGTGTCAGAGTGTTGCATATAGATTAAAAGAGACAATGAAAACAAGAAGAACTTAGAGATCAAATTTCTTGAGAGATAGATTTGTTCTGGACATGAGCAATTATACTTTTGTTGGATATTTACACAAGACTATTAGCCTCTCTTTCATTAGAATAAAAGAAGATTAAAAACCCATTAATTAGCCTTTTAAGAAAAATGAATCTCTTAATTAAAGGAAAGATATCTTTGCACTTTGAGGATATCTATACAATCACATTAACCATTAGTCTCTCTCTCATTAGTCAAAAGAAGATAAGAAATCCATTAGTTGGGCAATTAAAGGAAATATATCTTTACACTTTGAATATAATTTAAGTGATGTTGTATGCAATCAAATTAGACATGTCTCTCTCTCTCATAAGTCAAAATGAGATTAAAAAATCCATTAATTAGTCTTCTAAAAGGAATATGATTAATATCTTTACACTATGAAGTGTTGTTTATGAAATTATATGATTTGTTTTTCTAAAACATATTTACTTCAATGAAATGATAAAATAATCTGATCATCCATGTTTGTGTTCATTGCCATGTAACAAAGATTTATCGGATCTTTTGTTGCACAAGAGTTTGTCTTATGTCTTTATTGAAACACTCTGACCAATTTTTTTGTTTTTAATTATAATATTAAACTAGTGATCTCATACTCACTAACAAGCTAACCACATTCAAACCAAACGACAGAAATAAAGAAAAATTAAACCAATGAATTAAATAACAAAACAAATAATTCAATAATAATTCCATAATAACTAAACCAATGAATCATTCCAACAAAAACCATTGAATCAGCAATCCTATCCCACATTCTAAGGACTCAACTCTAGCAACCTAACAGTAGCCAGACAACAACTGATCGAGCCACTAGAACATCCTCCTCTTTATTGTCCTGATTCCACGATCACACTTTACCTTTACCTGCACCACAAACAACAATTGTGATGCATGAGTATTCTCATGA
>NC_025695.1:24319552-24396425 GCF_000633955.1 Camelina sativa
TGGGCTATACACACAAGCAATTGAGAATCTAATGTTTATCAAACAACAAACAAACACAAACAAACTAGGAAAACAGGTATTTGCCGCCTGCTGAAAGGGGTGGTGTCAACTGACACCCGCCTGGTGTCGACTGACACTCGCCTATACGTAACTTTTGTAGATCACCTGTTGGTCTAGGGATTCCACAAAGTTTCATGACCATATCGATATCCCACATTAAATATAAATATACATACAGTTGAACATAGTTATAGAGGTGTCAAAAATATAAGATATGTATATAAATATGTACTAGGTAAGGATTTTTTTTAGTGTATGTTGCATTTTGGTGTACATACGTAACGTTTTTTTGTTTAGTGTACGCCCAAAAATCAGTTTTGATGAAGGATATTATTGTAATTTTGTAGTCATCTTTCACATATCTTCTTCAGCAACCCTAGCTAATATTCTCGTTATTGTTCACCGGAAATTTTCTCTTTTTCTTCTTCTCGCTAGAGTTCTACACACCCATACACATCAGATATTTCCTCCTCTTCTTCTCACCGGAGGTCTACACACAAAAACTCACTGAAAATTTCCTCCACTTTTTCTTCTCCCTGGAATTATACATACCCAAACTCACTGAATCTTCTAACACATCCAAACATGCCAGAATTGCAAACATCCCACTCGCTGGAATTTTAGACACCCAAACTGGCCGGATTATGTAGGCTAACTATTAATCTTACCCAAATTACCTAAATTTTACTTGGCGAGATAGTGAACTTCGTGTTCTTCTCTCTCCCTCTTTCTAGTTCTCTTAAAGGTTAATTACACTTTTTTTGTCAACTGATGTTATTGATAAACTTGGTTCCAACCAAGATAGAATACAAGGTAGAATACGACGCCTAGAAGAGGAGAGGTTTAAGCCGGTGGACAACAAGAATATCCCCAGAAACAAAAAAATTGTATTTTTAAGCCGGCGGACAACAATTAAAGGTTAATTACACCTAATATTTAATTTTAATTTTTGTTTTATAGAAACTAAACAATTGCAATGGTTTGCTTACCAAACTAAGAGCTGGTTATCCACTTATAAGGGTATTTTTGTTAGTTTTTAGTTAGTGATTATTTCATAAGAAGTTAATATGACTTTGTCATTCGTTGGTGAAAGAAAATGTTTTTTTGAATGATATGTGAAAATTTCTTTCTAATTAATCTCTCGTCTCAGCCATAACAAGAGATTGCGTTTTATATGTGAAGAGTGTCAAACTGTGTAATTTCCTAGTTTTATTAGGCCGAATATAAGATTTGATTTGTTAAAAACATAGAAAAATAAACAGTAAATGAAATGACAACGCACACAAAATGTCGACAGATCGAAATGTGTCGTAGTGCCGACAGTACTTTTTTAAAAAATTGTTTAATTGTTGTTTGTACTAAATGTAAAAATTAAATATGAACTATAGGGTTGTAAAACTTGTTTATAACAACTATTATATCATGGCCAAATTAAGATCTATNATGAACTATAGGGTTGTAAAACTTGTTTATAACAACTATTATATCATGGGCAAATTAAGATCTATTTATTTAGTTATTATTAATTATTTTAGTACGGACTGTGAAAATTCAAAATGAGTAATAGGGTTGTAAAACTTGTATAAACTATGACAACATATTAGAGATTTCATAGCCAAATTAAGACCTATAGCAAATTAAGACCTATAGCCAACGCTAAAACATGATAGCGCAGTACACCTAATTTGTTTCATCTTTTTCCCTTTTATAAACCCTAAGTATATATATGATGTAACAAGTACCTGATTAGTAGTGGTCGTCAGATTCGTAGATTTGTACAGACATACCCACTGTCTAGTGTCTTTGTATGTTTAGTTATAGAACTTTGACATGGAAAAATAATAAACTAGAACTACATCTAGATTCTACAAGGTCTTGCCACTTTCATATTAAAATTATAATAATATGTTAGTTTTACACTGTATTTGTAATTAACTTTGAATACTTTCGGTATAAGATTTTCGTAAAAATTTGTTATATCACGTTTTTTAATTTTGCTACATGTACTACAAACAAAACAAAAAACAATAGTTTTGACTAGGACAAATTGGTGGAAATTTCAAGATTTCGGCAGATTTGTTGGATTCTAATTTATAAAAAAATTTGAAAACTTCGACAAAATCATCAAAAGTGAATAAGTGAAAGATTTTTAAGAATTGTTAGAGAATATTTTATAGTTTTCTAAAATTTTGTAAAGTAATCTAAACAATCTCTGTATCTTTGTGATACTTTCCATGACTTTATTTTGTAAAAAAATTGTATAAAATCGTGAACCGATAACATAATATAACTAGATTCACTACTGAATGCACTAATTAATATTTCATTGTCCTAATTCACTTTTGCTGAAGACAGAGTAGTGAATCTACTCTCAACCTACATATGCATATTCTGCAAAAGAGACAAAAAACAATGCAAAACAATAAGTTAAGAGAACAAAATGAATGAGAAATGTATGATAATAGAGTGTAAAATATACACCTATCAGATTCAGCTTTCGACTTCTTCATCAAAGTTGTAGGGAATTAAGTCATCTTTCCAATGTCGTTTAGTTCAAGTCAATCAGAAGTGTGTTTCAAGAGTTATCACCGTTTTAGTGGATGCATATGCATCCAGATTTTCGACTCGGCCGACGCTCCCGCGAAGAAGCACCAACATGCAGGTCGAGTCGACGCCACTCCACTCGACCGACGCTTCTGGGAGAGACGACATTTCACTCGACCGACCACGCTAGACATACGACTCAAGGATTCAAGTTATGCGACTCAAGACATGCGACTCCAGGATTCAATTCATGCGACTCGACCAAGAACGCTTGGAATGGACGTCATGCGACTCGACCAAGCACGCCTGGAATGGACGTCATGCGACTCGACCAAGCACGTCTGCAATGGATGTTATCCCACTCGACCAACCATTCCTGGAAGAGATGACATCCGACTTGACCGCACACGTCAGAAAGAAAAACGCTCCGACTCAGCCAACCCGATTCCCGAACCGACTCTCCATCTTGTCGTTTAATGTTGTAGGGGTTTCCATGTTTTATTATAAATACATGAGACGATTGCATATACACCCACTTTCATAAGATAGTCTTACACTCACACCTACTTCTTGACTATGGTGTACTTTTGAGCAAGTTTTGGCAAGTTTGTCATAAAATAGAGACTATTTTGCCCTTGGATGATCTCCTCTTATCTTTTTCTCTATTTTTCTCTCTTGTTTTTATCTTTATTATCATTTGTTTAGTTATTATTAATAAATTTTGTATATTTTTTTGCACAAAATATTATGATTACATTTAATCTACATTTTAAGATGCATTTTGTTATACTTTAGATGAATAAGTTATACACTATCTGAACATTTATTTTACGATAAGTGGATAGTAAACTGTGGATACTTACTTGATTAGACTATTAAATTCATAATTTGAATATGTAATGTGGTTGGTTAGATGTGGTTTTGTGGATGTCTTCCGCATTTCTACATTTTAATATGCCTTTTGCCATATTTTAGATAAATAAGTTATATGTTATCCATTTTTATTTGAACATTTAGAGTTATAATTTAGTATTTTGGGTTTATGGTTTAGAAGTTAGGGTTTAAGGCTTAGATTTAGGGTTTAGGATACAAAGACAACATCAAATCCATATATTCATGGTCATGTGGACACTAATAGAATTTGTGGATTCTAAGCTTTAGGATTTAGGATACAATGACAATATCAAATCCATATATTCGTGGTCATGTCACTACCAGAAAACAAGGTCATAACTGACGGCACTTCTGACGGGGAACTATCTGTCGGTAATTACTGACGGTATCCTGACCGATTTCTGACACCATAAAAGTTTGTCAGTTTTCCGTCGGAAATTTACCGACAGACAGTTGCCATCAGTAATCTGTCAAAATTTCCGACGGATTACCGACCAGATATTACCGTCAGTATTTTCCGTCGGAATTTCATCGGTAAATCAACATTTCTGATGGATTACTGACCAGATACAACCGTCAGTATTTTTCGTCGGAATTTCATCGGTAAATATATCCGTTGTTGTTGTCGTTTGTATATTATTCAATTACCGACAGATTTCCGATGGGTATTAATTTACAGCCGTTGGAAATCCGTCCGTAAACTTATTATAGCCGTTTAAATAAATATTCGTCGGATATTTGTCGGTAAATATATCCGTTAATGTAGCCGTTGTATAGCCGTTGAAAATTTCAAAAATTACTGACGGATTACTGACAGAGTACAGACGGATACAAAATTTACTTTCTCTATAAAAACGAACCACTCCTTCTCATACTCTCACTCATTTTTTTAGAAAAAAAAAATGTCTTCTTCTTCTTATTTTTGATCTTGGATGAACGGACCGATGCTCGATCCAGAATCAAATTTATTGAATGATGAGTATGCTCGTGGTGTAGGCGAGTTTATGGAGTTGGCATGTCAACAACCGATTGTTCTTCAAACCCGTAAGTTGAAATGTCCATGTTCGATTTGCCGGAATTCTCACAATATTAGGATTGATTTAGTATGAGGTCATCTTTATTCGAATGGTTTTATGCCGAGTTACAAAATTTGGTTTCTCCATGGTGAAAGACCAGAGTATATTAGTTCTAGCGAACCATATATTGTTGATAGCGTAGAGGAACCTAGAACAGAAGTAGATTATGGTGTGGGTACTGTTGAGATGGTGAATGATGCATATAGGGAAAATATGCAATCGATGGGTCAAAATGTTGATAGGTTAGAGGAACCTAATGCAGAGGCATGCAAGTTTTTTTCTATGTTGGACGCAGCTAAGCAGCCGTTATATGAAGGTTGTAGGGAAGGTCATTCGGCTTTATCATCTGCAAGCAGATTGATGACCATAAAGACGGACTACAATTTGGCTGAGGAATGTGTGGATGCGATAACAGATTTTGTGAAAGACATTTTGCCTGAAGATAATCATTTTCCAGGTACATATTACGAGATTCAGAAATTGGTCGCCGGTCTTGGTTTGCCATATCAAATGATAGATGTATGCGAAGATAATTGCATGATCTATTGGAGAGAAGACGAAGATAGGACAAGGTGTCGATTTTGTCAAAAACCAAGATATCAGGAAACAAGCGGTAGGGTTCCAGTTCCATATAAGCGGATGTGGTATTTACCGATCACAGAAAGGCTGAAGCGATTATATCAATCTGAGCGTACGGCTGGTCCAATGAGATGGCACGCAGAACATAGATCAAACGGAGAGATTACACATCCTTCAAATGCAGAAGCATGGAGGCATTCTTTTGATGTTGGCTACATGGCCCCAGTTGAGCATTCTTTTGATGTTGACCTCGTGGTTGACTTCTCCCAATTCACTGATGACAGAGTCGACTTAGAGTCAGAGGATATTATTGGAGAATTTGACGGAGATGATTCAGACTCAGTTTCTTCTGATTCAGAATAGTTTGTTTTTATTAAACTTATTGTATCTTTAAAGTAGATATTTAATAGCTTAATAATCTTCTTTTAAACAGCAATCTTCAAAATTTGTTTTTGAAAAAATAAGTTAAGTTGTTTGGCTAAAGTAGTTGTAATGTGGTATTACAAGTTATGGTTCAAGTATTTGTTACTTATCTTTGAATTTTTTTTTCTATAACTTCATCATATAGATGCTTATTTTGAACATTACTTACATGGTCAATCTAAACACATAATATATGCATATTTGTGAAGAGAAATTATGAAATTAAGGGGTTTAACCTCTAAGCCGTCGGAAATCCGTTNCGGTAATAGTTGGAGATACTGACGGATTACCGACGGTTTGCGAAATTTTAAAATAAACCGTCGGAAGTCCGTCGGAAATAGTTTGGAATTACTGACAGATTTCCGACGGATCCCATAATTTTCCCCGGGAATGAAATAAAATGAAATTTTCATTACCGCGGGCAATTAAATATTTCAGTCTAAACCGACGGGTTTACTGTCGGTTTTCCGTCGAGAATATCGATAATAACAAAGTTGTTTTATTTTCTTCTCCCCCGAGTGTTTTATTTTATCTCAGACAAAAAAACATCAAACCGGCGAAACTCCCTCCAAATCGGCGAAACTCCGGCGAAACTCCCTCCAAACCGGCGAAACTCCCTCCAAACCGGCGAAACTCCGGCGATTGTCTCCCTCCGATCCGGCGACTTCTTATGGCGTAAGTTCTCTCTTTTCTAATGAATTTCTTAGGTTTGTTAGATTTCTTAGGAATATGGTAGAGTTATTAGATTTGATTAATTGGCTCTGTTTGGGACTTATTAGATCTTTTCTAGGAGGACGCCAAGCTCTTTATTAGTGAATTGAGTTCTTCATTTTTCTTTGAGAATTGAGAATTTTAAGAATTGTAAGTGTTTGATTGGTTTGTTCTTAAGGGATTGAATTGGGTTTTTGTTGATTTTGGTTTTGAGACAACTATCTAGATTTTGAGAATTAGCTTCAATGGTTATTGATTTGAGGATTTGAATTGTTAATTGGATAGCATTAATTAAATTTTGATGAATTAGTAAACGGTGGAATATAAATTGTTAATTGGGTTTGATGAATTGAATTTTGTTATTGATTGATTTTTGTTAATTTAATTATGCTTGAAGATTTTTTCTAAATTTTGTTGTTTTTTTGTTGAAGGAACTATGGTTCTTATGTTGCAAACACTTCTATGAACCAAGCTAATGGAGAAGCTAGTGCTTCACAATCACCTAGTAGCGCTGTCCCAGATTCTCAAGGTTCAGAAAATGTTCCAGTGGAGATGAGCATTGAAGAATTCGTTTCTCAACCTGGCCGATCACTTATCCCCCGCTTAGATCCGTATGGTGCTCCAGGGACAACATGGTTTTGTGATTCTCATAATGGCATCACAAAATCCATTTTGCATATGATGTATGGAATCCTCAAAACACCATATGCAAAGTTTTCAGTTATGCCTACAAAAGAACAAGACATTTGGTTTCGGCAATTTGCGGTAAAGTTTTCAACTTTAACAACTTAATTTTATAACATTGTTTTATATATTTTTTGCTAATGCATTTTCTTTATATTTTTAGCAAGATTTCAATTGGAAACCAGATGTCACGAGCCAAGTTCGAACAGCTTTCAAGAAGTATGCCGCAATACAATATTCTAAACAGTTGCATGAGTGGAAGCAATTGTGGAAGAGAGGAAAGGTGCCAAAAAATGTGAACGAGGATCTCTTTAAAGGTTTCATTCAATATTGGGGGGAACCAGCTACAGAAGCAACATCCTCCCAACATTCTCAGAATAGAAGAAGCGAACGTGGGGGGGTTGGGTATGGCTACCCATAACAATGGTCCAATAAGTGCCCATACCCGACAAAAGCAACTTGTAAGTTTTAAGATTTTCTATAATTATTTTCTTTATCATTAATTAGACAATCTTTACATAATTTAAATGTTTCTTTTAGACTGCTAGGGATGGTGTGGTACCAGACTATGTTACTTTGATGGAGGATATGCACACCAACAAAAAGACCGGCCAATTACAAGATGGTAGAGCTAAGCTGCTTGTTGAGAGTTCGAGGAAGCGGGAGGAGGAGATGCTACAATCTCTTGATGGATCGGAGTCTACGGTTGAATTTAGAAGAGAGAAATTAAACGAAATTTTTTTCGAGGTAACATTTATTTTTAAAATTTTTGTTTTACTTTTGTTTTGTTTTAAAATATTTATATAATTTTAAAATGCATGTGTAGGAAACTATTAAAACCAAGGGACGGGTTTTTGGACTAGGAAATCTCTCCGAAAGAAGTTCGGTTTCTCGTTCATCGGGGTTCTCATTTGCTCCCACCCAAGAGTTCCAACAAGCTATGCAAGAGAAGGATGCTCGGATTGCAACTTTGGAAAAGGAAATGGAAGAACAAAAAGCGGAAATGGAAGAACAAAAAGCAGAGAACAAAAGAAGGGACGAGGAGTACAAGAAGAGGGACATGGAGCTAGCAGCCTTCATGAGTGAGATGCGGGCAAGACATTCCACTTAGGTTTTCTTGAATCTTTGCTTTCTTTTTGGAACAATTATTTGTTTTCGGTTATTAGAATATTTTTCACTTAAAACATATTTTCTCTCAAACTTTTAACTTTCTGAATTTAAATATATAAGCATTTCAGTTTTAATGAATATTTTCATAATAAAATCTGTATAATAATGCTATTTATAAATATATATATATATATATATTTCCGTCGGAAATCTGTCAGAAATGACGGAGTTTCTCGATAACAAACCGTCGGAATTCTGTCGGAAACGACAGACTTTCTCGAAAACAAACCGTCGGTAATCTGTCGGAAACGATGGACTTTCTCGAAATTCCGTCGTTAAATCGTCGGTTTTCCGTCGGTTCGACGGATATTTTCCGATGTTGTTCTGTCGGTAATTTCGTCGGAAATATATTTCTGACGGATGTCTGACAGCAAATTACCGACGGGATTACCGACAAACACGTCTCCAACGGCTGTCCGATAGGCTTTTACTGACGGATTTACCGACAGTTTACCATTAATATTATTGTCGGTAATCTGTCGGTAAATGCTTGTCGGAATTTCGTCGGTAATTACTGACGGATTTCTGACATAATTATTTTTTCGACAATCTAGAATCGACGGACGCCATCTGTCAGTAATTTGTCGGTAATAGGTGTTTCCGACGGCTGACTGACAGTTATGCTCGTCAGTTTTAAGCTGTTTTCTTGTAGTGTGTAGATACCAATAGAATTTGTGGGTTCTAGAGATTTAGGATTTAGGTTCATCGACAACATCAAATCCATATATTCGTGGTCATGTGGATACCAATCGAATTTGCGCTTTTAGCATATAGCGCAACATCAATCCATATTTTTGTAATCATGTGGATACCAATAGAATTTGTGGGTACCGGTAATAGATCAAAGTTTCTTAAAACCTATGCAAGTGGTACTTATGAATATAATATCTTGTTAATCCATTATGCATCTAATTTAATCTTAAAGTATGTGGACAAACAAGTCTATTTCATATTGAAAATTTAGTTAAAGAAATTTATTAATTTCTAAATTATTTAATTAATTTAGTTTGGACTTCTAATTTGTTAATTTGACTATGAACACCAATTCAATTGTATTTGATTTAGATTAGACTCATAAAGTAATACTTTTTGTGAAAAGAAAAATTATTGAAAGATGCAAAACAATGTTTCTTTATAAGTTAAATTTAAAACATAGTAATTAAAATGAAAAACAAATGTTTTAAGAAAAAGATATTGAAAGATAAAGAGAAAATAAAAAGAGAAATGAGAAGGAAAACGAAAGGTAAAAATAAATATAAAATTATTAATTATATAAAAGAGAGAGAAAAATGCGAAAGAAAAAAATAAAGTAAAGGTAAAGAGAGTTAGGGAGTGTGTTGTAATTTTAGAAGTAAAAAGTATTGGTGTAGCAAAAAGTGGGTGTGAGTGCTATTTTCTCTAAATACATTATGTTAAGTCTTTGCCCAAGGTATCTTGTTTTTTTACTTAAGACTTACCTAGCCACATAAAACTTGTTCTGATTTTGTAATCCAGATATATTTGAATTCATTTAGTTTTTGCTTTTGATTTTTTCTACAAAGTTGTTCATCTCATTTTTATCTATCTGATTATGCTTAATTCAATGTTTTCTGGGTTTGTAGGTGATGATGATTTCTGGATCCGAGTAGTGTTAGAGTTCTTGAGGATGGGATAGATTAGGTGGAGGATCTTAGTATGCAGTAGGGTGTTTAAGTTTAGATTCGTATGATTCCCTTCTGAGTTAGAGTTAGAAATATTATTTTCTCTATGATCAATTGGAACTAGGGCTTAGAAATTTCCACACCCAAAAGGTGTTTGATGAAATGTCTGACCAACTAGTGCCAGAGACTTACATTCCTAGCATAAGAGATTAGTTGTCTAGCATGTTTGTTGACATGAATGAACTGGTTCGTCATGCCTGCTCGTCCATGTTTCTCTAGCGAGAGCTAGGTTTGGAAGTGTTTGAGTCTGAGTAGCTTCTTCCAAGAGATTGGATTAGGTAAGTCGTGATGTTCATTGTCTAGGGATAGTTTGTTTGTGGCATGTTAAACACTCTGTAGACTAGGAGACTCCGCTGACATCAATTACTCCCATCCTTAAGACTTCTCTTTTTCTGACTGTTATTGCATTCCTGAGACCGTTTCTGTTCTTATTGTTCAGTTCATGCTTAGACTTGTTTTTGCTTTTACTTATTCACGTTCGCCTCTTGTCATGCATGTGCGCTTCTAGTTCTGTAGTTCATTTCCTTTTTGCATTTTGATCATTTTAGGATTGTTAGACAAACACTTTTTTTAATTGGCTTGAATTGTGATTGCTTGATTGCATCTTGAGTGATAGCGTCATCCCATTTGGATTGACACCTTAATTACTACAACTACATAAGGTTAATTGAACCTGCTAATATAGACATAAAAAATCCTAGTTTCAACTTCTGCTGAGGACACAAGCATCAAGTTTCTATGTTCTTAGGGTTTGGATATGCGTTTCCCTTTTGACGGCTTCCATGAAGATATAAACACACAAACACGCAAAACCCTTAGTGCATTTTGAGACTTTTCTCCAAGTGGGCTGTTAATGGACTGGAATTCAAAGAGGCCCACACATATAGAATTTGGAGATGTTACACTTCATGTTGTTGCTCCAATTTATTGTTGGCTCAAATATATTATTCAGATGCACAATGATTTGGTTGAGAGTAGATAAAACCAGTTATGTATATACAAATCTGCGTAATTTATTTAGCTAGATTTAGTTTCTATTGGGTTTAGAGACAATTGATGCTTTATGGTTCTGACACAGTTTGTTATTTTTCGATATGTATAACTTAACATGCTTCTAATATCATGATAAAAAGACTAAGATTAACTCAACATGTTTCTTGTATCATGTATAGTAAGCCGAAGAACAACAAGACTAAGATTAAAAGCTACATTACATGTAAGTGTTATTACTGCAATTAGTTCACATGTTATAAAATGTCACAAGTAACTGGGAATTTATTGTTGTCGATATCTTGGAAACTCACTTGACCAACTGTAAAGCATCCTCGCCCGGTACATCTTTCAAGCTTCCATTCATATTGTAGCTCCAGTTACTGCATCTCTACTAGCTTCCATTCGGTGGATAGACAAGAAGGTACGAACCAGAGATACAAGAAGAGACTCCATGCCTCAAGAAGCTAAAAAGCTAATATACGATCTTCTGATTTTTTCTCAATTCTTTAAAGCAAAAATTATATTTTGTTGTAGAAAACGTTAATTTTCTTTGGTCTTTCGCTCTTGTGGAGGCTTCCTAATCTTAGTCCTTACTTAAACATTTGTTTTTAAATATATATATATAGAGAAAATAGCACACATCCACATTTCAAACTTTAATGGTATTTACACCCACTCCTTGTTATACCTATATTTTTTATTTGTACAATTACAACATACCCCTAACTAAACTCTAACTTTCTTTACCTTTATTTTTCTTTTTCCTTCTCATTTTTCTCTCTTTTTTTCTAATTAATTATTTTATATTTATTTTTACTCTTTTTTTTCTCATTTCTCTCTATTTTCTCCCTTTTTTTCCAACCATTTGGCCACAACAGGTCGGCCTATTGTCTCCTTTCTTTTAATATTATTTTTTTCAACATTTTTTTCATTTTAATTACTATGTTTTAAGTTTAACTTGTAAATAAACATTTTTTGCATCTTTCAATATTTTTTCTTTTCACAAAAAATAATAATTTATTAGTCTAATCTAAATGAAATACAATTGAATTAGTGTTTCTTGTCAAATCAATAATTAATAAATTAATCTACCTAAATTTCAATATCAAATCCGAAGGTAAGTGCGTGACTGTGCCGAGTTCTATGATCGATCTCTTGACTGTTGGTTTATTTGGTCTTGATTGCTTGCTTGTCTTGGTTAATGTTTTTATTGCAATAAAACGATGGTTGGTCTAAACGATGTGGACAACTATCCTATGGGTTGTTTGACATGCATGACTTGATTGAATTAGAACTTTGTTGGATTGAGATTATTGAACTGATCCTAGTGAGACGGGATGACTGCTCCACTAAGCAAACTTGTTTGCTTACGCCTCCTTTTATGGTCGTAGGAGAAGAAAGGTCCGAGGATCTAGACTTAAGTGGCTGACGAAGTCGCGTGACGAAGGCAAGGAAGGGAGACGATGGTGGATTTGGGTAGTTTTATTTTTTGTCTAGTATTTTTAAACTATCTACTAGTTTATTTGCATGACTCTCGTTGTAGTAGAACCCCATATGGTATTTGGATGCATGTTTACGTTTAATTTAACCCGTTTTTACTTAACCGCTGTTGCATATTGTTTAATAAACGAATTAATAATCGATAGGCCCTAAATTGTATTAACGGACATGTACGGGTTGGTACGGAATTTTAGGGTCGAGATCTTACAGCAGCGCTTGTGGCGATAGTTATGATGTTCTACGTTAGGCATAGAGGTAGTTGTTGTCAGCATGGTACTCGATCGAGCTTAGAATAATTGCTTTAGAGATATGAGATCTCAAACAACTCATGAGGGGACGGTTAGGTACATGTGTATTGTTACCTCGAAGGACTTTGTGGCTTGAGGGTATAATTGGTATATCGAATTCAGCTGACAATCCGAAGGCGCGCTATAGTGATAGCCGAGGGAAATAGTAGGTGAATGCTTGTTGTGAGTTTTGTAATCTTTGGATTCGGTTTCTAGCATCTTAGAGCCGAGGAGAGTAGGAGGAAATCGTTCTTGGCATTTGATGACTCTCTAATTTACATGTTTTTAGCATCCTTTTTTGTCCATATTTTGCATTGTTCATACCTCTAACTTAGTATTTTTAGGTCATTTACTGTAGGAATTCACTTTTAGAGCATTTAGGGTGTTGCATTTCTGCATTTGCATATTTTGGATGAAAACATTGCTAAAGAGCCAAAAATGGGGAAAAACAAGGACAACTCGAGCATGTACCCGAAGGAGCTATCGAGCTGCAAGAACATGTCCGAACCCCAACACGATCGAGGAGGATCCAAGAGCATGAAGAGCAACCCGAAGATCCACCCGAGGAGTAACCCGACTTCACCCTCGTGTACCCCATCGAGTAGATCATCGGGCAGGTCTGGGAAGCTAGGTCAAATGGGTTTCCATATATAAACCCCCTTTTCCCCTAGCTTGCAAAGGAGCACGCCACAGACCCTCAAACCAGAGAGCGAGAGCTTATGTGAGAGAACTGAGCGACTCAACATTTTTCTTCTTGTTTTGCATTTTTATTTTGTAGTTTTCTTAGATTTCTATCCTTTACTTTCTCTACTCTACTCTATCTTTTAATACAATGTCATTTTCATTCATTTTGATTGCTTTGTTATTCGCTTCTATGTCCGAGTAGTGTAGTAAAGTTTCTAGGGATGGGATAGATGATTTTGTGTTCTTGATCGGTTAGGATGCTTTAGTTGATTGTAAATGATTGATAGATTTCCTTCTAGATTGGTGCTCTTAATGTTGTCAACAGACCGAAAGGTTGAGATTAGATCTAGGGCGTTTACAAATGCTACAGGCCGAAAGGAGTAGATAAAATGCTTGATTTAGCCAATGCTAGAGGTTTACTTAACTCTGAGTAACAAAATTAGATGAGTTTAAGTCTACTGACAATAATGAATCGTTCTTAATGCCTGCTTGTTCATATTGCTAGTGCGACAGTGTGGTAATGTGTTCAAGGTTGATTGTTGCTAGTGCGAAAGTGTGGTGACAAGGTCTTAGAGGTTCATTGTCTAGGAAATAATTGCTTGAGGCATGTAAGGCATCCGTACTGGTCTAGAACACTTAGGATTCGATTACCCCCATCCTTAGGAACTTTCGTATTTTATTTATTTGCATTTCTTTCACTTACTCGACTACTTACCCGATCAGGTACACGATAACCTGTATCGATTAATACCTCGAGCTGTTCATATCTCACTTGCATACTCGATCACCCCACTCAATCCTATACTCGATTGCTTGCATTGAGTGCTTAGGTCGTGTGGTTTACTTGTTTATATTCTTTTAATTTGTTTATTTTAGGAATCGTTAGAACCAAAACCCTAATTGCTTGTGTTGACTTGCATTGTTCTGATCATATCCTTCCTGCTAGCAATACACAACCATTTGGATTGATAACCCTTTGTACTACAACTGCATAGGGGATTGATACCCTGGGTGACAACCTGTCTATCAGCATTCCGTCACGTGACTGCATCAATCGATTCAAGTAGCGCATTGGTCGACGCAGTTAGATTTTGACGGTGATGCAGAAGGCATTGCATCGGTCGATGCATCTAGGGATTTGAAGGTATCGCATTTCTCGACGCAAGGATGTAGCACCGGTCGACGGTCGACGCAAGGATGTTGCATTGGTCGACGCAAAGAGTGCGTCGATAGATGCAAGTGCAGAGAGTCGGCATGTTTGTTCGGAGATGTTTGGTTTACTTGTTTATTTGTGTATTTGATTGTGCTTGTCTTTTCACTTCTGTGTATAGCCCAGTAGATGGGAGGATCGATGCAAGTGCAGAGAGTCGGCGCGTTTGTTCAGATCCAAACCGTCCTGCTATATAACCTCGTCCCTTAAGCATATTAGTCTTATTTATAATAGTTTTAACCATTGTCTAAAATTTTATATCCGATATAGAACGTTATATATACACTTTCTAAAAAACTCGATTGAGTAATATATGTCTGTTTTAGAAAATTCAAATTGCAACATATGCAAAAAAAACCTTCTATTTTTATTGTAGATATGTTTTATGTAATAAAATATTTTAAAAAACAAATAAAATCATATAAAGATGAAAGCAGACAAGGAATTTGAAAAATAGTAATTGAGATTTATTATGAAGCGATTTTAGGAAACTTTTGTTAAATATGATAAATATTAGTTTCGAATTTAGGTAAATAGTTTAAAACTCCAAGAAAGAATATCAAAATTTCCTTACAAGATGTTTATATATATATATATTATAATAATACTGGAAAATAACAATTTTAGCCGAAAGAAAATTTCTAAAACATCAGCCACATTTATTAAAACCGAGGCTTATTCTAAAAGAAAATTTCCATTACTTTTAAACTTTGACTCAACACTCGAATTTCATAATTTTTTTTTATCCTAGCCAGTGATCAATTAAGCTTGACACATAACCTTACTATACATTAAAACAAGTGAAAGAATTAGGTATGAGTAAGTAGGGAAAAAACATTGAAATCTAATTATATATTCTGTATCTACTATTATTTCTTTTTTTGGTTTTGAAGATTTACCAATACTGAAATGAATTACTATATGAAATGCAAACCGCATTGCTTCAGTGAGCCCATAACTCTGTAGATCTTTTTCTTTTCTTTTCTTTTTTGAACTAACAACATCTCTAGATCTTTGTTATATCTTTCCGCATCAAAAAGATGTAACTGTTTTAGTCCAGATTTTCATAAAAAAGGTTAAATACACGAGAAACAAAGAGATTTCAAGCAATGACGGAGAAAAATTATCAAATGAATTTATCTCCCAGTTTCTAGGAAGTTCATTTTCTTTTTTATATGGTATTTGTCTAACATTATGCGCATAAGGTTTGCCATTATTCATCCGCCCACAAGTTTCTTCCATAGATGGATTTGAAATTGCGGTCAATGTTGCAAATATCGGTCTCACCATGTTATACTTCACAACATATAATCAAAATCGGGAACAATGAAGATGATGAAGAGGGCTTTTGTGATAATCAAAATGCAGTTATTTAGTATCCTATAAAAAGGCATGTTTTTCACCACCATTATCTTCATCATCTTCATCATTTCTAATATTTCTTTGTCTTTCGTGAAGCACAACATGGTGAAACCATTCATTGTTCCCGATATTATTGGATTTAATAATAATAATTCCATAATAACTAAACCAATGAATCATTCCAACAAAAACCATTGAATCAGCAATCCTATCCCACATTCTAAGGACTCAACTCTAGCAACCTAACAGTAGCCAGACAACAACTGATCGAGCCACTAGAACATCCTCCTCTTTATTGTCCTGATTCCACGATCACACTTTACCTTTACCTGCACCACAAACAACAATTGTGATGCATGAGTATTCTCATGAACACTCAGTGAGACAATCATCCCATCTATTGGGCTATACACACAAGCAATTGAGAATCTAATGTTTATCAAACAACAAACAAACACAAACAAACTAGGAAAACAGGTATTTGCCGCCTGCTGAAAGGGGTGGTGTCAACTGACACCCGCCTGGTGTCGACTGACACTCGCCTATACGTAACTTTTGTAGATCACCTGTTGGTCTAGGGATTCCACAAAGTTTCATGACCATATCGATATCCCACATTAAATATAAATATACATACAGTTGAACATAGTTATAGAGGTGTCAAAAATATAAGATATGTATATAAATATGTACTAGGTAAGGATTTTTTTTTAGTGTATGTTGCATTTTGGTGTACGTACGTAACGTTTTTTTGTTTAGTGTACGCCCAAAAATCAGTTTTGATGAAGGATATTATTGTAATTTTGTAGTCATCTTTCACATATCTTCTTCAGCAACCCTAGCTAATATTCTCGTTATTGTTCACCGGAAATTTTCTCTTTTTCTTCTTCTCGCTAGAGTTCTACACACCCATACACATCAGATATTTCCTCCTCTTCTTCTCACCGGAGGTCTACACACAAAAACTCACTGAAAATTTCCTCCACTTTTTCTTCTCCCTGGAATTATACATACCCAAACTCACTGAATCTTCTAACACATCCAAACATGCCAGAATTGCAAACATCCCACTCGCTGGTATTTTAGACACCCAAACTGGCCGGATTAAGTAGGCTAACTATTAATCTTACCCAAATTACCTAAATTTTACTTGGCGAGATAGTGAACTTCGTGTTCTTCTCTCTCCCTCTTTCTAGTTCTCTTAAAGGTTAATTACACTTTTTTTGTCAACTGATGTTATTGATAAACTTGGTTCCAACCAAGATAGAATACAAGGTAGAATACGACGCCTAGAAGAGGAGAGGTTTAAGCCGGTGGACAACAAGAATATCCCCAGAAACAAAAAAATTGTATTTTTAAGCCGGCGGACAACAATTAAAGGTTAATTACACCTAATATTTAATTTTAATTTTTGTTTTATAGAAACTAAACAATTGCAATGGTTTGCTTACCAAACTAAGAGCTGGTTATCCACTTATAAGGGTATTTTTGTTAGTTTTTAGTTAGTGATTATTTCATAAGAAGTTAATATGACTTTGTCATTCGTTGGTGAAAGAAAATGTTTTTTTGAATGATATGTGAAAATTTCTTTCTAATTAATCTCTCGTCTCAGCCATAACAAGAGATTGCGTTTTATATGTGAAGAGTGTCAAACTGTGTAATTTCCTAGTTTTATTAGGCCGAATATAAGATTTGATTTGTTAAAAACATAGAAAAATAAACAATAAATGAAATGACAACGCACACAAAATGTCGACAGATCGAAATGTGTCGTAGTGCCGACAGTACTTTTTTAAAAAATTGTTTAATTGTTGTTTGTACTAAATGTAAAAATTAAATATGAACTATAGGGTTGTAAAACTTGTTTATAACAACTATTATATCATGGGCAAATTAAGATCTATTTATTTAGTTATTATTAATTATTTTAGTACGGACTGTGAAAATTCAAAATGAGTAATAGGGTTGTAAAACTTGTATAAACTATGACAACATATTAGAGATTTCATAGCCAAATTAAGACCTATAGCAAATTCTATAGCCAACGCTAAAACATGATAGCGCAGTACACCTAATTTGTTTCATCTTTTTCCCTTTTATAAACCCTAAGTATATATATGATGTAACAAGTACCTGATTAGTAGTGGTCGTCAGTTTCGTAGATTTGTACAGACATACCCACTGTCTAGTGTCTTTGTATGTTTAGTGATAGTTGACATGGAAAAATAATAAACTGGAACTACATCTAGATTCTACTAGGTCTTGCCACTTTCATATTAAAATTATAATAATATATTAGTTTTACACTGTATTTGTAATTAACTTTGAATACTTTCGGTATAAGATTTTCGTAAAAAAATTGTTATATCACGTTTTTTAATTTTGCTACATGTACTACAAACAAAACGAAAACAATAGTTTTGACTAGGACAAATTGGTGGAAATTTCAAGATTTGTGCGGTGTTGTTAGATGCTAATTTATAAAAAATTTGAAAACTTCAACGAAATCATCAAAAATGAATAAGTGAAAAAACTTTAAGGATTGGTAGAGAATATTTTATAGTTTTCTAAAATTTTGTAAAGTAATTCAAACAATTTCTGTATTTTTGTGATACTTTCCATGACTTTATTTTATAAAAAAGTGTGAAAAATCATGAACCGATAACATAATAAATGAATTCATTAACAATCCTAGATTTTTTTGTTTTAATTGAATATCACAAAGCTTTTATTGACTTTATAAAAGTCTGAATTCAATAACCCAAATTTGTTAAGATTTAAAATGATTTTTACAAATCAATAACTAATAACACTAAACTTTAACATAGTTTAATAAAATCTTGATCTAATAACAACAGATTTTACATAACATTTAAAGTTTTTAAAATTCTATTAAAATTCCAAACCAATAACTCTCACATAAAGTAATCTAAACAATCTCAGTATGTGTAAAATCATGAATCAATAATATAATAACTAGGTTTTCACCCGCAGTACACCGCATGACTAAATTATAAATTAATGTATTTTAAATAATATTTTTAATTTATTTAGTTTTCAAATTTCCAATTAATTAAATTTTATCTAATTAATTTATAATTTTGTTTAGAATATTTTTTCTTCTTCTTACATTTTATATAGTTTATAACCTAACTACATTAAATTTGTTATTAGATAAGTATACAATTTTAAAACACTTAGTTTTATTTTCTATAATTAAACAGATGTATAAGCATGTATGGTATGTTAGTGTATATTTTTATGTGTATACAATTTTTTTTTTCGAATATTAAGAACGTGTTGTAGTATATGTAATATTTTGTAGTTCATATACTAAATAATTTATAAGTTAATTTTCCAAACTATGACTACAAATCTATAGTATATGAAATAAACTAATAGTTTTAGTGTTGGTTCTATAGTCCAAACCCGCCATGCTAGGCGGATCACGCAACATGTTCAAAAAAATTTAATTCGCAAAAACTCATCATACGAAACTCGTGAAAGTAAAATATAGTATGTGAGGTTAAAAGTCATTTTTTATCAAATCAGTTTTTCAAATTTTTAAAGAACAATACTTTTTCACTCACCTCCTTATAAAATAAGAAAATAAAATTTGTATTCATTTACAATTATGTTTGTTACCTTTTAAAACAAATAGTTTCTATAAAAAAAAATCAAATCTAAGTAGAGTTAATTTGTTTATTAAATTAATTCTTTAATGCTAATGGCATGTCTGTAAATAAGTGCCAACTTGAGGATTTATTTTATAAATGTCTCCAAAAATGTATATATAGATTAAATTCATTAACAATCCTAGATTTTTTTGTTTTAATTGAATAACACAAAGCTTTTATTGACTTTATAAAAATCTAAATCTGATAACCTAAATTTGTTAAGATTTTAAATGATTTTTTTACAAATCACAAACTAATAACACTAAAATTTAATAAAATTTTAAAAAATCTTGATCTAATAATAACATATTCTACACAACATTTAAAGTCTTTAAAAATCTATTAAATTTACCAACCAATAACGCCCATTTCAGTGCTTGATTGGTCTTTCCGTCTGTGTCAGCTTATTTTTTCTAATATAAATATAGTAACAGTCTAAGAGCTATCCACCAAACAATCTAATACTAACTTGAAAAAAATGACTAATTCCGAAATATTGTCATCACTGATCAATCCAAAAAATGGTTTCTGCAAAGCAAACTCCACATTTTACAGTAAACGCATACCATTGGCTCTTCCTTTAAACAAATCGCTCGACGTCACCACATTCATCTCATCCCAAACACACCGTGGCACAACTGCCTTCATAGACGCTCGCATGGACCTTCGCATCAGTTTCTCTGATTTATGGAGAGCAGTGGATCGTGTCGCCGACTGTATTCACAATGATGTGGGAATACGTAAAGGCGACGTTGTCCTCGTCCTCTCTCCCAACTCCATCACCATCCCCATCTTTTGTCTATCAGTCATGTCTCTCGGCGCTATCGTCACCACCGCAAATCCTCTCAATACTGCCGGTGAAATATCTATACAGATTGCCGATAGTAATCCAAAGCTCGCCTTTACAACCCCGGAACTGGCTCATAAAATCTCCGGTTCCTGTATCTCCATCATCCTGGACCGCGTTGAACCTATTCAACGCGCTCCAGGAGGACTCAAAGTGGTTGGAATATTAGGTGAGATGATGAAGAAAGAACCAAGTGGACAACGAGTGAGAAACCAAGTTAACAAAGACTATACAGCGATGTTGCTTTACTCGTCAGGGACAACAGGACGAAGCAAAGGTGTGATTTCGTCTCACGGGAACCTAATAGCACATGTGGCGAGATACATTGCGGAGCCATTTGAACAGCCACAACAGACCTTCCTATGCACTGTTCCATTGTTCCACACGTTTGGTTTGCTCAACTCTGTTATGGCCACTTTGACGTCAGGTACTACCGTTGTCATTCTACCTCGGTTCGAGCTCGGCGAGGTGTTGGCAGCGGTTGAGAAATACAGAGCCACGACTCTGATTCTCGTGCCTCCAGTTTTAGTAGCCATGATAAACAAAGCGGATCAGATAAAGGCGAAGTACGACGCTAGTTTTCTAAGAACAGTGCGGTGCGGTGGAGCACCGTTGAGCAAGGAGGTTACAGAAAGGTTTATGGAGAAATATCCAACGGTTAATGTTTATCAAGGCTACGCATTGACGGAATCCAACGGTGCAGGAACTTCGATAGATTCTGTAGAGGAGAGTCGGAGATACGGTGCGGTGGGATTGTTGTCGTGTGGTGCAGAAGCGAGGGTTGTGGATCCGGAGACAGGCCTGGTCATGGGTGTGAACCAAACGGGAGAGCTTTGGCTTAAAGGGCCTTCTATTGCCAAAGGTAAATTAGATATAATATTTTATTTAATTAATAAAACATGCTCCATCAAATCGTACTAGGTTTTTTTTGTCATGATCTCTTCTAAGTTCTAACATAGTCATGCACCTTTTTGTGTTTGAAGGTTATTTTAGAAATGAAGAAGAAATTATTACTTCAGAAGGATGGCTTAAAACAGGAGATCTTTGCTATATAGACGACGATGGATTTCTTTTTATTGTGGATCGATTGAAAGAGCTAATCAAATACAATGGTTTTCAGGTTAAATCATATTTTCATTTTGCCTCTGGGATAAATATAATTAGTTTGCCATGTTTCAGAAATTAAATCACATAATGTTTTGGATTATATAATAGGTAGCTCCAGCTGAACTAGAGGCTCTCCTACTGAATCACCCTGATATTCTCGACGCAGCAGTTATTCCGTAAGTTCTTAATTTTTCTTTTATAATTTATTTATACTTCAGTTTAAACCATAAAACCAAAATAACAAAACTGATGAATTTACTGCATCTATAATTCTATATGGATTTTGTTTTTATAAAACTAAATTAAATACCATAAAATCATAAAAACCAAACCAAAAGGAAACCGAAAAACCGTACCTCATCCTAATCATAAAACTAATTAGTGGTGGAGGCAATGTAAAATCATGGGGGTCAATTAACACCCATGATTTTTCAAAAAATGGTTTAGATTCTAATAAAAAATTTAAATTGACCCCCTTCATAAAATATTTTTGACCCCCATCAAATACTTATCCTATTATACCCCAATAAAAAATTAAAATCATATAAAAATTGTATGTTATTTGGTTTGGTTATCAATTAGTTGTTTCAGATTTATGAATTAATAGTTTTATAAAAAGGTAAAATCAGATGTAAATCGGTTTGGTTTTAGCCTGGTTCCAGTTTTTAGATTATTCGGTATTTTTTTACAAAACAAAAAATGATAGAAATGATATATCAATCAATTTGTTAACATAATTCAAACCACGAGGTGGTGTGCTAGTGGTCCTAGCTTGGTGGAAGAGTCACTCTGTTGATCCAGACCATTCTTTCCATAGGTGTGAAAATTTACTCTAAGTTATAAAAAAAAAAGTGTTAACCAACCAAACCAAAAATCAAAAACTTAATAAAAATGACAAGCAAATAGGTATATAGGCTAACCACAATTAAAAGAAATCATTTATTTTGATTCGGTTTGCTTTTTCTGGTTATAGTTTTTTTGTCCACAGCTTTTTTTCTTTATATCATTTTTATGGTATTATAATAATTTTTCTTTTCTTTTTTCTTACAAAAAATTTATGATTCCTATGACTAAATTTTCTGGCTCCTGTTACTGAAACTAATATAAAGTTTTTATCTGTTTCTTTGCATCACAAAGGTTTCCGGATAAAGAAGCAGGACAATATCCGATGGCTTACGTGACACGAAAACCTGAGAGCAATCTCTGTGAGAAAAAAGTTATCGAATTTATTTCTAAACAGGTGCTTTCATGATCACAACCATATATATAACTCAATTCAATTATGTAATGTTTTGTAACTTAGGTGATGGATTTTAGTTGATATGATAAACAGGTGGCACCATATAAGAAAATAAGAAAGGTCGCATTTATAGACTCCATACCAAAGACTCCATCGGGCAAGACACTTCGCAAGGATCTAGTCAAATATGCCATTTCTAAACTTTAAAAGAATCGATAAAATGTATTCATTTTCACATTTTTAGTGATTTGTGTAAAATTTATAAATCATATATTATTCAATTATGGATTTTAAAAAGTCTATTAAAATCCACTATTATTGGATTGATGATTTAAAAATCTACTTTAAAATCCACTGTTATTGAAATGATGATTTTTAGGAATTTTGGAGGATTTGAGAGGATTTATTTAGTTAAAAATACAGAAATCCAAATCTTATGGTTTTAGGTGGAATTTGAAAAAAAATTATAGAAAATCATATCAACTTCCCTAAAATCTATCAAAATTCCAAATTTCCTAAATCCCATCAAATTCTACAAAATTATGGTTTCAATACACCCTCTTTGTTATTTTTTACTTGTATGATTATTTTTGAAACGACCCGACCCATTTTATTAAAAATAATAAATAATAAATAATAATAATAAATAAATATACTCTACAGCTAGTGGTCCCATACCCACTAGCAACCTAACCACAATCACACCAAACAGCGGAAATAATAAACAATACCAATATCCAACCAATATCCGATAAACCAATAACCAATATCAAATAATAATTCCAATCATAAACTAATGATCCAAACCACGTAAACCAGAGAACCAGCAATCCTAAACAATATTCTAGTACTCGACTCTAGCAACCTAACAGAAGTCAGACAAACAAGCGAGCCACTAGAAAATCCTCCTCTTCATTGCCTTGATTCCATGATCACACTTTGTCTTTACCTGCACCACAAACACAAATTGCAATGCATGAGTATTTTATAAACACTCAGTAATGCAATCCTCCCATCTACTGGGCTATACACACAAGCAACAGAGATACTCTAACCATCAATCAACAATCAACAAACAAACCAGGCACTGCATCGACCGACGCCAAACTTGCATCGACCGACACCAAAAGGGATTGCATCGACCGACACCAAAAGGGATTGCATCGACCGACGCATAATCTGCATCGACCAATGCAAGGTTCACTTGCATCGACAGATGCTCACATTGCATCGACCGACGCATGCTCGACATAGCATGAAATCACTAGTTGCATCGACCGACGCTCCTAGGTCAATCTGTGTCATCCTCGCATTGCATCGACCGACGCACAAAGTGCATCGACTGACGTACATGCCGAGCATCGGTTTCCCCAAAGCTTCTCGCTGGATCTTCGTTCCTAAAAGCAACAAACTCAATCACAAGACACAAGAAAGCCTCACAAAATCTCAGATAACATTCTAACAAGCCAAACAACACATAAACAAACATGTCAAAGAAATATCCAGCTTAGATAAGCCATGGTCATGCACTTACCTTTGCCAAGAAGATTCTGAACCTCAAACAAGCAAGAAAACACTTCCAGGAAGCTCCTACAACGATCCCAGCTACAGATCTCTACAGGAACAACTTCCAATCTCCCAAAACCTCAAGAACGCTCAAGAACACTTCTAAACACTTTTTCTCTCTTTTCTTTCTCTCAAAAGCGGCTAACACGACTAATGAGACAGAAACTCGAGTTAAGGGTTTTTCTTTCACCCAAAATGCAGCATTTAACTTAAAACTCGACCGAGCAAATCAAATTTGTATCGACCGATGCACCTATTGCATCCCTAAACCAGGAATTCGGTTCGCGGGTGTTACAATTTTTATCTGACATAATAACAGAGAATTTAGAACTGATTAGTTCGAGTATGATATATATGATCAGAACTTTTCCTACTCGAATCATATAATGTTAAATCTCTATATAATTAAAAGAGAAGTACGTTTGGGTAAATGTCTGAAATCCTCATTATATTTACAGCAATTGCTATCCAATTTAATAAGAAGGACTAGCCTTTTCGAAATTGAAAGGGATACAAACGTCAGAAAAAAAAAGAGAATCAATTACCCGACCCGTTTAATCAAAGGGACGTGCGTTTTACCAAGCCCGACATGTTGGTGGATCGGGTCAGCGAAATCAGACTATCTAACCCAAAATAAATTCAATTTGGTTCAATTTAAATTTCTGATTAAATTTTAAACCTCTTCCTTCCAACAAAACACGAAAGGAATATTCTTATCATATACTCGAGTAGTTTAAAACATTCCTAATCAATCATATACTCAATCAATCACGCCTAAATAATCTCTTCGTAATCTCAAAAATATTCTAAATTGTTACGATCATATATTGAATCTTTCCCGTAAATCAATCATCATTCATTCTAATTTAGCGCGTATCCAAGATTTTTTGCTTTCACAAAAAAATAACATTAATACTTTTTAAGCTAAACCCTGAACTACTATTCATCTATAAATATGGTCTTCAAACTCATTATGAAAATCATCAAAACACTTACCATTTCTCCTTTAAAAGTCGCTAAACACACAAAAAGTATTGGCAATGGCTGCATCCTTTGCATTTCTCCGGGATAATAAGCCTTACCAGAGTTCATGGAAAGTTCAAGTTCGGGTTCTTCATACCTGGAAGACCTATACAACAAAATTTAGTGAAACCTTGGACATGGTACTCGTTGACGTTCAAGTGAAGTGAGTAAAAAGAATATAATTTAAAACTATCACCATTTTGTACACTTGCATATTCAAGTTGTATTCTTATTAAACTTACCAAATCTAATGTCATTTCAGGGTTTAAAGATCCACGTTTCCGTAAAAAATGACTTGATCAACCGGTTCGAAAACAAGATCATTCCAGGAGAGTGGAGATCAGTTGAACATTTTGGCTTCAGTATTTGCTGTGGTCAGTTCAAACCAACACATCATCGATATACGAAGTGAGTTTGATGACTCAAACAATTGTCATGAAGAAATAGAAATCATCAAAACATTTAGTTTATTTAGTAACTTATTTTTAAAGTTCTTTGGCTGATTGAATGAAATAAACCCCTTCTTTTTCTGTTCTAGAAATCATAAAACAATGCAATTTATATTAACTTATTTTAAACCACTTCGAAGATTACTTTCGATACACTAACTTGAAAAATGTATCCAGTTCTGATTTTGCAGGGACATAAAGTATGAAATGAAAAGCTGAATGTTCAGGATTTCAAATCGTTGGGGACAGACGGACAGTAACTGGAAATACTTAAATGTTCTTTGTTTTTGAAGTGCGCTAGCAATGTTTAAAACAATCATGTTGAGTACGTTCTATATGTTTTTATAATTTGAAGTATGCTCCAATATTGGCTTTTTTCATACTTTACATATTGGATCTTTATCAGAGGTTGAATTAATAAAATTCAATTCAGTAATATTGAGAACCAACATTTTTAACCTGTTGACGTTGCCGACCATCCTACAACCATATTAGACGATGCACTATCTTAATGGATTTTCATCTGAGACATAATTAGAAGAATAAAAGATGTTAAAAATTGACATAGTTCCTTAACTTTGTGATTGATTCTCTGTTGTCAATCTGGTGTAAAATTCCATATGTTAAGAAAAAAACAGATTATTTGAAACACAACTAAAATGAAACAAATAATCATTTTGATTCATATTTAAACCTAAATTAAGGTCTCTGAGATGCATAGTTTCTTAAACGAATACAAACTTACAAAATTCATACTCTATTTTAAAATTATATAAACCCCAAATTTTGAATTTGTTTTTTCATGATTATCAATTTATAATCGGAAATTATTGTCATCAGATCTATAAATATCTTTTGGGTGATGTTTAATTCGAAAGGGGTAAAATTTGAAGATCAACAACCACAAAAATTACAAAGCGATTAAGTTGTGAATTGGTTAGATACAAACCTCGAACCAACAAGAATCAGGTGTTTCTGTTGGAGTTTCATCTTTGATTAATCCTACACAAGAGAATCAAGTATGAAAACAAGAGAGGAAAGAACAAAAAAAAATCGTAAGAAGAAAGGAAAGAGAAGAAGAAGAGAGTTGTTGTGTCGTAAGGTGGAAGAAGAAGGAAGAAGAAAATGCTAATGGGCCCTCATGTAGAATTGAAGGCCCAAATGTTAAATGAGTTATTTTGTGATGTTAGAAAAACAATTAGAGCAAGTAGGTTAAGATAAGTTGTAGTATAAATACATACACTTACAAGCTAAAATATCATTTATATAAATTTCTTAATTAAATTGTGCAAATAAATTTAAGAGCAAATTTATAATATAAATTAATATTAACTACATACATTTTACTAATATATACATATAATTTGTACTTAATTAATATATTTAAAATAAAATATAAATATGATTCGTCCCGCGGTGTACCGCGCGGGTTCAAACCTAGTTAGGGTTGATATGGGCTTCCAACTCAAAACCAATTGGCAATGAGTGGAGAGGCCCTAACCCTTTATATATTACTCAACTCCCTTCACATCTATCAGATATGGAATCTTTTCTCAACACGCCCCCTCGAGATAATGGCTCTTCTAGCCGTTAATCTCGACATAATCCATCATTCCCCCTCGGGCTAATGCTCTAATTTTTTTTCAGCTATCTCCATGGAATTGGGCCTTCTTTTAGGATATCAATTAATAGGGTGATCGGGCCTCCATCAGGGCTGAATTAATTAACGGGTCAACGTGTATAAACTCTAATAGACTGATAACACAAATCGGACTAAAAAGAAATTGACCTAAAAAACGTGAGCATTCCAAAAAACTCCCCCATAATGGTAAAACTATTACCAAATAAAAACTCTGTGAAAAAAAAAATCATAACCAAACCCTTATAAGCCATAAACCCTAGAACCATCATCGTTTGTTTAAATAAAAGAAAACCCCAATTNNAAAAAAAAAAAAAAAAAAAAAAAAAAAAAACCAATTCAACAAAATAAAAGTAACGAGTATCTCAAATCCAAAATCCCATTAACTTTATTAAAAGAAAAAAAAACTCAACATGACACAAACCCCACTTTCCTTTGCTACACGTCATCTTCGTCGGGTTCATCTTCATCACCACCATCGTCTTCACATCCCATGGTCATTGAGATCACAAGAACACTAACGCGGAAGCTTTAATTTAGATCTACAAGAATCGTCTGCTCTGACACCATGTTAAATTAGGGTTGATATGGACTTCCAACTCAAAACCATTTGGCAATGAATAGAGAGGCTCTAACCCTTTATATATTACTCAACTTCCTTCACATCTATCAGATGTGTGATCTGTTCTCAACATATATGTTTCTATCTTTTTGGTTGACAAATATATATTCATCAGAACACTGTATATCGTGGTTTACTGGTTCGACCACAGACGGGTCTGAAAATGCTGGTTCTATAACAAAGTAAAGTTGTGCTCTTAACCTTACTCTTTTCGAAAATATTGTTTTGTGTAACTCTAGCATGAAGAAGAAATTTGTGATTTTTCGGTTAATGTATTAGTAAACCTTACAATGAAAAATCCTTTGCTGCATCGAATACATCAAGTTAATGAGAAGTGAAATATAGGAACATAAGTAGATATATAATAATAGAAGTAAAATAATTTTAAAAAAAATGTATAAATTATTTTTTTGATGGATAAAATTTGATATAAAACATTTAGAAAACGTTTTCTTCTGTTCTGAAAAAAATGGATTATGTGTTCTAACATTTTGTACATGTTATACTAATTTCAGGAATAGTTTATGTTCTAAATAGTTTAGTAGTCCAAAATTCTAAATTCTACAAAATTCAGAGTGTGTATTTTACGGTTTACTATATGTTTTAAAAAATTTTAGTGCAATTCTTCTACGATTTACTCTATGCTCTGAAAACGTTAGAATATGTTTTATTCTTTTTATTATATCTCTGAGAAAATTAGTAGATATCTACTACGAAAAAGTAGAATGTATACACTGAAACTTTTAAAGACCACTAAATATAGGAAGTGAATCTTTAATAAAGGAAACTAAATATTTATCTAATATCTAGGTATGATCCCAATTGATTGTTAGGACTGGGTATCCAACTTTTGTCACAATACTCTTATAAGCCAGCGTAACAATAATCTCCGACCACCGTCGAGTTATAAACCGTTGTTGCTCCGTTATCCACTATAAACTTTCTTATTTGATCATAGTTTATAGTACCATCAGCTGATGACGCTACTTGTGATAGGTCCCAATTTAGGACAATCAATGTTATCAAGAACAAAGGACAAGAAGTCAAGAACACTTTGGTTCTCAAAGACTTTAGAACAAGTTAGTGCAATTTTCTCTTCATATCATTCCATAAGACAATCGTTTCTTAAATACACAAGAAAGATGTTCATAAATTAACTGCCAACTAAACAAACATAGGATCGTGAATAAGTGGGAGACAATTCCAATATTATAGGAGAACGCACGATGCCATATCTTATTCAATCTTGACCATGCCCATCCAACGTATGGAAAATCCAATACTGCTTTCTTCTCCGGAAGTTCAGCCTTAATCCACTCCGCATGGACCTATATATTAACCAAGTTCTATCCCAGTTAAACCTTTGCCGAACCAAAAACTACTATTCTCTCTTTTTTTTTTTGGTCACTTATGTTTATTATACCTTTTAGTGGGTTTGAAGGATCAAACAGAGCGGCAGGTGAACTGATAATAGTGGTTGAACCGTAGATATCATAAGCAAAAAGATTAACCCAAACATTGCGATTCAATCTCTTGGATCGGGTAGGAAACTGAATTGTGACTAGGGGAGTAATAAACCGCAAAGGCATATTTTCGGTACGTTCAGCATCGTCTTCAACCGCTTCTCGCCATTCTTCAAGTAGTTTACGAAAGTTTCTCAGAGCAGATCAAGGCCGTGAAATCTGTAATATCTAGCGATGGAGATCGAAGACCAAATGAATTCTTTACGAGAGGTGGGGTTACTTGCCATGGAGATCTGTCTGCGTTTCTTCGGCCGATCGACTTTTTTTTTAAAAAATTTTTGTGAATAGTTTAAAATAGTTTATTGTATTTTCTTATTTAATGACAATTGAAAATTAAGGGTAAAACTGGATTTTAATTATTATAAAACCTATATGACTAAACCTAAAAAATAAAAGTATATATGAACATTTATCTTTAAAAATGTCATTTTTTCCAATTCTCCCAAATAATTTTGACATGTGCGTACCTTTTTGGACACAAAAAACTTGGATAAGGATAACCATTAAGTCTCGCATCACGTAGATAACCTGTAATAAATTCAAAACATGTCTATATCAAAACATATATCTATATTAACATTTTTAAAATATATTTTGTGTTTTAACCTTTTATTTGTAAGATTTGCATAATTAATCATTTATCATTTCAATAAATATTCAAATTTGGATGAAATATTTGTAATAAAATCTAACCTCAATATTTTACTTTTCTTAATTATGATACCTTTATGAAAATATCTAAACAAAATCACAATTCAATAACACAACTTTTTTTGGTCAATACAATAAAATATTAACATTGCATCATTTCTATTAAAAAACAAAAAAAACTTAATTAATTATAACATATTTAACGCCTGCGAACTGTAATCCCGGTTTAGGGGGTGTATCGATCGATGCATAGTTCGTTTTGTGCATAACGACTAAAGTGAAACACGTGTTTTGTTGTGTTTTTGGGTTTTGGGTGAGTTTTTGGTGCTGTTTTCGAGAATTTTCTTCTGTGGGAGTGGAGATCCGAGTTTGGAGAATCTTTTGGTAATATGTAACTTCATCAATTTAAAGATATCATATCCTCCAATCCATCCTCATAGCATCATGCAAAGACTAAATGTTTGATACACATGAAGGCAAAAGCTCTTTGTTAGCCAGTAATATAGTAAGGGTGATTTATAAATAATCTAGTTGAGAATTTGATTAGTAATTTTATCGCCAAAAAAGAAAAGAAAAAAATCAATGCCCATGTATCATGACCTACCCTTTATTATTTTCAACCAACATCTTCCAAAGACGACAACAGTTTTCTTTATAAATCTGAGCATGAAGGCACAAATTATGGATTATCCAGTTTTCCATATACTGTGCAGTGCCAGTGAAGTTGATAAGTATCTCCATAGTTCCAGAAAAATAAATCAAATCACCTCAGGTCCATCACCATCAGTCCGTCCGTCACAAGAAACCTAAAACTTTTTTGTTAGTACATCATTTTTGTTAGTGACTCCAATGAATTAGTTAGTAGAATTTTGGTACCAAATACAGTCCACGCCAAAACACTTCAAGGGATAGTGAAAAAAATCAGTTGCAAGAAACTACGACAAAAGTGTGATTAATTAAAGTAGTGAAAAAAGTTTGCGACAACTCTATGACTTTAGTGGAGTTGCACAAGATGTGAATAAATTGTTTTTTTAGTTCCCTTGATATATATATATATATACTTAAATACTAGATATGACTTATTGAGTTTACTAACTCACAGCAATCCGTGTTGAAAACTTGGATAAGGTTTACATTTCTAATAATCATGTTTTGATTCCCTTGTATTCATGTTTTATTGGAGTACTTTAATTTTTAATAATAAACTTGACTACGAAAGATTTTCCGATATCATTTTTGTTTTTGTCGTCACTAAGAAACAGTATGGTAGCTGTATATGTGGCCCTTTCCGTAACAGTAGCTCAATATATATCGTTACATTTTTTAAGTTTTGTCTATCGATCTATGAGAACAAACTAATTTATATTCCAAGATTTGTTCACACTCGGAAAATCTTGAAAGGGATGTTATTAAAAAGTTTTTAAAGTATCGGCAGAATTTATTTTAAATTTTCAACTAATTAATGAGTTACAATATGTGTTATGTTTTTTTTTTTTGTCAAAATGTGTTATGTGTTTAATTCGGTAGAATCTATTCTATTAAATCTGAAGTACTCACTAGACTCAAATTGGATCATAACTTTGTTTTGGTACGTTTTTTATTAAAAATGATTAAAGAATCACTTAATTAAATTAAATTAAGTATGACCCGGATCCTGTATGACCCGGAAACAGAAGAAATAAAATTCGCGGATCTGTTTGTACTCCATGTTTATAATATTCGGATCCTGTTTTTGGTATGGTTCAAAAGTAGTTATTTCCGTCACCAAACAGAGGTATAATCCCTATAAATGAGGAAACTGGTATCGAGTATTTAATGACTTCAGTAATATCAAATATTAACTACTACCATACTTAGTCCCTATAATTATTACGAATATTAATAATAATGAGAAATCTTTAATACTTATGGATTGTGACTATGTTGCTTCCAAAATAATCAATAGATTAAGTACGAAATTGTATATATATGTAAACTTATTTGATTTGCTTTTATATTTTGAGATATTTACGGAAACAACAAATCAACTTAATACAATTAAATAAAAACAAATCATCATTTAGTTTAGATTTTTCAATATTTCCTTAACGAAATTATAGTAATTAATTATGATTAGTATAGATGGAAAGAATAAAAAACGCAAAAATTATATATATGTAAAGTTGTAAACTAATTTACAGAAAATGTGTACTGTATATCCTACATCGACTAAATATTTTGGAATATGGTTCATAATCACTATAAATATATGACTAATATGTTTTGAGTACAAATGAGCAGGAAACTTGATTTATCAGGTATCCAAATTTAACAGTTTAATTTGGTTCTATATTTGAGCATATTTAAACTTTTAAAAAGTAAACATATTATATTATATTTACGTTTTTAAAAAAAGTTTAAGAGATTATTAATATTTAAATTTTTATCGAATGTTTAAATTATTATAAATAATTGAACTCCTTCGAATGTTTAAAATATTATAATATATTTAAGTCTATAAAATATTTAACTAATATTAATATTTTTACTCTTAAAAAAATTAAAATATAAAAAAAAGTTTGAGTTAAACCCGTTAAAACATGTATTTTTATAAAACTATAAATTAGATTGGTTTTTTACAATTCTGTTGAGATTTGATATATCAAATATTAACTTCTAAATGATAACCTAAATATACCTAATCTCACTATAAATACAATGGTTTCCTAAGCATTGAAATATCTCACATTAAAATTTAACAAGCAACTTCTCCTCTTTTGACGACAAACCAAAATAAAGAAAAACACATCATCTTACAGAACTACTATCTGATATTGCGGTGTGTCTATCCTCTTACAAAAATACTATCCGATATTGCGGAATGTCTACTCTCTTACAAAACTACTATCCAATATTGCGGTGTGTCTGTTTCCGTGAAAAGCTACATTTTACAAACTACTTACTCTATTAAGATTTCCAATTTACTGTATAACCCCAAATATACAAATAAACACTATATAAACAAAGAAAATAAGTCAAAATAAAAAACTATATTACAAAAATACAAATTACAAAAAAAGTAACTAACAAAATATATAACCCCGTGCTGTAGCACGGGGTATCACCTAGTATTTATATATATATATATATAAGGAAAGATCATGTGGTGATTTGTAAGGATGGTAACAAGTTTTTAAAGCTTTCCAGACGTAGCAAACCGACTGTCGGATATAGATGGGCTCATGGGCCTACTGAGAGGGCATGAGACCAATTAAGAAAAGTGGGCCTATCGACTGAGATTGGACATGGGGTCTACTGAGAGGTGGCGGTCGGCCGTTCACTTCGGTGTTCTGGAGAGATTTTCAGGCAGAAATGGGCACGAAGGTGCATATGAGTACAGCATATCATCCTCAGACGGACGGTCAGTCAGAGAAGACGATCCAGACTTTGGAGGATCTACTGAGGATGTGCGTGCTGGATTGGGGAGGTCATTGGGCAGATCATTTGAGCTTGGTTGAGTTTGCTTACAACAAAAGTTACCCGACTAGTATTGGGATGCCTCCATATGAGGCGTTGTACGGGAGGTAATGTCGTACACTGTTATGTTGGACTCAGGTGGGAGAGAGGAGCATATTTGGTGCGTACTTTGTTCGAAAACCTCGGAGAAGATTCAGGTTTTGAAGCTGAATATGAAAGAAGCTCAGAATCGGCAGAGGAGTTATGTTAATAAGAGGATGAAGGATCTTGAGTTTCAAGTGGGTGACAGAGTATACCTCAAGATGGCCATGTTGCGGGGTCCAAACAGGTCATTGACAGAGACTAAGTTGAGTCCGAGGTACATGGTCCTGTTCAGAGTGGTTGAGCGGGTGGGACCAATGGCATATAGGCTGGAGTTGCCTCAAGTTATGCGAACGTTCCACAAGGTGTTTCATGTGTATATGCTGAGGAAGTATCTTCACGAGGGTGATCGGTTGTTGGCTAAGATTCCTGAGGATCTTCAGCCCAACATGACCTTGGAGGCGAGACCGTTGAGGTGGTGCTTGGGATGCGGGTCGTTGGCTCGGTGTTGTTTGTATCTAATTTTTCTTATGTATTTTCGTTGAGGTTATAACGATTATGAGATTTATTTTAAGATTCATAAGATGAGTATTTCTTTATTTTTGATTGGTGTTGTCATGAGAAAAGAGAAATAGCTCGGGTTTCTATAATTAGAAGTTTTGCATCAATAGAAAGTTTTAATAAAAAAGAGGTTTCCATAATTAGAAAGTTTCTAAAAAAGAAAGTTTTGTGGAAAGTATTTAGGTAGATCTAGTCAGGAGATAGTCGATGGCATTAGACTTGTTTGCTCAAGGCCGTGTGGGCCCAACTTATGTGATACCGATAGCTCGATGGACTTTGTGGCCAGAGAGTGGGAGTGGTATGTTGCTTCGGATGACAATCCGAAAGCGCACTTTAGGGTGACGACCCAAGAGCGGGATTTTTAAACTCCCTGAATACCGTAGCTGTGGGCCGCGGCTCAGCAGTGAACCGGTATGTCTCGAGCGTTGCATCCCGAGAGCGGGGGAGTGGGTGTGAGTGACTTCCTGGATGCCGTAGTTTAAGGCGGGTAGCCTGAAAGCGAGCCGGCATATTTCGTTGGTTGCAACCACGGACGAGGGAAGCACTGAGTTGTGAGCAAATAATGTCTAGGATGTAAGTATATTCGCTAGAGGGAGACCTCGGGGTTCAGTCGGAGGTGTGCCGGTTGTTGCGATAGTTGCACAGGAAACCTTGGCTGACGGTGTTCGGTGTTCAGTCTGGTCGGAGGACGTGCGAGCCGTGTTGTCAGTGGCACGGAGGTCCTTGCCGGATGGACAGTGCTGCGGGATTCGAGGACAAATCCTTGTTGGTGGGAGAAAATTGTAACATCCGTGAACCAAATAGAGAGATTTGGGAATAGGTGTCGATCGACACCAGCTTTTCTGGTTCGAGTAGATTATTTAATTCGCGATTTTGGGTTGGTTGTTTAATTGGGTTGTCCAAACCGAGTATATAAGTGGAGAAGCGACCCAGGTCGAAGGTTTTTTAGTGCTTTTGGTCGCCGTTTAGTGAGAAAAAGTAGAGAAAGCGTTTGAGGGTGTTCTTGAGAGTTTTTAGGATTGTTTTTGGTGTTTTTGGTGAGATTTGTGGCTGTGGAAGGGAGAGTTGTTGCTGGAAACGAAGGAGAAGCTTCTTAAGGTGATGTTTCCACCGTTTCGCAACCAAATCTTCCTGCAAAAGATGTGAGTGCTTGATCATGGCTGATCTAAGCCTGAGATCTCTTTTGTTTGGTTGTTCTATGTCGTTTGTGGTGGTTTCTTTCTTGGGTTGGTTGGTTTGATGTTTCCATAGGTTCCTGAAGCGTTTGGGAGAGTTTGGAACAGATTGGAGGCAATTCGAAATGGAGGTTCGACTTTCGGTGATGTTCATATATTTCACCTTGTTTTACCTTAGTTTATTTGTATCTTTTGCATCATTTACTAGTTTGTTTGGCCATTATTGATTAATTTTAGGACTGTTTATACTTTAGAGTAGGATTGCATTGCATTGCATTGTTTCTTGCATAATCAGGTAATTTAAGACCCGAAGGAGCATGGAGAAGTGCTAAAGTAGAATGGAGCTATCAAGAGAAGCAGACAAAGGAGCCAGAGCAGAGAAGAACCAAGGTCCGGAAGTCCACTCGACCACCACACTCGACCAGACACTCGACCGTATGAGGAGAGGGACTCGATCGTCCGGAAGGAGCAGAAGAAGAGGTCACTCGACCATCCACTCGACCGAGCATATGGTCGAGTTGACCGAGCCGCCTTCCTATTTTGTCTTCTAGCCATTTTAGGGTTTCCCCTCTTTCCTGTATATACCTATTGTACTCTATGGCCGCCCACAAGCCACTTTAGAGAGAAAATATCTACTAAACCTAGTTTTTACCCTTTTGGAAAATTTTCTACTTTTTGCTTAGATCATTATCCACTTTTATTGTATTTCCTCTAGATTTTCTGAAACTTGTTGGTTCCATAACTTTCTGAGTATTAAGATTTTGAGTTTGCTTCTTTGTTCATTGTTGTAGATCTCTGTCTTATCTTTCTAATCATGCAAGTTTCATTAATTTCTGGGTTTATGATTTTGTTCATCATGTTTAGTGATTCTGAGTAGTGTGTTAGGATCTTAGGGATGGATAAGGCTGGATAAGAGTTATGGTTGCTTAGACTGATCAAGATTGATTGTTTAAATATCTCTTCTAGATTAGATATGCTCTATGCTGTTCTTATATCTGAGAGGGTAAGGATAGATTTTAAGCTTCTTAGCATCACACCAATGTCTAAGTTGTTAGATAAGGCTAATGCTAGAGATTATCATACTTAACCTGAGAGATTGGATGTTTAAGGTGATTTTTGACATTGATGATCTGAATCTTTAATGCCTGCTTTTATATGTCTTAGCTAGTGAGAACTAGGTCTAGGAGTATTTGAGCTTGATTGTTATTGTCATGAGAATAGATTAACAAGTATTAGAAGATCATTGTCTAGAGATAGCTCACTGTTGATTGAGATTTGTTGATCAGTTTAGGTGATTATAACTTAAGTCCAGCCCATGAACCCATCCCTAGGACCTTCTTTGTTTATTGATCTCTCTATTTGATTACTGTTATTCGCTTCCTGTTTGATTTGCTTTCATTCTGTTTTGTTTTGATTGATGATTTTGTTTCTGTTCTTCGCATCTTCCCACTCGACCTAGTACTCGATCAAGCATATGATCGAGTGCTTGCTCGAGCTCCTTCCAGAGTTCTTGTTTATTTTCTGCATCTTTCTAGTTTAATTCATGTTTCATTGCATTCACCCTTGTTTAATCATGTTGCATTTACTGTCTGGCATTAGTTTATTTCCTGCTCTTGTTAGTATCATATATGCTTTATTCACACTGTTCACTTATCATTTAGTTTCTTATCTCAGTAATTTTACATTCTGAATTCCATCATTGTCATTAGGTTGTTAGTTTAAACCATTTTCATACTTGGCTTAACTTAGATAAGTGTTCACATCCTGATTGCTTGCATCTTACTCATTATGGATTGACATCTCTTATATTACAACATCATAAGAGTAATTGAAACCTCTTGCATTCCACCAGATCATTCATCTTCATCATCTATACTTATGTCTGTTTGTTTGACTGCATCATCCATTCATTCATAAGTAAACCTGAAAAAAAGATTAGTTTCCATTTGGCACCATTGCCATTCGAGTAATTATTTGTGACATTCAGGATTTACATAAGTCTAAGATTAAGTTTTATTGTTCACTTGATCACTACTGATTAGCCTCTTCATCTGCTTGGTTGTTTTGAATCTCAGGTACCAACTCGAACCAGCACTCGACCATCTGCACGTGCGAGTGGTTGATCGAGTCAGTTTTCTCATCTCAGTCAGTTAGGTTTTCAACTCGAGTCAGTGCTCGACCGAGTGTCAGTTCGAGCTGCTGATCGAGTCTGTTGATGCAAACCAAATCGAAAGGAAACAAGAACCTTGAGAAGTACATTGAGCACATCAACCGTTACCAAGAGACTTGACGCAACAGAAAACCAGAATCCTTCAGGAACAGGAACAACAACTGCTGATGGATCCACCCATGCAAAGACCAAGGTACATTGGTGCAGGAGATGCTCCAAATACACACAACTGGAGAGCAGGAATAGTACCTCCTGCAATTGCCAATAACAATTTCAAAATTAAAAGTGGGCTAATCACAATGATTCAGGCAAACAAATTCCATGGTCTGCCAATGGAAGATCCTCTATATCACCTTGACGAATTTGACAGGCTCTTTGGCCTCACCAAGATTAATGGTGTTAGTGAGGATGGCTTCAAGCTCAGATTGTTTTCCTTCTCACTTGGAGACAAAGCACACCTATGGGAGAAGACCCTACCAACTGGTGCTATTACCACATGGGATGCTTGTAAGAAGGCCTTTCTAGCTAAATTCTTCTATAATGCTAGAACTGCAAGGTCGAGGAATGAGATTTCTGGTTTTGCTCAGAAGAACAATGAGATATTTTGTGAAGCATGGGAGAGATTCAAGGGCTACCAAACACAATGTCCACATCATGGCTTTAGCAATGAGTCTCTACTCTCCACACTATACAGAGGAGTCTTACCAAAAATCAGAATGCTATTGGATACAACCTCTAATGGATATTTCCTCAACAACAATGTAGAAGACCTATGGGAGCTAGTTGAAAACTTGGCACAATCTGATGGGAACTACAATGAGGACTATAACAGAACTGTGAGATTTGTCATTTCTGATCATGATGAGAAATATAAGAAGGATTTAAAGGTTGTTCATGAGAAGTTGGACAAGATTCTACTCCGCCAGCAAAAGAATATACATTTTCTTGGTGAAGAAGAGACTCCAGCTCAAGATGGGGAGAATAAATTTGCAGAGATTTGCTATATGCAGAACCAAGGAGGCTTCAAAGGTTATAATCAGTTCAAGAACAACAACCTCTCCTACAGAAGCACCAATGTAGCAAACCCTCAAGATCAAGTCTACCCTCCTCAACAGCCCCAACAACATAACAATTATGTCCCCAAGCAGCAACAACAAGGTTACCAAGCTCCAATGTGTCCCCCACCAGGGTTTCAGACCAACCAAGCCCAAGAACCAGATTTAAGAGCTATGATACAGCATTTGCTACTTGGACAAGCAAATGGGCAGCTTGAAACAGCCAAAAAGTTTGTTGAGATGAACCAAAGGCTAGATTCTTCTTATAATGACCTGAATATTAAGTTTGAGAGCTTGAATTCTAAAATCAAGTTCATGGAGAGCAACATTGCCTCTACATCAACACCTAAGCCAAACCAACTACCTGGTAAGGCTATTCAAAATCCAAGGGAGTTTGCAGCTAAAGCCATCCATTACTGTGAGGAAGCTGTCACTGGGAACAGTGAAGTTCAAGCTGGGGAGGTTTTGTCTCAAGTTAAAGCTCAGATTAAAGGTTATTCACAGCAGACTAAAGCAGGCAAATCACTCAACCAGGTGCTCGACCACGCACACGATCGAGTGACGGATCGAGTTGTTCCCGCTAAAGTTGTTAAGCCTGTCAGATATATTCCTCCTGCTTACAAACCACCTCTGCCATTCCCAGGACGTTTCAAGGAACAAAAGCTGAAGGAACTCAGGGAAATAGTTGAAAAGAGGGAAGTAATAGCTTTGAAACAAGAGGTTGTCATTGAATTCAAAGAAGAAGAGAGAGGACCTGATTTGGAACAGTATGCTCCATATCCTCTCTACCAAGGCATGCTACTTGAGATATCAAAGCAGAAGGCCCAGAATCAGGACAAGAGGGATCCTGAGGAGATTGAGAAGGCTGTTATCCCAACTAAAATTGAAGACCCAGGTCCATTCAATCTGTCTTGCTCCTTTAGCTACCTACACTTCAACAAGTGCTTGTGTGATCTAGGAGCATCTATCAGTGTAATGCCTTACTCTATAGCACAAAAGGTTGGGCACACTGAATTCAAGTCTAGCAACCTCTACATAAGTCTAGCTGATGGATCAAAAAAGGATGTGGTTGGCAAATTGGAAGGTTTTCCAGTCAAGTTGGGCAAGGCCAGAATTCCTACTGATTTTTTGGTTATACATATGGATGAGGAGCTAGAAGATCCTATCATTCTAGGAAGACCATTCCTAGCCACTTCATGAGCTGTTATTGATGTTAAGGAAGAGCTGATAAGTTTGAACATAGCTGAGGGTTTAACCATGAGATTTGATATCAATAACCCAACCAACTTGCCCTCTAGAGGTCAACCTTTTGTTATTAAGGACAAGAGAGATTATGAGATCCCAAGTGAAGTAGAGACTTCAAAAACTAAGGTCTCATCTCATGAGTAATCAGTTGAAAAGTTCAAGGGTTCAGTTCAAGAGTTGACTGATCTGGTGAAGGATCTACAAGTGCAACTCAACAAGAAGTCTGTTAAGAAAGCAAGGCCAAGACTCAAGATCAAGAATAAATAAGTTTCAAGTGGAATAACTGTTTTGGCCAAAAACAAGGTTCATGGTGATCAAGTTATACCAGGGAGGATTTCATCACCTCCTTGGTCTCCAAACCAAGCCTGAAAAGGCATCAAAAGTCAAGCTTAGTGACTTTAAACAAGTTCACTAGGGAGGAAGTCCCTAAGGTATCCTTGTGTATAAGTTTAATTTTCCTTGTGTTTTGATGTTTTTCTTTTATGTTTGTGTTGGGCAGGCTTCTTTATGAGTGTATAGATGGGTTTGAGAAGAATTGGACTTGTAGAAATGGATTTTTAAGGCCACTCGACCAGCCCATGAGAGGTACTCGATCGAGCACATGGAAGCCCAAGCCCACTCGGTTCAAATTTCTCTTGCATGATCGAGTGGAGGGAAAGACAAGTTCAAATTTCAAATTTTGGTCAAGCACTCGACCACGTGGGGTCGAGTTGTGGGGTCGAGTGGCAGCAAAAGTGAGTCAAAGATTCCCAATTCAAATTTGAATGGTATGGACGCTTCATCCTTGTCTCTTTGTCCCCTTAGCCTCTTTATAAAGAGATGAACTCGATTATAGGCTACTCACACTCTCTCGTTTGCTTAAAACAATCAAAATCTAGCTTAAAAATCTCTCTCAAGTTTCATCTTCTTGCTCAAGCTTAGTTCTTTTGGTTTTTGGGTTATTAACCTATTAACTTTGGGCTTTGAGTCTATTCCTTTCAGGTTTCTTTCAAAATGTCTTCAAGGTCCAAAGAAACATCACAACAAGCTGCTATTCGTGAAGCTGAAGGCAAGAAAGCTGCTGATCGTTTCATGGATCGTCGTGATGCACTGATGGTTTCAGAAAGAGAAACTGGTCAACGCACTCGACCATGAACTCGAGGAGGCAAACGACCGAGTGCCTGTTCGAGTAGGGGGTCGAGTGGCATATCAAAGGAGAAACATCAATCAGCTGAAGAAGATCCAGAGAGAACTGAGAGTGATGAGGAGATGGAGTTTACTCTTGAAGAGCACATAAGGAGGCACAAGGCAAAAGGGAAGAGGCCAGCTGAAGAGCCCCAAGAAGAAGAGGTTGAGAGTGAAGAAGAAGAAAAAGAAGAGGAAGAAGAATCTGGTGGTTTAATTCCAAAACAGCTCTATGAAGCTTTCATGAATTTGAGTTTTTAAGGAACAAGGTACCCACATAAGGAGACCATGGAGAAGTTGGGTATTGCTGAAGATGTTGATTTTCTTTTTGAAGAATGCAACCTAAGCAAGTTCATGGGATTGTGCATAGAGGGGTATAGAGAAGAGAGCTGTGAGTTCTTAGCCACCATCAAGTTGCACCTCTTCATAAGGATGGACAAAGATATGGGAGCTGGTTACATTGATTTCACCATCAAGGGCAAGAAGTATGAGTTGTCACTCAAGCAGCTAGCTAAACTCTATGGATTTGAAGTTGGAAGTGAAGAGAACATGGTCATACCAAGGAAAGAACTCTTTGCTGTTTGGGAAACAATTGGAGATAACAAGCTCTATTCTTCTTCCAAGACCAAGAGTTCAAAGATAAGGAGTCCAGTCCTAAGGTACTTCCACAAGGCCTTAGCAAACACATTCTTTGCTAGGAAGGAGACTGGAAATCTGAATGAGGGAGATCTTAAGATGATTGATGCAGCACTCTATGGCATCATCACACAAACAAGAGATGGGACAATATTTCTTGGGAGCAGTGTGGAAACTGATTTGGCTATGGTCCTCATTGACCAATTTACCTATTACAGAAGTTGGGTGAGCAAGCTACACAAGAGGAACTCAACTGGAGTTCTAACCATTGGAGGCATCATCACTCCAATCCTAGTAGCTGCCAATGTACCACTTCAAGGAGAGAAGGCCAAACCAAGATGGATTGACATCCAATACCTCACTTCCACCCTCATTCTAGCCAAGGAGATGCACTATGAGAAGCACCTTTTCAAATTTGAGCATCCAACAGTGGAGAAGACTCATCTTGTTCTACCTAATCAAGCTATTCAGGCTAAACATTGACTTTTGGCCAGCTGCTGAATTGTTGTTTGATGCAACTGCCCAAATGAGAGAAGATCAAGCTGGAGATGTGGAGATGGCTGATGGGGAAGAGCAATTTTATTTTGAAAATTATGAGCCAAGTCCAAGAGATAGTACAGGAGTGAGAGAGACTAGCAAGAGGTTGACAGTTCTCCAAAAGTGGAACAAGTGGCATGGTAAGACTGTGGACAAGCTGATGAAGAAGATGGTGAAGATGTCCAAGTCCATCAAGGGTATGAAGAGAGAGATTGCTGAATTGAAAAGTGGAAATTCATCACCAACACCATCTAGATCTTTGAGGAGAAGTAGCTCAACTAGAGCATTGTCTAGAGCTGAAAATCCAGTGGTACCAGCAAGAGCCTCGCTGCATGAGCCAATTCAGAAGGAAAGAGGTCCAGTCCGCACAGAACAATAGTTTCCAAGGCACTCGACCGGTACACTCGAGCACCCACTCGACCGAGCACCTCCAGTACACTCGGCCGAGTACCTGCCCAGAACTCCCTATGGCTTTCCAGCTCCTACAGGCTATCCAGGCTATCCCTATAGCCCTGTTTACCCACCCTTACCACCACAGTTCTTCATGGACCCAGCCCTCATGCAACAATACTATGGGCATCAAGGCCAACAATTCCTCCCACAACCACCCACTCGACCAGTCCAATCGACCGAGCACTCGACCGAGCACCCGATTGAGCACACGATCGAGCACCCGATCGAGTCCCAATCAATGGCCATAGTCGAGTACCCTGCCTCTCCATCTCCAAGCCAGAATCAAGACCCCAGCTATACCTATGCCAGCATGAGTGCTACTATTGACAGTTTCTTCCACAACCCTTAAGGTACCAACATCACCTTCTCCATTGTTTATACCATTTAGTAGCATGATTTGTTTGTTTAAGTTCTTAAATTCTCTTTCAAATTTTTATTACACAAGGGACTGTGTAATTTAAGTTTGGGGGAGAGTAAAAGAAAGCATTTAACAATGTTTTCTATTTTCTTATTTCAATTTTTTAGCATTATCATGTTTATATTTGCATTGCATTTAAGGCATAGAAAAACCAAAAAAAATTGAAATTTTTTCACAAATATCTTTTAAAAAAAACAGAGTGTTCATGTAGTTTGCATTGCATATTAGAATCTTGTTAGCATGTTTCATATAGGATTGTTTCATAATTTGCATTAGGGATCTATGATGACTTTAGCCTTGTTAGCTTGTGTAAATTCACTAAACTAGGATCAATGCCCAAGTTAATAGTACTTTGATGCTAGTTGAGTGGTTAGAAACATAAGATTGAACCAAGGCTAGAATTCCTATAGTGCATTCTGTCTAAATTGAAGCATGCTGTGATTTGAAGTGATTTCCTATTTATAAGAACCTTATATTGATTTTTAATTATTATTTTGTGCAATGTTTTAAACTCATGGATACTTTATACATATTTGGATCATCTTACCTTTTTTTTTTACCACTCTTGTTGATCCAAGTAGCTGATTTCATCATTGAATCAGTTTTCCCTACCCTTAACCAGCCTTTCTTTCAAGCCATGATTATATCTTGTGTGTGTGAGGCCTATTTTGGGATTGAGCTTGGTAGAAAGTATTAGGTTTGAACTGACAAGAATAAAGCCTTGTGTAGTTCTAGTTTGCATAATCAGGTGATTTAAGACCCTAAGAAGCATGGAGAAGTGCTAAAGGAGAATGGAGCTATTAAGAGAAGCAGACAAAGGAGCCAGAGCAGAGAAGAACCAAGGTCCGGAAGTCCAATCGACCACCACACTCGACCAGATACTCGACCGTGTGAGGAGAGGGACTCGACCGTCTGGAAAGAGCAGAAAAAGAGGTCACTCGACCATCAACTCGACCGAGCATATGGTCGAGTTGACCAAGCCGCCTTCCTATTTTGTCGTCTAGCCATTTTAGGGCTTCTCCTCTTTCCTATATATACCTATTCTACTCCATGGCCGCCCACAAGCCACTTTAGAGAGAAAATATCTACTAATCCTAGTTTTTACCCTTTTGGGAAATTTTCTACTTTTACTTAGATCATTATCCACTTTTATTGTATTTCCCCTAGATTTTCTGAAACTTGTTGGTTCCATAACTTTCTGAGTATTAAGATTTTGAGTTTGCTTCTTTGTTCATTGTTGTAGATCTCTGTCTTATCTTTCTAATCATGCAAGTTTCATTAATTTCTGGATTTATGATTTTGTTCATCATGTTTAGTGATTCTGAGTAGTGTGTTAGGATGATAAGGCTGGATAAGAGTTATGGTTGCTTAGACTGATCAAGATTGATTGTTTAAATATCTCTTTTAGATTAGATATGCTCTATGCTGTTCTTATATCTGAGAGGGTAAGGATAGATTTTAAGCTTCTTAGCATCACACCAATGTCTAAGTTGTTAGATAAGGCTAATGCTAGAGATTATCATACTTAACCTGAGAGATTGGATGTTTAAGGTGATTTTTGACATTGATGATCTGAATCTTTAATGCCTGCTTTTATATGTCTTAGCTAGTGAGAACTAGGTCTAGGAGTATTTGAGCTTGATTGTTATTGTCATGAGAATGGATTAACAAGTATTAGAAGATCATTGTCTAGAGATAGCTCACTGTTGATTGAGATTTGTTGATCAATTTAGGTGATTATAACTTAAGTCCAGCCCATGAACCCATCCCTAGGACCTTCTTTGTTTATTGATCTCTCTATTTGATTACTGTTATTCGCTTCCTGTTTGATTTGCTATCATTCTGTTTTGTTTTTATTGATGATTTTGTTTCTGTTCTTCGCCTCTTCCCACTCGACCTAGTACTCGATCGAGCATACGATCGACTGCTTGCTCGAGCTCCTTCCAGAGTTCTTGTTTATTTTCTGCATCTTTCTAGTTTAATTCTTGTTTCATTGCATTCACCCTTGTTTAATCCTGTTGCATTTACTGTCTGGCATTAATTTATATCCTGCTCTTGTTAGTATCATTTCTGCTTTATTCACACTGTTCACTTAGCATTATTTTCTTATCTCAGTAATTTTACATTCTGCATTCCATCATTGTCATTAGGTTGTTAGTTTAAACCATTTTCTTACTTGGCTTAACTTAGATAAGTGTTCACATCATGATTGCTTGCATCTTACTCATTATGGATTGACATCTCTTATATTACAACATCATAAGAGTAATTGAAATCTCTTGCATTCCACCTGATCATTCATCTTCATCATCTATACTTATCTCTGTTTGTTTGACTGCATCATCCATTCATTCATAAGTAAACCTGAGAAAACATTAGTTTCATTCTGCTTCGTGCAGATCGTGTCTCTGAAGGCGGTGTTGATCGACACCGTGGTTGTGCCAGTGTCGGCCGACTTTGACCTAGCGTCGATCGACACCAGTCTTATCCAAAACTTGTTATCTTGGTTTGATGTGTTGTTTGTGTTTTGTTTGTTTGCCTTAACATTGGAGTCTCAGTTGCTTGTGTGTATAGCCTAGTAGATGAGAGGATTGCCTCACTGAGTGTTTATGACAATACTCATGCATCTCAATTTGTGTTTGTGATGCATGTAAAGGCAAAGTGTGATCGTGAAATCAAAGCGATGAGGAGGAAGATGTTCTAGAGGCTTGATTGATTATGGTCTAGCTATTGTTAGGTTGCTAGAGTTGAGTTGATAGAACATTGTAGGATGTTGGTTTTTGTTATTTACTTGATTGGTTATTGGATGATGTCATTGTTGGATTTTTATTGGTTAATGGAATTGTTTGGTTATCCGTTGTGGATGTTTGTTATTAGGTTGCTAGTGGGTATGGGACCACTAGAGAATTATTATTGTTGTTAAAAAAAAACGGGAAGGATTGTCTCATTTTGGTATTAGAGCCAAACCCAGACGAGTGTGGAGTCGAGTGGGCTCACACCGTCGGGGGTGACGGTCTTGGTGTACAACAAGGACGTTGCGATCTGTTAGTGGGGGTGAATTGTGACACCCCGGTTTCAGAGACTTGCGGAGAGGTTTAAAAGAATTAATTTGGCCACCAATGTCATCAAAGTGCACTTATCTTTTCGGTCAAGGGTTATGAGAGAATTTCACAGTTAAGCGTGTTTATGCTGGAGTAGTCTCAGGATGGGTGATCTTCCGGGAAGTGACTGTCGGAACTGTGCGAGTGAGGACAAAACTCAGAGAAAGATCATGTGGTGATTTGTAGGGACGGTAGCAAGTCTTTAAAGCCTTTCGGAAGTAGCAAACTGACCGTCAGATATAGATGGGCTAACGGACCTAGTAAGAGGGCGTGAGGCCCATTAAAAAAAGTAGACCTATGGACTGAGATTGGACATAGGGCCCACTGAAAAATGGCGGTCGGAACATTACATATATAATATTATTAAAGAAAAAATGAAATAGGACTTTGAGCAGGTAGATAATGTCTAGATAATGTGATCTTAATCTTATATGACGGAGTCTCGTTTACTCTATTGATTTACTTAAAAGTATACATACAGTATATCTAAAGTATATATTTTTGTAACTAATTAAATGACATCCGTCTAATATCATACCAGATCAAGATCTACTATCTCTTTGGATCGATAAACATTGTTGGGTTAAGTAGTTCCTTCCTAGACCAGTACTCAAACATGGAGTTGGAACAATGGAACCTTTTANAAAAAAAAAAAAAAAAAAAAAACAATGGAACCCTTCAAACCAACAATGGTTTTTTTTTTTTTTTCGTTTAGTAAGTATTAAGTACAAAATCCTTTGCTGCTTCTATGGATATCCAATTTTAAATTTTTTTGATATTATACATTCTGGTTTTTAGTACCGTATAGTTTTCCATGAGTTAGCTTGGTAAACTTTACATCGATCGGTACGGAGGTGGCAAAAAAGAGGTCATGCAAATATGTGTGAATAGAGTTGGGTCTATCCATCTATAATAGTATTTTTGCAGCACTTTTTACTCAAAAATATGTTTATGGAAACATTTACCATTAAATACCATTTAATATTTATATTCATATCCAAACATGTTTAGTTAATTCTCTCTACTATCCTATAAACCAAACAAAATTAAAATATTTTAAATATCCATATATATTTTATATATTTTTTTTGTCAACAAAAGAATCAGCTCAAATGAGCCAATTTGAAGGAAAGTTGTTTACAAACAAAACAGGATGCGGAGATAAGTGCGCTTGGCGTGCCAAAGAATCCGCTTTAGTATTTGCATTACGAGAAATATGAAATAAAGAGAAAAAAGAAAACTCCTCTCGATCCGTCTTGATTCCATCCAAATAAGTTGCAAAGGCCGGCCAGTCACGAGGGGAAGACACCATCTTCACCAGATCCAAGCTGTCCGTAAAGAAAGCCACATCGCGGAAATCGTGGCCAATCATGCACCTCATCGCCCAACTGAAAGCTTCTACTTCGACATGTAACGAAGATAGACTGCGCCGGTAATTGGTAGCTCCTAGAAAAGGTGACGATCCTTGCGAAGAAGTACAAAACCATCCTGAACCTGCAAAAACATCGGTCTCTTTCCAAGAGCCATCAACAAAGCATCGATAACCGGAGTAAACCAGTGGAAGGGGGGAGAGACGCCCTTGTTACCGAGAAGTAGGAACCACAGGGGAGGAGATAACCTCCTCACCCTCGTCTTCCACCTGTGCTTTTAGCCAAGAGGACGCTTCCCCTTGCGCTACGCGCACAATGTCATTCGGTTGTTCCGTCTGATTCTCAAACACACAAGCATTCCTCGCTTTCCATATACCACATTAGCCAAGGGAAAATCTCTATCTGAGAACCCGGATTCGTAGAACCCAGAAAGTGATCTACATTAGCATAAATAGAGTCCGTCGGAAAGTGTTGAGGCCCCACAGGTACATGGGACAAAGCCCATACCTGGCGGGCTGGCGGATAGCATGATTAATAGTCTCCACATCCGCCCCACACCTCATACATCTAACATCACAGTCTATGCCCCGCCGTCGCAAATTAGTAGACACCAAAATACTGCCCGTTAAAACTTGCCACATGAAATGTTTAATTTTTGGTGGACAAGTAACCTGCCAAACCTTAGCAAGAAGAGGGGTAATCTTTGGGCCACACCCATGAGCCTGGAAAGTGTTAGGAACACCCAGACGTGCCATTGCATACCTTGACTTATCCGAATATTTACCAGATTTTGTAAAATGCCACCCGAAGAGTCTGCCATAGGGAGACTGCTGAAGGGAATAGCCGCTATCAAGGCGACATCCACAGGATCGAAATGCTCAACGAGCCGATCTCTAAGCCAAGTATTCGCGTGAGTATCCATGAACTGAGTCAAACGGAGAGTTGGGTCCTTAAACGGACCATTACTTAAAGCTGGTCTTGGGAATTGACCTGGAACCCAGGGATCAGTCCATACATAAATGGTGTCGCCTGAGCCAACCCGTTTAATGACCCCTTTTTTACCAAAGATCGAGCAGATACGATACTTCTCCACCCATAGGAAGGAGAATAGGACCGTATTGGGTCCATAGGATTGGAATTCCGGTAATACCGACTTTTGAAAACCCTAACAAACAGTGAGTCCGGAACCTCAATCAGTCGCCATAATTGTTTAGCCAACAAAGCCGTGTTAAAATCATCAACATTCCTGAAGCCCAGACCACCCATCTGCTTGCTACAGCAAAGCTTCTCCCAGGCAATCCAATGCATACCCCCAGACTGACCATTAGAACTCCACCAAAACTTCGCCACTGCACTAGTAAGCTTGGATGTTATTGTTTTTGGCAAACGATAACAAGACATCACAAATGTAGGGACAGCCGTCGCAACAGACTTGATCATCACCTCCTTACCCCCTTTGGACAATAATTTGGCCGACCATCCCGTTGTCCGGCTCTGCAGCCGGTCTCTGACATAAGAAAAAACCTTCGTTTTGGATCCTCCCAAACTCTCAGGAATCCCTAAGTACGACCCCATACCACCCAAGTTTGTTATCCCAAGGACCCCCTGCATCTCCGACCGGACCCGGTCATCAACAGTATGACCAAACTGGATCGAAGATTTCATGAAATTTATTTGTTGCCCCGAAACTCCCTCATATTGGTTGAGGATATCCAAAACCACACCACATTGTTCCTTATCCGCCTTGCAAAAGAAGAGATTATCATCCGCAAACAACAAATGCGTTATTGGTGGACACTTATTGGCCACCTTAATGCCTGTAATCCGCTTATCGGCCTCCGCCTTCCGAATATTAGCAATCAGAACCTCCGTACATAAAATAAACAAGTAAGGAGATAGTGGATCACCCTGCCGTAAACCCCTCTCCGGGATAATCTGACCATTAGGTTGGCCATTAATAAGGACCTTGTACTCCACCTATGTGACACAAAACATGATCCATGAAATCCATATCTCCGCAAACCCCATCTTCCGTAGTAATGCCACCACGAAATCCCACTCAACCCTATCATATATCTTACTCATATCCGTCTTAATAGCCATAAACTTCCCTTTACAGGAATTATTGGTTCGCAAACCATGAAACATCTCTTGAGCTGTGAGGATGTTGTCCGAGATCAAACGTCTAGGTATGAACGCTGATTGAGTTTCCGAGATTAGACCAGGTAAAATCACCTTAAGCCGGTTACACAAAACTTTTGACAAGACCTTGTATCCCACATTACACAAACTAATAGGATGCAACTCCGCCATCCGGTTTGGTTTCGCCACCTTCGGGATGAGGCAAATATGTGTTTGATTTAACCGTCTGTCGAAAACACCCTCCTCAAAAAACTGATTAACCAAAGACACCAGATCATCCTTAACAACTCTCCATGCCTTTTGAAAGAACAAGGTTGTCATTCCATCGGGCCCCAGAGCTTTGTCTAGATGCATCATAAATAAAGCCCATCGTACCTCGGCCTCCAGGGCAGGGGCTGTCAAACGGGCATTATCCACCTCTGTAATAACCATGTTAACTTCCTGTAGAGCGTCCTCAAAATTGGCCGGACATATCGAGGAAAATAGTTCCTCAAAGTATGTTACCGCTGTATCACAGATTGCAACATCCTTCGTAGACCAGACATCATGTTTGTCAAAGAGACCGACAATCCTGTTACGAGCCCGTCTCTGCTTGGTTTGGGCTTGAAAATACCTTGTATTCTTATCCCCCACCCGCATCCACCGATTCTGACTCTTTAAGTACCAATGAACCTCCTCATCCCGATAAGCCTCCCTCAGGCGGCCATTGAGATCCGAGATAAACTCCGGAGTGGAGAAATCATCGGTATGTGCCATCTCCAATTGCCTTTTAAGATCCTCAATCAACTTCCGACCGTATGGGACCTGCGTTTTACGCCATCGAGAAATCTCCCGTCTACAACTAATAATTTTCCCGGCAAAATCCTGGTCCGGGTCTCCAGACCAGCCCGATGATATCGCATCCATTAAACCCTCCTTGCCTACCCAGTGACGATCAAACATTAAACACCTACGTCCCCGTGGCCTCTTTGCCCCAATGCTGACCACAAGAGGCTTATGATCTCAAGCAATCATAGGTAAGTATTCTATAACCGTGTCCGGAAATAAATCATGCCAATCCTCATTCTCTAAAGCCCTATCTAGTCGGCACCGTATAGGTTTCTTATCTCGCCAATCCCGCCAGGACATGCAATCCCCCAAAAAGGGAAATTCCAAAAAACCGCAATCTCGAATCATCCCATTGAAAGAGAGGAAAGAAGATGCAGGACGTAGCTTCCCTCCTCGTTTCTCATGATTTCCGGTTAATTCATTGAGATCACCAATAATAAACCAAGGAGTTGACCGAATTAAACTAATTCGTACCAACCATTCCCAAACCAAATCTCTGTTTTTAGGAACAGAATCACCATAGACAAGAGTTAGATTTATGACACGTCTCTTATAAACCGCTTCAACATCAATCATTTTGGTAGACTCCAATAAAATTGAAACATTAAAAGTCTTTTTATTGTAAAACAGAGCCAAACCCCCGCTACAACCCACATGATCCATTGTTATTAAATTATTATAGCCAAAATGGCCTACAAATTTTCAAATGAGAAGAAAATTGTTTTGTTTCCATAAAAAATAAAAAATCTGGCCTATATTTATTCCATAAATATCTAAGATTTCCAATAGTGGCCTTATTTCCAGAGATCCTGACAATTCCAACTTAATATATTCATCAAACAATATTTGGCTTTGGTGGCTTGGCCCCACCATGACCACCCTTTACCCCTTCCTGGGCTTTCTGGATAGTACCGCTCACCCCAAGATCCTGGCCTTGAGGAGGAGGTCGTGACATCGCTACCCAAGAACACTCCCTCAAAGATTCAATAATCTGAGAAAAAAGAACCGATAGAAAAATGAAAGAAAGAGAACCGAGAAAGTGATGCCTCAACTCAATGATTCCCATAAACTCTTTATAAAGACACAACCACCAGCAAATCAATCGGATCAGATAAACCAAATATGGAAGATATATTTGTAGGATTCCCAAATAATGAATATCTTCCCCGAGGATGTATGCGATTCCCAAATCCTGAGATGCGACCCTTAACATATACGATAGGCAAAATCCCGTGCCGATACCCATCAACAACCTCTTGAATCTCTGGTTACCCATTTCAAATCTCAAAATCAAACCCAGTCGCAGCCAAAGATACCCAAAACTCTGAATAGCCTCTAGAACAAAACCAAAGAAAGAATGCAAGAATCGGAAGAACCCAACTATTAATATCCAATCAATCAGAGATACAATCAGAGATACGATCCCAAAGAAGCCAAACCATAATCCTCAATCAACAAAGAAAGTGACTCCCCGCAAATCCACTGCCGCACAAGATTAGTGAGAAAACTCCAAAATCCTAAAGCACCCCTGCAGATCACAGCCGATCTAAGATCAGACCCAATATAATCACAATCCTCCAGATCAATCCTCAAAACCCCAATCAATCCATCCTTGGGGATTCTCCATATCAAACCCCCATAACTCCAAACCGAATATGATACTTTAATATAGATTAAATCCTTATTTTACTGTTTTAACAACACCAATATAAAATATGTCGAATCAAACTGATTTAATTAAGATTGTATTAAACAAAATTGTTGTGCGGTATACCACGAATTATATATTAAATCACTAAAATTAACAAAAGAGTATATTAGCAAAATTAGTATTAAAATAGTACATTAACAAAATAAAAAATAAATTAAAAAAAAAAACTTATTCCACGTATACCGCGGATCATAATCTAGTTAATATTACAAAGAGAGTAGTAGAAGGATAATATATAATATTGGATATCCACCGAAAACGCGTTCGTCATAATGTATTTGTCAAACTACAGTATGTTATTGATAATGGTTTTTTTCTGTTCAATTGACCTTTTTGTTTGGATCATTGAATTAGCGTGCGTTATTTAGCTTCAAGAACCAACCATATACATTATATAGTATTTTCGTCTACATAAAAGCATATGTATAACTTATATGTTAAACATTGTCAAAGTATAAAAGTTGGAAGAATTTTAATCATAAAATATTAATGATTTATGTAGGTTTATAATTTTTAAATAATGCATTTTATGTAATGAAAAATTCAATTTAAATTTGGAAAAGAAGAGTCAAAGTACATAGTAATTTGGTAACATTACATATTATATATATCCTATGTGGGTTTGGCAATTGGTTTTAAGAAAATAAGAATAAGTAGTATTTGAAATTAATGAAAGTGTTTGAAGAAAAGGATAGTAATATTCTTTTTAATGCGAGAATAATTGTGGAATTACCACATAAGCACACAACTCTCTAATATGTAGAAGATTCTTATTTAGATGGAACATCTATACTAATAAAAAGTAAGAGCTATAAGCTCCTAAGGCCGTTCCCATAGGATTTTAAACAGCCAATAGAAATTTGACATATCACTTATTAACATTTTATACAATTTCCAGAATTTTCTATATTAAGAATTATTTTAAACAACCTATCATGATTTGACATGTCATTCATTAACGTTTTTAAAATTTACAGATTTTTTTAGAAAAAGGAAAATTTTAAATTTATGTAAATCAAAGAACTAAGCACAATATTCAACATCGGCTAGAAATTTTCTAGACAATGGTTCAGAACCAGTATAAATAAGATTAATATGCTTCCAACAACGAATGAGCAGGAAAGCTTGATTTATCAGGCGTCCAAGTTTAAAAGTTTTATTTGGTTTGATCTGGTTTTTTATTTGATCAAATTAAAACTTTAAACAGTTTCAAAAAAATATTATAATATTTAAAAATTTTAAAAGTTTAAATATTATAAATATTGAAACTTTTAAAAGTTCTTAGCTTTTAAAAAGTTTTTAAATATTATAAGTTTTAAATTTTAAAAGTTTAAAATATTATAAATATTGAAAATTTTTAAAAGGTTCAAATTTTATATTTCGAAACCTTTTAAAAGTTTAAAATATTATAAATATTGATGCAAAACATAAATTATCTTATTTATCTACATTTGTGCTTTTTATTTCTTATGAGCTGTAAAACATATTTTTGTGTATGATTTTAGAGATGAGTTGATATTCTTTCATTAATTTTTTATTTTTGGGTCTAAGGAAGAAGGATTGACATCGCAAGACCTTAATTTGATGTTTGAGTCAAATTTTGAGGTTTAAAGAAGAAAGATGGATAACAAACACACATGTTTTATTAGCTATATACATAGGCATGACCAGAGTTACGGTTGTCACAGTTAAGGTTTATTAACCATCGGTTATGGTTATAAATTTTTGTAACCTTAACCAGGACCGTTTAACAAACGGTTACACGGTTACGTTTAAATACGGTTACGGTTCAAGCGGTTACTGTTATATACAGTTACAGTTATTTGATAATATGATACGATTGATATTATTTGATGATATAATATAATTGATATTGTTTATTTATAATTAAANCCATTGTATTTTTAAAAATGAAAAATAAAAATAAAATATTACAAAACCAAGATTTGTATAAGATTTGATATATTCTTTTCTCACAAATCTCTAACTTCCCTATTTTTGGAAACAACCTAACAACTAATTATTTTCCAAAATAACAAATAACAAATATTTTTCTGTAATAATCTTTTTTTGAAATGATTTTCCAAAAAAACGATGGTCTTAAACACTATTAATCACCATAAATTTGATTTTAATCATATTTCATTTGTATTTTTGACCATGGTTTATGACCATGCACAAAACCATGGTCATAAAACAAATTTGATTTTAATCATAGTTCATTGTATTTTTGAAAGTACACATATTTATTGTTCTTTCAAAGTCAATCCATATAATTTTATTAACAAGTATTGTTAATTATTGTAAAAACACCAAAATAAAAAATATATAAGTGCATCGATATTACAAAACAAAGAAATTTACTATGGGGTAAATACAACATATTATATATAATATTCTAATATATATATTAACTAACTTAAAAAAAACTGATTATATTTAGTTTACTAACCTATTTAAATGATTTATGAAAATGAATAGACCCGTGGTGTACCACGGAGTAAATCCTAGTCAAATACAATTTTAAAAGTTTGTTTGAACATGTTGGATACAAGATCAACAATAAAATGTGTCACGGTTTCTTTTCTGATAATTTCATGTTTTTTTCTGATTGCTCGGGTAATTATTTTATATACTTAACCCTCAAACAATATATAGGGTTCAAATCCACAAGGACCAATGGTACAATAAAGGTTTTCGAGACTTGTAAATACCTAAAGGAGATAATGTTTGTTGGTTTTAAAGATTGTAAATTAAAAATGCAAAGAAATACAAAGATTAAACTTATAAGATTTATACCATTGAGTCATAGGGTATTTCAGAGATACATGAGTAATGGATCAAATTAGGCATGACCACGATTACGGTTATCACGGTTACGGTTTATCAACCATCAGTGACGGTTAAATTTTTTGTTTAACCTTACCATAACCGTTTAATAAATAGTTAAACGGTTACAGTTAAATACGGTTCCGGTTGAAGCGGTTACGGTTATATACGGTTACGATTATTTGATAATATGATACGGTTAATATTATTTGACGATATAATATAATTGATATTATCTATTTATAATTAATATGTTCTTATAGTGTACTCATATTTCTATATATCATATGATTCATATTAAATAAATAATTATTAGTATATTTTATTATGTTTTTAAAATATTATAAACCAAGTAAGAATTTAGGTTTGAGAAGTTTCTAAATGTGTGGATCTAAAACCAAATAAGTATATGGATAAAATTGTCAATAATTGGGTGCATGTGTGACTATGCTGGTAATCATGAATTTCACAAATTTTATGAGAAAAGAAATAATTTTGTTCTTGGAGTTTGATGGGTTAACAAGTTGTGTGGTAGTATAAAAAAAGGTTTTTCAGTGGAAGAATGTGAAGAAGTTGACGAGGAAGAAGAAGAAAAGGAGTATAACGAAGAACCAAACGGTAAAAGTTACGATGACAATTAACACAAAATTTGACAATGAAAATGACAAGAAAGAATATGAAAAATAAGAAAACATTGAATAAAAAACACGAAAACATAGGTGGTAGCGATCAATTAAATACGAAAATGAGTTAAATTCATGATTACAAAATTGTTTCGTTTTCTGGTGGTCAAAGAAAATGGTTTAGGATATGTGAGGTCATCAGTTTGATTTGCCTCGCCTGGACGTCAAGTTAAATTTATGATTTTTTTAATCATATTTGATTTTATAACACAACTGATTTTTATATTTTAAAAAATTGTGTATCTGAAATTTTATTTTTTTCCTTAGTACTAATTTTAATTTTTTTATGAGATAATATTTTATTACCGTAATCAATCATACATAATTTTTATCAAAATATATCAAATAACCCCACGCGTAGCGTGGGTTTAAAACCTAGTATTTATAAAAGAAAGAGAAATACCTTACAATAGCACTAAAAAAGTTTTATTGAAAAAATAATACACATTCCACAAATCCCAAAAATAACATTGATTGACAGATTTACAATATTTTAAACTAATTTTTAGAATTTGTTTTATTATGTTTGGGTTCTCTATTTTACATTTAGTTTATAATTTTGAGGGACTATGGTTTAAGATTTAGAAATAAGGGTTTAATTTTAAAACATGTGCTATTTTTGGAACTTTAGAGAGATAAAGTGCTAAATTTGGAAAAAAAACTTATTTTTGCGCTATTTGTGAGAATTGTCCAAAAACAAAACTGTTTTAATAAAGTTGTAAGAGTGATAAATTTGTTTAATGTGACACAATGTATCATTTATTTATATGAAAAGGATTGTATAAGTTTAGATCATGTATCATTATCAATATAGAATTTCAGATTTGTTTCTATAATTTTGAGAAAAAAAATCTGATATTATATTATGATTTTGGTATAATTTATTAAAAATTACTATACATATCAGATTAAATTATTTATGTCTTGCACCATTATTTTGATCATAAGTGAATCTCCTCAATTATCATCTTTTTCGCCTCTATTAGAAGAGAGACATCCATTAATATTTAATGATCCAATACAAGTTTTGACACAAATTATTTTCCAAGTACAAAACCGCGAAACCATTTTCCAATTACAGAACCACAAAACAAAGAATCAAAATCAGAACGTCTTTCAACAGCTCAAACTAAACAGAAGAAGGAAAACTTGCACTCAATTTGTAGTCCTTACTCTAGCTATTGCGGTCAGATTAATATATAGAGTTTCCTATTCATAATTATTAATGACATCAGTTTTAATTAAAAAAATATATATATTTTGGTTTAGTAAACAAGATATATTAGAGTAATTTAGGACCTTTTATGTGCTATTCAATGTAAATTTATATTTATTTATTTCTATATTTTAATTTTGACTAAGCTATTAGAACTGGCCTAATTTGTGCTATAAGAGATATCATATGTTGACTTCTTGCAATCTCAAATAGTATATAAAAAGGGAGATTACCAATTGCTTTAAAACCAGAAAAAAACAAAAAAACTTAGATTAATTTAGAGAAAAACAGCTACAAATACAATAATAATGTCCGAACAAAAAATTCAACTTGCTTCTCTTCTATTACTTATTTGTCTCATTTTTCCTCAATCAAATGGTTATATTTTCGACCTCTATTTCTTCATATAAAAAATATATATATTTAGAAAAATGAGTTAATTCATTTTTTTTTTTCCAGCAAAACAATGCATCTTCGAAGGCCAATGTGTAACTGTTGAAGACTGCAACAACATATGCAAAAGCGGGGAAGATCCATTCTTGTGCATTCGTTCAGGCCCAAATAGAGGCAAATGTTGTTGTTTGAAGAAAGATGGTTTTGTAATAGAATGATATATTCATATATTTTGTATATCAACACCTGTCATAATAATTAAAACTAATAAGATGATAGTTATCAATTGCAAATTTTTTCACAGAAGTATGATAATTACTTACCATCATATACAAAAAAGTTGAAAATATAAAAAACTATCATTGTTGACAAAAAAAAAACTATCATTGATGCTTTGTTTCTGCCTTCTAAATTCAACCCCACACATTTCTGAGTAAGCTTCCTCTTCAAACAAGTGAATCAATAGACTTCCAAAAATATGTGATGTGTGTTTCTATGACTACTAAGTTGGAAATGTTATACTATGACTTTCAGGGCCAGTATTTATATTCTATAAATACTATAATATAGAATATAACATGTGGCATAAAACACATGCTTGAACTGCTTTATGGATGGGACGGGGTCTAATGACCTTCAAACTATATCATGATATTGCTAATTGCAGACATTAACACTAATGTATACATGACTTCAGCTCGAAAAAAAGAGAGAGAGTAGGATTACATTTCGGGTACTATATAGTATGGACACTTTCCTCGTAACTGAACAAATACTTTGAATAGCAAGTGCTAACATGAGAATATATGTTTTTTTACACTGAAAATGAAATCTTGGGAATGAAATATTATCTATATAGTGGAGGTTCTTTCGAACAAAAATTAAGCAAGATTGAATAAAGGATATAAATAATTTTTGTCAGAGACGAACACAACACAGAAATAGATATCAGTTTGACAAGAACCTACTAGAGAATGAATTTATAGTTGTCCATAGATTTATTAAGGCTATAAAAAGTACTCACAAAACTAAATTATATTCTATAATTAATTCTAATTTGAACAGAAAAATAATTAATTCCAATATAATATTGTCTATTTGTATTTACGTGGTGTATACAATCATCACCTGCTTTAGTTGAAACAAAGCATAATTGCTATGTTCTTTCGATTTTCTACACAGTTCTACAATAAGCTAAGTAACTAAACTGAGAACAACAATCATCTAATCGCTTATCAACAAAAAAATTAGTAGAACTGGAAATTGTATACTAAGCCTTTGATGCAAGGGTAAGGTTGTGTATTTCTTTTGTCTTTTTATAACATCTCCAAACCAATTTTATGGTTTTGGGGATGGGTGTTGATTGACACCAAGAAGGGTGTCGATCGACACCAACAATATTTGGTTTGGTCGAATTTGTTTTAAATCATCGAATTGGAGCGGTTTGGTTTAGAAGAAAATTTAAACCAAGATATTAAAGGCAATGTGTTATCGTAGAATCGAGACGATGAAGAGTATGATGTTCTAGAGGCTTGATTGATTGTGGTCTAGCTATTATTAGGTTGCTAAAGTTGAGTCGGTAGAACATTATAGGATGTTGGTGATTGTTTTTTGACTTTATTGGTTTTTTGGATTATTCATTGTTAGATACAATACCATACTAGGTTAAATAATATTGTTTTGTTATCCGTTGATTTTGATCGATGCTAAGTTGTTAGTGGGTATTGGACCATTGGAGAATTATTATAAAAACAAAAATGAGAAAGATTGTTTTAATATAAAATTATAAAAATTATATATATAAATAAAATCAAAAAAATTATGTGGTATACTATGGAATAAATCATTGTATATGTTAATATATAATAATAATTTTGTTGTAATATGTAACTTCATCAATTTAAAGATATCATATCCTCCAATCCATCCACATAAAGTCATGCAAAGACCAAATGTTTGATACACATGAAGGCAAAAGCTCTTTGTTAGCCGGTAATATCGTAAGGGTGATTTATAAATAGTCAAGTTGAGAATTTAATTAGTAATTTTATCGCCAAAAAAAAATCAATATCAATGCCCATTAGTATCTTGAATGACATTTGTAATTGCTCATTAATTATATACTAGGTTTTACCCGTGGTACACCACGGATCTATTATTTTGTTGATATATATACTGTTAACGGTTATAGGTGTTTCTTGATTCACAAGTTAAGAATATACATTTTACGATTTGTTAGTTATGATTTAGGAATGAATGATCTGACATATTCTTATTATGATTTTCAATTGATATTACTGGATTAATAGTGTACATTTAAAGCTAATAAGATCATACCAAATATGTAATCGATTATTAAACGCAAATTAGATATTTCCTAAGATGTATTCATCTTGAATTAATTGTTATATTATAGAGATGTGATTAAGAGGATGTGATTACATAATTTGGGTTATCAATTCTTTTTGTCAAACTCGGTCCTAAAAATCCGGCATGCAAATTAGATCTTTCCTAAGATACAATGAGCATTAATTGACATTAATTGGATGTAAATAAGTACGCTATGAATTAAAAACCGGCCCAAAAGTATTTGGCAATCTTAAGGACGATCCAGATAATTGAATCAGTTATAATGTTAGTTAAAAATCCGACCCGAAGTTGGCAAAAAGTGATGGCACCCTATTGTACTCCAAAAATGTATTATGAGCTCTATATGTGGATATACTTGTTTGGTTACAAATATCCTAAGACAATTTTTAATAAATATCCATTTATAAAAATTTAAATCACATTATATGCTGAAAAAAATCTAAAATTTTATTAACTTTATATATTAAATAGTAATTAAAATAATTAAATTTAAGATTAAATAAAAATGAAAAGAGAATTATATTTTAATCGAACATATTGATTTAAATTAGATAGATATATTTTAGGAAATTAATATTATCAAATATGGAAATGATTGTGTTTGGTTGTAAGGATTGTAGAGAATTTAGTTGAGACTTGTTTGTATACAAAGATAAGTGAAAACGACACAAAAATATATTTCAAAAATATTAACATAGATATAGTTTTCTTTTAATTACAGACGTAACCTTCCCTTTATTATTTTCAGCCTACATCTTCCAAATACGACAATCAGTCATGTTTTATTTGAGTACTTTTTTAATAATAAACTTGACTATGAAAGATTTTCCGATATCATTTTTGTTTTTGTCGTCACTAAGAAACAGTATGGTAGCTGAATATGTGGCCCTTTCCGTAACAGGAGCTCAATATATATCGTTACATTTTTTAAGTTTTGTCTATCGATCGATGAGAACAAACTAATATATATTCCAAGATTTGTTCACACTTTAGTTGTACAATCTGGCACGTATACAACTCGGAAAATCTTGAAAGGGATGCTAGTAAAAAGTTTCAAAAGTATCGGCAGAATTTATTTCAAATTTTCAACTAATTGATGAGTTACAATATGTGTTATGTGTTTAATTCGATAGAATATTTAGTAAAGTTCGATTCTAAACCAATGTTTATCCAAAACTAATTAAACTGGTCATATAATCGGTTCACTAGTATATATCTATTTTTATATGAATGTAAAAATATATTCAACAAAAAAAAAACTGTTTTTACAACAAATGCAGCTTATAGGGAGTAGAGAAAACATGAGAAGCTTAAACTTTTACTCTAGTACTAGGTTTTACCCTGTGGTATACCACGGGTCTATTATTTTGTTGATATGATACTGTAATAGTTAAGTGGTGCTTGTAGCCGATGGTGAATTGCATCTATATATATATTGTTAACCGTTGTAGATAGGTTTTGTATAAACTTTTGATTCGCAAGTTGAGAATATACATTTTATGATTTAGGAATGAATGATATGACATATTCTTATTTTGATTCTCAATTGATATTATTGCATTAATAGTGTACATTTAAAGCTAATAAGAACTTAGCAAATATGTAATCGTTTATTAAACGCAAATTAGATATTTCCTAAAATGTATTCATCTTGAATTAGTTGCTATATTATAGGAATGTGATTACAAAATTTGTGTTATCAATTTTTTTTGTCAAACTCAGCCCTAAAAATTTGGCATGTAAATTAGATCTTTTCTAAGATACAATGAGCATTAATTGGCATTAATTGGATGTAAATAAGTATGCTATGAATTAAAAACCGGCCCAAAATATTCGGTAATCTTAAGAACGATCCGGATAATTGAATCGGTTATAATTTTAGTTAAAAATCTGACCTGAAGTTGGCAAAAAGCCAAAAAATGATGGCACCCTATTGTACTTTAAAAATGTATTTCGAGCTCTATATGTGGATTTACTTGTTTGGTTATAAATATCCTAAGAAAAATTTTAAAATATATATCCGTTTATAAAAATTCAAATCACATCATATGCTGAAAAAAATCTAAAATTTTATTAACTTTATGTATTAAATAGTAATTGAAATAATTAAATATAAGATTAAATAAAAGTGCAAGGAGAATTATATTTTAATCTAACATATTGATTTAAATTAGGTAGATAGTTTTTAGGAAATTAATATTATCAAATAAGGAAATGATTGTGTTTGGTTGTAATGATTGTAGAGAATTTAATTGAGACTTGTTTAGATACAAAAATAAGAGAGGATGACACAAAAATGTACTTCAAAAATGTTAAGATAGATATCAGACCATAAAGAAGAACTAAAGGTCACATGAACATCAATACTCCCCTCTTCCACTCCCCGAAACATGACAAGGATACCACCAGTACAATTAGCTGGGCCAGCTCGAGCCGCAATCAGTTTCCCCCAACCGAAATCATTATCGTACACTTCAAACCGTGGAGAGCTTGCGATGATCAAAGAATTATCAGCCAATCTTCTCCCAACCGTTATTTTTGGTATCTTAACATTTGTAACCCAATTCTTTGCAAAATTTTCGTAACTTTCCTTCGTTTCTGACCTCACCTTTTTTACTTATTAGCAAAGCACTCCAGCCTAGCCCATGTTCCAACAGCTCTCCCACAGAGGTTGTCGCCGTTGGCAGAGCCGTTACATTCCCAAAACACTCTTTGTTGAGAGGAGGATCTAGCCTCTGTCTCATATCCGCCGCTACTATGCATTGCGTTTCTTCTTCTCGGTTTAGACCACTGTGTTTCATGATTAATAGCCAAAGATATGCCACGACCGCTTGAAGAGACGAGATTTGTAGATTTGTGGTGCCAATTTCGTTGTTGGTTTTCTCTTTGAGATCTAAAATTTTCTTCTTTGAGAAGTGAAAAACTCTCTCTTTAGTTGAAATTTCACAACGTGGTAGCGTCTCCATCTCTAAAACCGGAATATGCACCGGGTAATCGATTGTGTCAACGAACCAATTTTTGAGAACAAGAGGCTTACTATTAGAAACCGAACCGTTGAGAAAAATCTTGGACCAAGTGTTGAAGAATTTCCAGAGGGAAGAACCATCCGCCACCAAGTGATTGTAACCAAAACTGATAAAAACTCCATCTTTGATCTCGGTGACTTGCAACGCAAGCAAGGGCTCCAAGACAAGGGCGTCACAGCTTTGGACATTGTTGGAAGGAAAAAAATTCCTTAAAAAAGAAGGAACAGAACCATGATATTGAAGTACATCTTTGACGGTGACAGATTCGGCTTTCGAGTGGACGAACTTGGCACCGGAACCATCACAGTCAATGTAAAACGACACGGTATTGTCTTCATGATTGTTTACTTTGACGAGACGACCAACAAACGGGAAATAAATCTTCAAGGCAGTCGAAAAAGAGGCCATTAATCGAGGAATTATAAGGTTTTCAGGGTCAGGTTTGGGGAAGAGAAGACCTCTTTGAGGATAAAAAAGATAAAGAAGGTCAAGATCATGTGGAGTTAGATGGACCTTTTTACGAATCGAATGGTGTTTGTTTTTCGGTCGTACCATGCTTGAAGAAATAACGATCACTTCTACCATTTTGTTCCTGTAGAGAAGAAGATATCAAAACTGGTGACATATAAATAAATGAATTATTCATATCAAATAGACACATTGGAAAAGCACCTCGGTCAAAAACTCTCTCTCTTGAAGAAGAAGCATTCGCCCTAACCGTCACCCAAGAATTTTTCTCCGATGGCCGGCGATGGGTGGCTTCCACAGCACCATCGTCGGCTCCAGTTTCTTTTTGTTTTAGGTTGTCCATGTTTTTCTTCCTAGTTTTGTCAATCCTAAGCTCCGTCGTCTCCACCCTTTGTCCCTTCCTCTCGATGACGATAGTTCTTCCCTGCGTGGTGACTATCACGGAGGACTGGTGGCCGATTGTTGATGTTCGAAAGTGGATCTCTTCCCTGGTGGCTCCCTCTCGTCCTTCTGATCTGGTCATGGAGGTTTCAGGTTCCCGATCTGGTTCTAATGTCTCGACATTCTAGCTCATCAGCTCTGTTCTCGTTTGATTTTGAGTCAGTGGTGATTTGTCGCATATTCCGTTTGCTCTCAAGGTGGTTCTGAAGAGTTTTTTCTTGGATTTTGTTGGCTTTGCAGTGGATCTGTCTCGCTTGAAGCTTGTTTTTAGTCAGTTTCTTGTATCCCTGTCTTAGCTTTGAAGGTCTCTTTGGTTTTGCGACAACGGCCTCATTGTTTTTGGGTTCCTCCTCCTTTGGTTGTGTTGAGTGACTTGGTTTTGGTTTTTATTTTGTTTGTTCGCTTAGGTTTTTCTCAATTTAGGACAGTTTAATCGTTGGTTTAGGCTAGATCTTTGGATTTAGAGGTCCTTAATCTACGGGTTGGCCTTTTTTTGCAATCCGGTATCAGCTTTTTTATGGCCTCTCTTCTTTGATTTGGTTGTTAAACTGGTTGACTTGTTCTGCTTTGGTAATTTGTTTTGGATTTTGCTTGTGATTAGTCTCTGTTTGCCCTTCCATGGCTGAGTTTTCAATCGGGTTCCTCTTATTGCAATTGTGGATGGTACATTTTACCCACTTGTTTGGGTTTCCTCCGGTTTTGCTAGAAGGTTGGTTTGGTCGGCTTCCTTGAGCTAGTGCGTTCATCCTCCTTCGTCAAATTCTCTGTCAAGTCCCGCGATTCGTTCTACTTCAACTAGCCTTCTCCATGGTTCACTTGTTTGGGCTTTTTTGGGACTCTACCATTAGTGGCTCCTTCAGGTTCCATAGTTTGCTTTTCTGTATAAGTTTTCCTCGTTTGGGTGTAGTTTCCCTCTTTTGGGCTTTCGTTTCTGGGGATATCTCTTTATTCCTTCAGTTTAGTGTTTCAAAAACGCATCCCGCCCTTGTAGTTCACAATCGTATTTTATAATGGAAAATCTTCTGACAAAAAAAAAAAAGACACATTGGAAAACTAGAGCTAGCCATACCTATAAGACTTTATGCTCTCTACCTTTATGATGGATAAATATATATAGTTTTTTATTGTGGCCAAAATGTGGACTCTATAAAAAAATATAGATTGTTTTATTGTTGGTTAAAACTCTATATATATTTATCCATCATAAATGTTGATATAAAATATCAACATTTTTATAACATGTTGATATTTCTACCAAAAAAAATCATAAATGTTGATATAATATGATATGATATGATATATTATAATATTATAAAGAAAAAATGAAATAGGATATTGTGACCCGTTTGTCTGTTGATGTTACAGGACGGAGTGTCGTTTACTCTAGTGATTTACGTAGATAGTTCCAAACGCATCGTACATGCTTAAGAACAAACATATAGAACAGTAAACAATATCCACAAAATATTTATTAGGCTTCCGACTGATCTTAATCAAAATTTTCAAATGTACTGTTCGGTTCAACTTTTGTTAGGATCATTGAATTTGTGGTGTTTTCGTTCATATTCTTGATATATCCATATAAATTCTTCAATTCGTGAATCAGCTTAAAGAACCCTATATATAGTTGCATTCCGATCCGAGTAAAATTGTGTGAAACGTAATATTTCTTATCACGATATATGTTTAAGTTAAACTGTAATTATATAAAGAGGAACCATAAAAAATTTAAACCGAAAAGCAAAATGAAATTGGAGGTATCGAACTCATCATCCCATCATGCAATAACCATTTGAGTATTTGACCTAATAAGCTATATAACAAATAGTTCTCGATAATTCTAATTTTATAATCAGCCTAAGGTACGTGCTCCACCACTTCCATCTTTAGATCTGTTCTTTTAGGTCGATTTTTGTCGATCCAAAGGATGTATATCCAAAAAATCTTAATTCACAAATATTTGAACAATTTTTTTTTTTTGTAACTAACTAAATGACATATGTCTAATTAATATCTAAAATATGTTTTTTTGTAACTAACTATATGACATACGTCTAATTAATATCTAACATATGTCTTTTTCGGATAATGAAATTCTTAATCTCTTTGGATCGATTAACATAGCTAGTTTCTTCCTAGACTGGTACTCAGAACATGGAGTTGGGGAAAGTTTGGTTTTTCATTTTGCGTTTTTCGTGGTGCGTTTTTTATTTTTCTAAGGGTTTAGTACAAAATCCTTTGCTGCTTCTATAGGGTATCCAACTTTAGATTTTGTTGATACCATACGTTCTAGTTCTCAGTTATGTATTGTTTGACATGCAATAGAGTTGCGGCGCCTGCCCATATATTATAAAGAGAGAGAGTAACCAAATAGTAGAAGAATAATATATAATATTGGATATCCACCGAAAACGTGTTCGTCAAATTTTATTTGTCAAATTTGGAGTTTATTAGGCTTCCGACAGATCTTAATCAAATTTGTCAAATGTTCTATTCGATTCAACTTTTGTTAGGATCATTGCATTTGTGGTGTTTTCGTTCATATTCTTGATATATCCATATAAATTCTTCAATTTCTGAATCAGCTTAAAGAACCGATCATATATAGGATATAGACATGGAAGGAAGACAATTTATATTATTATTTTTGAAGTACATTTTGTGTTATGCCTTTAAAGTTTTGATTATTTTATTTGTTTTATTTACAACATTAACCCTTAAAATAATTTCATAAATAATATTGTAGAGAAACTCAAATACTAAACTTTCTTAAATTGACCAACATTTGTTACATTTATTGCCATAAAATATTAACAACATATATACATTCCGATTTTTCCAAAAATAACTCTACCCATTAAAGTTTTAACCCATTAAATCTTCAAAACTATTTTTATGGATGCTAGAATCTCTCAAATTTAAATGACATACAACAGATTTTCCGTAACAAAAAGTTTACAATCTCCATAATTATATCAACATTAATAAATTTCCTAAACCGAAAATCCAATTTTAGAATGATTTGAAAACCAATATTCACAAATATTTAACTTTAGCAATAAGACATACATTTAATTCAATATATATTTTATTTAGAAACTGAATATTGTTTGGTAATAATATAAACAACTAAAAACGGAATACAATTAAATTTAGCTTTTATTGGTCTCGATAAAAGACCCCTTCCTCATCAAGCATATTTAGATATATAAATATCAACTTTCAAAAACTATACAAAACATCTACAACCAAAACCTACAACCTCATATCTAAAAGAGAAATGGCTGCAACATTTGGTTGTTTGAGAGATGTCCGCCCTTACAAGACGGCGTGGAGGGTGCAAGTGAAAGTCCTTCACTTATGGCGTCAATACACAAGCAGCACTGCGGAAACCCTGAAGCTGATCTTGGCACTGTAAGAATCACACAAAAACATAATTTCCATTATTCTCTTTTATTTTCACATGAATCTTACTATGCTGCTTTAATTATTTCAGGGAATGAAAATCCACACATCACTCAAAAAAGACATGGTTACACGGTATGTTTGATTATTTTTTTTTATTATTCTTTTTACGCAAAAACTTATTTTGATTATTATTTTTTCGCAAAAACTTATTTTGATTTTGGTGAGACGGATTGGCATTAATCCCATATAAGGAGTTAAGTGGAATTGTTTTTTTTTTAAAACACTTTTAGATGTGTACCAGGAGATAAATGCATTACTAGACTATACATATACCACACGAGTTAAAAACCTTGAAAACACTACAAAAATTCTATACTTTGAATACTTATATCAAATACATGTAAAATTTTATATTTATAAAATTAATAAAACAATAATAAAATAACAAATAAATACAATATAAATTTTAAAATTAAAAATATTGTCCCGCGGTGTATCGCGGGTTAAATCCTAGTAGTAAATATTATAACTTGTGTACACTATATATATTGTAAACCTAACATCTAATAGAATCATTCAGCCTCCCTTTCTACATGGTATCAGAGCCACGATATTCAGCCTCCCTTTCAAAAATTTTCTCTTTTTTGCCGCTCACCATGTCGTCAACCTCAAGTGAGACCATTGCTGTCTCTGACACACAAAACCTTACCTCCATCAATATGACTAATGTCAACAAACTCAAGAGTACCAATTTCTTGATGTGGAGCAGGCAGGTTCAAGCCCTTCTTGATGGCTACGACCTCACAGGCTATGTCGACAATACCATTGTCGTCCCACCTTCTACCGTGACTACGGCCGGTGTCACTGCTGCTAATCCGGACTACAAGATCTGGGTCTGGCAAGACCGTCTTATCTACAGCGCCCTACTAGGCGTGATCTCCGACTCCGTGCAGCCACTTCTCTCTACCACCAACACATCGGCCGAGATCTGGTCCACTCTCAAACAGATCTACGCCACTCCCAGTCTCTCTGCTGTTCAACAGGTGCAACAGCAGATCAAAGCATGGATCAAAGGTGACAAGTCCATTGAGGATTATTTCCAAGGGCTTACAACGCGTTTTGATCAGCTGGCTCATCTCGACAATCCTATGTCTCCCGAGGATCAGCTCGAGAAAATCCTCTCAGGTCTACCGGAAGACTATAATCGTGTGGTGGACCAACTCGAAGGACATGAGAAATATCCTTCTCTTCCTCAAGTGTTAGAAAAGTTGTTGTACCAAGAAACAAGTTGAAGGCGTTGATGTCTACGCTGTCTCCTTTGCTTCTAGTATCTGCTAATGTGGTTCAATATCGCGGCCGCGGCTATGCTCGAGGTTCCTCTCGTCAAACGTCTCGCGATAATCAAACGTGGCAACAGCAGCAGTTTACGCCACGGTTCTCGTCCTCACCATCTCGTGGTGGATATCAGGGTCGATGCCAACTGTGTGGTGTACATGGCCATAGTGCCAAACGATGTTCCCAGTTTCAACTCTCGTCATCTTCGTCGGCACCAGTTCCTTGGCAACCACGTGCACACTTGTCTGCCGCTTCGCCGGCCAACCCCAACTGGGTTCTCGACGCGGGTGCTACCCATCATCTCACGACTGATCTGAATAATCTGTCGCTCCATCAGCTTTACAATGGTGGTGAAGAGGTCACCATTGCCGATGGCTCCGACCTTCTTATCTCGCATACGGGTTTCACTTTTCTCTCTACTCCTGTTAAACCTCTTTGTTTAAATGATGTCTTATCTGTCCCCAATGTTGCTAAGAACTTCATCTCTGTTTACCGTTTGTGTAATTTTAACCAAGTGTCTGTAGCATTCTTTCCGGCTCATTTTGAGGTGACGGATCTCAAAACGGAGGCCCGGTTACTCCAAGGGAGAACAAAGAATGAGTTGTACGAATGGCCAATCCCCAAACACACACCTACCTCCTTGTTTGCTTCACCCTCCACCAAAGTGTCTCTGCCATCCTTCCCCTCCTATTTTACATTCTCTTATTTCGAAATTTTTCTACACCATATACATTATATAACATTTTCTTCTACGTTAAAATATCTGTATATATATAAATTTAATAAGCATTGTCTTGTTCTATTTTATTAGTTTGAACTTTGAAATATCAAAGATTTTATATTTATTGAAGGAACAATTGATATAATCGTGGTTCAGTGTCTTATAAATTATTATAGGTGAAACAACTAGACCTGTCTTTTATTTTTTAATCTATTAATTAATAACTCCTTAATTTATTAATTAATTTCTTCGGTTAGACTAAGACAACTAACCAACAAATAAAACTAACATAAAAGATAACCATAAACCAACAACTTAATGTTAATTTTAAACAATTATTGTTCAATAACTAATATCCTAACAAAGACCCCAACGAAACAACCACCCGTTTGTGTTTACATCATTCTCCTCTTCATTGTCTATGATCTTAATATCACACTTTATTTTACGTGCACCATAAAAAGAGAGATAAGTAAATATTACCAAAAGTAATTAGCGAGACAATATATCATACTAATTATCTACATACAAGCAGGGGTGGAACCAGCATAAAATATTAGTGAGGAAAATTCGTAGGATAAGTGAGTTAAACCCCTTACCTCAAGGGTTTTTCAAGCGAATGTTAATCACTTTGCCACTTAAATAACTTTGTTTAGTGTAAATTTTTTTATATATTTCAATTGTTACTTGTGGCACTTGCCACCACCATCCATAACGTAGGTCCGCCACTGCATACAAGCCATAAAACATAGAAACAAAGAAAACAAAATCCATGTTCGATGGTCACTGGTATCGATCAACACTTTCCTAAACACCCTCCTAATATTAGTTGACACATGCACTTGAAAACACCTAAAACTTTACCGTTTTCGGTCAGCACCTCCTCCTGATACATATTTTAAGACTTTTTAAATATTCCGGGTAACGAAACTGATCCAAAGATAAAAATACTCGATCAGATTATAGCCCTAAACTCGTATATCCAAATATCTGAAAATCCCGCACAAGTCCCTAAATGCCAAAATATCAATTAAAGAATTAATTTTTTTTTTTTTGAAAATGTTAGTTTTTTGTTATATCTCTTTTCAAAAATACATTTTTAGTTGGTCGGTTTAAAAAATATCACCCTAAATTTTAATAATTTAGAAATTTTGATAGTCTTAAAAAATATTTATAAATGGTAACTATTATTAATTTTGGAGGCTCGATCAAAATATTTATAAAATTTAATAAAGTGTTTATAAGGTTTTATCAAGTTTACAAAGTATTTACAATATATTACAAAACATTTATACATTTTTCGTGAGTTCACATTTTTCACATGTTCAGGATCTATTGTAGAATTTGTGTTTGTTTTCTTTTTGTCAACGATTTACAGTACAATTATACACCTAGCCTAGCCACTGTCCAGTTTCATTTAAATTTTAGTATTATATATCATAACATAAATCTTGGTTGGAGTCAGGATCTTCAAAATCTTCCTTTCGGTGGACGGAGGTTCAACAGTAGATTTACCAACACCGGGAATGTTTTCTCTCCAGTCTCCATACTAAAAGAGTTTATTGTAACTTCAAAATCCTTTGGTGCTTTAGTATACCCAATGTTCAACCTTACTTGATACCATACATTGCGATTTTTAGTACAGGCAAGCATTATTCTGAGGTGGGTGGCCATGCAAAATTGAAGATATGAAAAGTTGCGGTGTGAATAGAATTGTGCCCATTGAAATTACAAATATATAGAGAAACCAAATAGTAAGAGAATAATATATTACGAAAGGGTAGGTTGCTTTGTGAGAATGTTCTATTGGCATCTGAGTTGGTGAATGGGTTTCATGCTCCGGGAAATGTTTCTCGAGGTTGCCTTAAGATAGACATCACTAAGGCATTTGACAATCTGAATTGGGAGTTCCTGCTCAACATCCTAACAGCGATGGACATGCCCGACATGTTCATTCATTGGCTTCGGGAATGCTTCACCTCTCCGAGTTACAGTGTAGCTATCAATAGTGAGTTAGTAGGCTTCTTTCAGGGGAAAAAGGGCTTCGGCAAGGAGATCCTATCATTTCTCTCCTATTTGTCCTGGCAATGGATATTCTGTCCAAAAAACTAGACTATGGGGCTATGACAAATAGGTTTGGCTACACCCAAGTTGTCATGCCCCTATGATCACTCATTTGAGTTTTGCGGATGATGTCCTGATATTCTTTGATGGTAGAGAGGAGTCGGCGCAGGGAATTCTTGAGATTCTAGATGACTTTAAAACTGTATCGGGTCTGGGAATTAACAGAGAGAAAACAGCTCTTTTTCTTGATGGTGGCAACAATCAACTCATTCAAGACATGTCTTCCAGGCTAGGTTTGAAGCAGGATTCATTTCCCGTGAAATACCTAGGAGTGCCACTTACCTCACGAAGGTTAAGAAGACAAGACTATCACCCACTTCTCGATAAGATCAGAGCCAGGTTCACTGCGTGGACGGTCAAAAAGCTATCCTATGCAGGGCGTTTGCAGCTTATCAAATCAGTTATATACTCCACAATAACTTTTTGGGCCTCAGTGTTCGTCCTACCAGTGCAGTGTTTGGAAGAGATTGAGCAAATGTGTTGTGCCTTTCTCTGGAAGGGCGTCACCGACTCTGCAAGAGGATCGAGAGTAAGTTGGGAATCAATTTGCACCCCCAAGGAGAGTGGCAGACTTGGCTTGAGGAGATTAGTTCCTTGGAATAAGGTTCTAATTTTGAAATTGATTTGGCTTATATTTGCTAATGGAGGCTCACTGTGGGTCTCTTGGGTGAGAAGCCACTTGATCGGAAGGCTGAACTTTTGGACTTTGGACCAATCCTCCTCGGGCAGTTGGATCTGGAAAAGTATATGCAACCTAAGACCGATCACTCGATGGTTTATAGTCTGTAAAGTCAACTCCGGTATTACCTGCAGCTTCTGGTTAGACAATTGGACAGGCCTCGGTCCACTGATTGAGTTGATAGGCCCGGAAGGCCCCAGATTTTCAGGTTTACCTATTACTGCAGTGGTTGCAGACGCTCATAGGAATGGAGAGTGGTGGATAGCTCGAAGTAGAAGCTGAAATAGGACCATTCATGTACTTAAGAACTCTTTGCCTCAGTCTACAATTCTCGGATATGAGGATGACTCAGTAGATGATGAGTATCTCTGGAAGATAAGTGACTCCCAACCGGCGGGAGAGTTCTCCACATCAAAAACTTGGCACCACTTAAATCCGCCTGAGAACAGAATGAATTGGTGGAAGGGAGTTTGGTTCAAGGACAGAATCCCGAAACACGCCTTCATTGTCTGGATGGCAGCTAGGGATAGGTTGCTCACGCAGGACAGAATGATCAGTTGGGGTTTTCATGTTCCAGCTTCTTGTCTCCTCTGTAGTGGTCATGACGAATCAAGACAACACCTCTTCTTCGACTGCACTTACTCTGCGGAGGTCTGGTGGTCATTCACAACTAAGGCCCACGTAACCCCTCCAATTATGTTTGAGGATGGGGTTAGATGGCTGAAGAATCCTTGTAGAGATAAAAATGTCGCATTAATTCTCAGACTCGCCTTTCAAGCCTCAGTTTACTTGCTCTGGAAAGAAAGAAACGCCAGACTTCATAATGCCTCCTCCCGGTCTCCAGCATCCATCATTGCCGACATCATGAACATCATTCGCTGCCGTCTTGACCCGCTAACTAGATCACAACGGATTGGCCTTCATGAAGAATCTCTTTTGATCACTTGGTTTCGTTTATTTCAATCTTAGTGTGGCAGCTCGATAATGTTGTAACTTCGGAGCAGGGATGTTTATTTCTCGCCTGCTTTATATATAAAATGGTATGGGTTAAAAAAAATATATATATATATATATTACGGATATCAACCGTACACTTTTGCTTTTGTCGTCACTAAGAAAAACTTTTGTCGTCACTAAGAAAAGACGTGTGAATATATATATTTTCCATTGGTACTTGTCAATATGTTTTGATATAATAATAATGGCTCAATATGTGGCCCTTTGCGCAATATAATGTATGTTTTTAGTCTTTACGTTTGACTATTATAATGTTACACGCTAAAGCCGTGTATAATTAATCCGCCGTATAACATGTGTCGAACTCAATAACGTATTCAACGACATTGGTTTAATATTTCAGTAAAAAGTCGGTTCTAGACCAATGTCTAACAACAGTAATTAAACTTAATTACCATCCAGGCATCCACCAATTGATGCAACTCTAAACCAGCTTAACTAACTCTTACTTAAGCTCAAGATCATTTGTTATTTAATTTGTCAAATTTTTCATTAACAAGATTTATCTTATTCACCAATCATATCATTTGGTCAATAGGTTCAAAAGTACATCAGACCATAAAGAAGAACTTAAGGTCGCATGAACATCAATACTCCCTTCTTCAACTCCCGGAAACACTACAAGCAAACCACCAATACCATTACCAGGTCCAGCTCGAGACCGTGGGGAGCTTGCGACGACCAAAGAATGATCAGCCAATCTAGTTTTAACCCCTATTTTTGGTATTTTAACATTTCTAGTCCAATTCTTTGCAAAAGTTTTATAATTATTGACTTATTTGCAAAGCAGTCCAGCCTAGACCATGAGCCAACAATTCTCCCACAGTGGTTGTGGCTGTTGCGAGATCGATTACATTCCCAAAGCACTCTTTCTTGAGAGGAGGGTTTAGCCTTTGTCTCATATCCGCCGCTACTTTGCATTGTGTTTCTTCTTCTCGGTTGAGACCACTGTGGCTGATGATTGATAGCCATAGATATGCCACAACCGCTTGAAGAGATGAGATTTTCGGAAAAATGGTCCAATTTCATAGTTGGCTTTCGCTTTGAGATCTTGAATTTTATTTTTGGAGAAGTGAAAAATTCTCTCTTTGGTTGTAGTTTTACAACGTGGTGGCGTCTCCATCTCCGAAACCGGAATATGTACCGGGTAATCGATCGTGTCAAGGAACCAATTTTTTAGAACAAGAGGCTTAATATTAGAAACCGAACCGTTAAGACAAATCTTGGACCAAGTGTGGAAGAAACTCCAGAAGGAAGAACCATCGGCCACCAAGTGATTGTAACCAAAACTGATGAAAACTCCATCTTTGATCTCTGTGACTTGCAATGCAAGCAAGGGCTCCGAGACAAGGGCGTCATGGCTTTCGACGTTGTTTGCAGGGAAAAATTGCGATATGAAATCAGGAACAGAGCCATACGACTGAAGGACATCATTCACGGAGACAGATTCGGCCTTTGCATGGACGAATTTGGCACCTGAACCGTCACAGTCGATGTACACCGACAGCGTGTTGTCTTCGTGATTGCTTACTTTGACGAGACGACCAGCCAACGGGAAATATATCTTTAATGCGGTCGAAAGAGAGGCCTTTAATCGAGGGATGATTTGGTTATCTGAGTTGGGTTTGGGGAAGAGGAGATCTCTTTGAGGATAGAAAACATAGAGAAGGTCGAGATCATGAGGAGTTAGATGGATCTTTTCACGACCCGAGTGGTGTTCTTTTTCAAGTCGTACAATGCTTGATGAAATNGGCAGTTTGTTTTAAGGAAATCGATAGCTATATGAGCTTAAGTAGCTAAGCTACTAGCTCAAATAGCTGGAATACGAGCTGAATGAGCTGAACAAGCTCGATGAACAAGTAGTTCAGCTATCGGCCAGCTACNGTCGAGATCATGAGGAGTTAGATGGATCTTTTCACGACCCGAGTGGTGTTCTTTTTCAAGTCGTACAATGCTTGATGAAATAACGCATATAGGAAAACTTGAAGCCATGTCTTCAAAACTTAATGCTCCACATCAATGATGAACAATATTTATATACACAATATAACTATGTAAAATTTTATCGAGATCTAAATCTACAGAATATTTTTTTGTTAAAGGGTATTCAATTAAGGAGGGTGTATTCAACTTGACATTTTAAGTGATTGTGTAAAAGTTACAAATCATATGTTATTCAATTATGGATTTTAAAAAGTCTCATGAAATCCACTGTTATTCAAAACAGTTTGTGGATTTGGATTTTAATAAGTTTTAGGGATTCTGGAGGATTTTGGAGGATTTGTTTAGTTAAAAATACAGAAATACAAATCTCATGGTTTTAGGTAGGATTTGAAAGAATTTTACCATAAATTATATCAACTCCCCTAAAATCTATCAAAATTCCAAATTTTCTAAATCCCATCAAATCGTCCAAAATCATTGTTTCAAAGAGACTCTNCGGCAGTTTGTTTTAAGGAAATCGATAGCTATATGAGCTTAAGTAGCTAAGCTACTAGCTCAAATAGCTGGAATACGAGCTGAATGAGCTGAACAAGCTCGATGAACAAGTAGTTCAGCTATCGGCCAGCTACCGGCCAGCTATGGACAGCTATCGGCCAGCTATGGACAGCTATAGGCCAGCTGCGGACAGCTACGGACCAGCTGCGGACAGCTAGGCCAGCTAGTATCAGCTCGTCCAGCTAGCGTCCAGCTAGCGTTAGCTCGACTAAGCTTGGCCAGCTGGACGGTGGTGGACAGTCTCCGGTCATGGGACGGCATGACCAAATAGGCATGACCGAACGGGCATGGCCGGACAGGCACGGACGGACATNATGGATTTTAAAAAGTCTCATGAAATCCACTGTTATTCAAAACAGTTTGTGGATTTGGATTTTAATAAGTTTTAGGGATTCTGGAGGATTTTGGAGGATTTGTTTAGTTAAAAATACAGAAATACAAATCTCATGGTTTTAGGTAGGATTTGAAAGAATTTTACCATAAATTATATCAACTCCCCTAAAATCTATCAAAATTCCAAATTTTCTAAATCCCATCAAATCGTCCAAAATCATTGTTTCAAAGAGACTCTTCGTCGTCGTCAAGGAGACTTCTTGCTCAGTCGTGAGGGAGAGAGATAGTAGGGAGTAGATGAAGGGACCTTCGACGGTGGCTTAGCTTTGCCGGATCGGAGACTACCTCCCCTATCGAAACCAATCCCGCGAAACCTCCAGAATATCCGGTTCCCAAATCTAACTATCTTCCTCACTAGTTTCTCGTTTCTCGCTGTGAAACTCCTTCCACTCTGCGTCGCTACTCCGCCGGNGATGAGACGAGCGACGGTTTGGCAAGCGGGCCGATCCGATCGTAGGATAGGCGGCGGTTCGTCCGGGGAGACAAACCGATCGCAGGATGATTGACGGTTCGATCATAGNTCTCCCTTCCACTGCTCCCTTGATCTTGATCCAATGGTGTCGCCGAGAAGATGCAGAGTCGCGGTTGAAGAACCATGAACCGTAGGGTCCTCAACGTCACTAGAATTGACTGAGAACCCACCGTCTTAGGAAAGAAATCGCCGCGAGTGAGATTCACGCGGGTGACTTCTCTCAAATAAGTGTTCCGGTAAATCTACAGAACTTGAACATGTGAAAAATGTGAACTCTTGAGATTTTACGGCGTAGTGTCCTTAACTATATAGATTTAGTACTTCATATTCATTGGTTGTTACGCATCCACTACAAAGGTTACGTTTGCGGCGGTTGTTAACTTTTGACAACAATCACAGTATATGCTTTATATTATTTTGTGCCGCTTCTAATGGTTAGCTTTCGAAAAAAAATAATGTTGTTAGTGTTTGAAGC
>NC_025695.1:24401260-24411929 GCF_000633955.1 Camelina sativa
GAAAGGTTATCGACGATCTGCGTCAATGGACGGATCGATCGAGGGTTGACCGGTGATTCAATCTCTAGTCAGATCGGGTGATCAAAGGATCGACGATACGAGCCGTAGGTTGGATTGATCGGTCGGGTGGTCGAAAGTATCGGCCTGGTCAGAGGTCGATCTGCGATACGATTATGGGGTCGGATCGTTCGATCNTTTACGGCGTAGTGTCCTTAACTATATAGATTTAGTACTTCATATTCATTGGTTGTTACGCATCCACTACAAAGGTTACGTTTGCGGCGGTTGTTAACTTTTGACAACAATCACAGTATATGCTTTATATTATTTTGTGCCGCTTCTAATGGTTAGCTTTCGAAAAAAAATAATGTTGTTAGTGTTTGAAGCGCGAACAGTTGTGTTGGTTACAAAAAACGAAAATTATTTTAAATAGTAGTAAAAATTTTCAAAACAATAAAGTAAAAAATATTAAAATAAAGCATGTATTGTATATTATCGAATATTATTATATTAAATTTGATATATATATATATATATATATATACTTTATTTTATTTTATTTTGTTAAAATAAATATTTTTCATTAGTTAACATGTTTTAGTCTAAAGTTAAATTTAAAACTTTAATAGTAAAGATTTTATAAGTTCTCTTATACAATTATATATCATATACATTTTTGATAGGGTCTATATTCAACCGTTGTCAGCCAAGAAATTTTTTCCACATACGTATCTGTTTTCAACAGTTATATCAGCCGTATATGTTACTCGTTATTTGTTTAATAACACCATAAACGTTTGAAAGAAAAGACTCTCATGTTTATAATCAATTATATGTCATGCTATTTTTAATATCTAAAAATATATCTGGTATGTTTTACTTCACTTTTGTTTATTAAGAATGTTCTTGACTTACAAATATAATTTCCCTGGACCGAAACTTAGTGCTGGTCAATTAGTTATTTTCCCAGGCTCAAACTTGGAGTTAGGTCTCGCAATAGACCCACATCGGAAAAACTGAAATTTCTTGGACAATGTATATTGTACGTGGCAATCTTATTCTCTTGAACTAATTTTTTATGTAAGTTAGGTCCTCACTAATATATATCAGAGCCAATACTAATGTGGCCTAGCCACCACCGGTAGATATCCAATCCCATAAAATTCATGTTTTCGATGTCCAATCATAAGACTGAGGAGGCAAAATATATTAAAACTAGATTTGAATTTGCGGTATATTATAGGATAAGTTTTTCTTAATTATTTTTAAATATTTTTTTGTCGTATTTGTCAATTTTAAGTGTTAGTCAGATCGTTAGAGTATTATCTTTTATTTGATGTTAGAGGTTTGATCTTGTTTTGGTATTCATATTTGTTGAAACGAGAAACAACAAATATATTGATTCGAAGATGAAACAAGATCTGGGCAGACTTTCGGTGTAAATCGATTAAACAATGAAGAACTGCGAACTAGATTTTTTCTTAGATAGTTTTCCTGTTCTTGATATCAAAAATACATGTCATTTTTCTCTGTCAATCCGCGAATATTTAAACAGATAGCGACCCTAAAACTATCTCCCTCATTTCCTCCGATGATCTCTGTCCGTTATCCCACCAACTCCTCCGGAAGTTGACTTCGACACCTCTTTTCCTGCGGGATCTTCTTCTTGGGCTTGCTACAGACCCATTTCAAAGAAAGACAACCAACCCATGTTGGGCCTCTCCGGTGGGCCCTGTGATCGTCGAAACCCAACCCCAACAATTGCCCCCAGCCTTTTACTCTGGACAAAGAAGGGTTAAAGGCGAATATTCCAGGAATCTTTCATCGTTTCGGTTTCACAATCCTTCTCGGGGAAAACGCACTGGATCTTGGCTTCCGAGATTTTCGTGATGATGAGCTTCTCATTGTCTGTTCCGAAGACTTTTGATAACATAAAGGATAGACTTCGTTGGTGAATACGATGAACCGAAAATGAATTAATCACCGAGCGCAGAAGTGCCCGGGGTATTTAGAGTGAACCTAATCGGACTGCGAGATGGTGTTATGTTCGCGCAGGGTTATTAAACAGCGACATGATATTTGTTTCGGTGTAACATAGTTAGGCTCGCGTTTTACGAGGCGGTGTATGAAAAGTTTTGAAACGGAATGGTCTAAGTAGCGAGATCATCTTCAGATTCGCGTGAAGCGCCCGGGGGCTATTTTACTCGATCTTGCGTGATCAAGGTGGTCATTTGGAGTTGAGTCAATGCAACTGTTACCGACGTAGCATGGGTTGTAATGACAGGTTTTAACTTTATTGGGAGCAACTGCTCGTTGTTGTTGTTGTTTTTTTTAAATGTTTTTTGATAAAGGAAAATGATAGGGGTTGCACTCAGGAAGTCGAGTTGCCCACGTACCCTGTAATGGGATCAAGCCAGTCGTCGTTCGACTATTATCAGTACTTCTTTAAATTCATGATGTTCCAAGGCCGGGGCTCGGCCTTTCCGTTACTCTCGTTGACGAGGCGGTATACACCATTGCGAACAATCTCGGTGATCCGGTAGGGACCTTCTCACTTCATTCCCATCTTTCCGGCGTTCTTCTCCTTCTTGTGATCGAAGACCTTGCGGAGTACACGTTCTTCGATAATGAAGCTCCGGGGTCGAACTTTGGAATTATAGAAGCGGGCTACATCGTTCTGGTAGTTCTGAGCTCGCATGAGGGCTTGCTCTCTTTTTCATCAATAACGGTGAGGCTATCAAGCAATGCCTCGTTGTTTATAACCTTGCTTTCGGGGGAGACAGCTCAGCGGATACTACCTACGGAGATTTCTGCCGGTACGACGGCTTCGATCCCGTAGGCTTGGGAGAAAGCGATTTCACCTGTGCTCCCATGTGGGGTAGTTCGGGTGGCCCATAGGACTCCGGGCCGCTGAGCATCCGAGCCGGACTTTGCGGCGCCTAACCGTCGCTTAAGACCATCCATGATTAGTTTGTTGGCCGCCTCGGCCTGCCCATTCCCCTGAGGGTACCAGGGTGTGTACGGGGTAAGCGGAATGCCCCAGTCGTCGCAGAATTTTTGCACTACAGATGAAATCAAATTGGTTCCGTTATCTGTTACGATCTCGTAAGGGATGCAGTGAAAACATACCACGTTTTTCCAAAGGAAATCTTTCACATGATCCCGAGTAATTGATTGATAGGATTCCGCTTCAATCCACTTGGTAAAATAGTCAGTTACGACCAGTAGGTGTTTCACGCGTCGTCTTCCCGACTGCTCTAGGGAGCTGATGGCATCCATCGACCATCGCATGAAAAGATAAGGGGAGGAGACCGATTTTCTCAGCTCGGCGGGCTGATTGGTCATGGGTGCATGGCGTTGACATTTGTCCCAACTTTTGCCATGCGCGTCGCAGTCTGCGAGCATGGTCGGCCAGAAGTACCCTTGCTGTTTTATCCTGAGAGCTAGCGATCGACCTCCAGAATGATTTCCGTAGGGTCCCTCGTGAGCCTCTTCCATGATGCTTTCGGTCTCTTCCCCGTGAACGCATCTGAGGTATGGACCGGCAATGCATCGCTTATATAGCTCTTCGCCGATGATGCAGAACCGCGCACTTTGCGCTTTGAGCTTTCGCGCTTGCCATCGATCCGCGGGAACGGTTCCGTTCAAGATGTACTCGCGTATTGGGATCCGCCAGTCCGTTTTCGGTCCTGTATCGTGGTCGTCTCCTGATATATGCTCATCTAGGAGTTCATCATCCTGCTCAGGTGCCTGTCCGAGATCTCCCTCGTCGTGTCTAATGCTGCCCTTGACTTGGTGGACTGTAACGCCCGCGTCCCGCGATCCGAAAGGAGCGGCAGTTTGTTTTAAGGAAATCGATAGCTATATGAGCTTAAGTAGCTAAGCTACTAGCTCAAATAGCTGGAATACGAGCTGAATGAGCTGAACAAGCTCGATGAACAAGTAGTTCAGCTATCGGCCAGCTACCGGCCAGCTATGGACAGCTATCGGCCAGCTATGGACAGCTATAGGCCAGCTGCGGACAGCTACGGACCAGCTGCGGACAGCTAGGCCAGCTAGTATCAGCTCGTCCAGCTAGCGTCCAGCTAGCGTTAGCTCGACTAAGCTTGGCCAGCTGGACGGTGGTGGACAGTCTCCGGGCCAGCTGGGAAGCTCGTGGACGGTCATGGGACGGCATGACCGAACAGGCATGACCGAACGGGCATGGCCGAACAGGCACGGACGGACAAGCATGTCCGAACGTGCACGAATGAAGGGCCTTGATGGACAGGTGCCTTTTGGAGCCTAGATTTCGGCCAGGGCACTATAAATAGAGGGCAAGGCCTTCATTCCAACACACCATCATCCTTCCATCGTCCATCTAGGCCTAAGAAGAAAAGGGGGTGCGGCTCGGCGAGTATACTCGTCCGAACTGATGCGCATGCTACCTCTCTATCGAAGGTACGATGAGACGAGCGACGGTTCGGCAAGCGGGCCGATCCGATCGTAGGATAGGCGGCGGTTTGTCCGGGAAGACGAACCGATCGCAGGATGATCGACGGTTCGATCAGAGAGTCGGACCGATCGAAAGGTTATCGACGATCCACGTCAATGGACGGATCGATCGAGAGTTGACCGGTGATTCAATCGCTAGTCGGATCGGGTGATCAAAGGATCGACGATACGAGCCGTAGGTTGGATTGATCGGTCGGGTGGTCAAGTGGTCGACAAGTCAGTCGGAAGTATCGGCCCAGGTCTGTGGTTGATCAGCGATTCGATTATGGGGTCGGATAGTTGATCGGACCTGGCTCTGATACCAAGACCGACGAGTTAATCGGGGTATTAATGGTATGACCGATGGGTCATTTAAACGGTACGTCCGATACCGAGCTTTGGGTACGCGAGTGGTTCGGGAAGCCGATAGAGCAACCGTTCACCGTGCACCGAAGGGACTATATGTCCCCATCCCTAATATGTGCAAGCCAGTGGGGTTGGTTGGTTGTATGGCTAAGCACAATGGGATGGGTCAAGGTTAAAGTTATATTCCGCTGCGTAAAGGGGTCTACGAAGCAAGGCCATGAGCCAAAGCTTAGTGACCAAATCAAAGGATATTCGGCCGGGAATGGGGCCGAATGGAAGCCGTGACCGCGGACGCTGGGACGTCCGGGTCGGGGTCTTTCAAGTTGGTAGCAGAGCATGCGCGATCCTGTGAGGACGTATGCCGTTATGCTATGTGTTCGGACGAAATGGAAATCTCTGATAAGATCGAAGACATGCTTGGGAACGGGAATGTGTTCGCCAAGATGCGCTCGTGAATCGAGCGATTGTTCAAAACATCGAACACATAGCATGTCGACCAGATGGTCGGAAACTACGACCCTGTTCGGGAAGGACCAGGGTCGGGAACTACGACCGCGTCCGGGAAGGACCAGGGTCGGGAACTACGACCGCGTCCGGGAAGGACCAGGGTCGGGAACTACGACCGCGTCCGGGAAGGACCAGGGTCGGGAACTACGACGGCGTCCGGGAAGGACCAGGGTCGGGAATTACGACCACGTCCAGGAAGGACCAAGGTCGGGAAATTGTCCTAGTTGGGATGGAACTAGGACAGGAACAGACTTGATCTATTCGGAGATTGTCCAAGATCAATGGGAAAAGATTGCGTCGAGAAAGACGTAGATCTAGGAAAATGACCAAGTCCTAAAAAGAGCATGATCGAGAATAGATCAAGTCTCAAGTGGACGAAAGTCGAGAATCTCTACACCCACCAAATTCGAGGACGAATTCATTTTAAGGGGGGTAGACTTGTAACACCCGCGTCCCGCGATCCGAAAGGAGGGGCAGTTTGTTTTAAGGAAATCGATAGCTATATGAGCTTAAGTAGCTAAGCTACTAGCTCAAATAGCTGGAATACGAGCTGAATGAGCTGAACAAGCTCGATGAACAAGTAGTTCAGCTGCGGACAGCTATCGGCCAGCTATGGACAGCTATCGGCCAGCTATGGACAGCTATAGGCCAGCTGTGGACAGCTATGGACCAGCTGCGGACAGCTAGGCCAGCTAGTATCAGCTCGTCCAGCTAGCGTCCAGCTAGCGTCAGCTCGACTAAGCTCGGCCAGCTGGACGATGGTGGACAGTCTCCGGGCCAGCTGGGGAGCTCGTGGACGGTAATGGGACGGCATGACCGAACGGGCATGGCCGGACAGGCACGGACGGACAGGCATGTCCGAACGTGCACGAATGAAGGGCCTTGATGGACAGGTGCCTTTTGGAGCCTAGACTTCGGCCAGGGCACTATAAATAGAGGGCAAGGCCTTCATTCCAACACACCATCATCCTTCCATCGTCCATCTAGGCCTAAGAAGAAAAGGGGGTGCGGCTCGGCGAGTATACTCGTCCGAACTGATGCGCATGCTACCTCTCTATCGAAGGTACGATGAGACGAGCGACGGTTCGGCAAGCGGGCCGATCCGATCGTAGGATAGGCGGCGGTTCGTCCGGGGAGACAAACCGATCGCAGGATGATTGACGGTTCGATCATAGAGTCGGACCGATCGAAAGGTTATCGACGATCTGCGTCAATGGACGGATCGATCGAGGGTTGACCGGTGATTCAATCTCTAGTCAGATCGGGTGATCAAAGGATCGACGATACGAGCCGTAGGTTGGATTGATCGGTCGGGTGGTCGAAAGTATCGGCCTGGTCAGAGGTCGATCTGCGATACGATTATGGGGTCGGATCGTTCGATCAGAGCAGGCGCTGATACCAAGATCGACAAGTCGATGGCGTACAATGGTATGACCGATGGGTCAACTAATGGCACGTCCGATGCCGAGCTTCGGGTACGCGAGTGGTTCAGGAAGCTGATAGAGCAACCGTTCACCGTGCACCGAAGGGACTATATGTCCCCATCCCTAATATGTGCAAGCCAGTGGGGTTGGTTGGTTGTATGGTTAAGCACAAAGGGATGGGTCAAGTTAAAGTTATATTCCGCTGCGTAAATGGGTTATGAAGCAAGGCCGCGAGCCAAAGCTTAGTGACCGAATCAAAGGATATTCGGCCGGANTGATATATATATATATATATATATATACTTTATTTTATTTTATTTTGTTAAAATAAATATTTTTCATTAGTTAACATGTTTTAGTCTAAAGTTAAATTTAAAACTTTAATAGTAAAGATTTTATAAGTTCTCTTATACAATTATATATCATATACATTTTTGATAGGGTCTATATTCAACCGTTGTCAGCCAAGAAATTTTTTCCACATACGTATCTGTTTTCAACAGTTATATCAGCCGTATATGTTACTCGTTATTTGTTTAATAACACCATAAACGTTTGAAAGAAAAGACTCTCATGTTTATAATCAATTATATGTCATGCTATTTTTAATATCTAAAAATATATCTGGTATGTTTTACTTCACTTTTGTTTATTAAGAATGTTCTTGACTTACAAATATAATTTCCCTGGACCGAAACTTAGTGCTGGTCAATTAGTTATTTTCCCAGGCTCAAACTTGGAGTTAGGTCTCGCAATAGACCCACATCGGAAAAACTGAAATTTCTTGGACAATGTATATTGTACGTGGCAATCTTATTCTCTTGAACTAATTTTTTATGTAAGTTAGGTCCTCACTAATATATATCAGAGCCAATACTAATGTGGCCTAGCCACCACCGGTAGATATCCAATCCCATAAAATTCATGTTTTCGATGTCCAATCATAAGACTGAGGAGGCAAAATATATTAAAACTAGATTTGAATTTGCGGTATATTATAGGATAAGTTTTTCTTAATTATTTTTAAATATTTTTTTGTCGTATTTGTCAATTTTAAGTGTTAGTCAGATCGTTAGAGTATTATCTTTTATTTGATGTTAGAGGTTTGATCTTGTTTTGGTATTCATATTTGTTGAAACGAGAAACAACAAATATATTGATTCGAAGATGAAACAAGATCTGGGCAGACTTTCGGTGTAAATCGATTAAACAATGAAGAACTGCGAACTAGATTTTTTCTTAGATAGTTTTCCTGTTCTTGATATCAAAAATACATGTCATTTTTCTCTGTCAATCCGCGAATATTTAAACAGATAGCGACCCTAAAACTATCTCCCTCATTTCCTCCGATGATCTCTGTCCGTTATCCCACCAACTCCTCCGGAAGTTGACTTCGACACCTCTTTTCCTGCGGGATCTTCTTCTTGGGCTTGCTACAGACCCATTTCAAAGAAAGACAACCAACCCATGTTGGGCCTCTCCGGTGGGCCCTGTGATCGTCGAAACCCAACCCCAACAATTGCCCCCAGCCTTTTACTCTGGACAAAGAAGGGTTAAAGGCGAATATTCCAGGAATCTTTCATCGTTTCGGTTTCACAATCCTTCTCGGGGAAAACGCACTGGATCTTGGCTTCCGAGATTTTCGTGATGATGAGCTTCTCATTGTCTGTTCCGAAGACTTTTGATAACATAAAGGATAGACTTCGTTGGTGAATACGATGAACCGAAAATGAATTAATCACCGAGCGCAGAAGTGCCCGGGGTATTTAGAGTGAACCTAATCGGACTGCGAGATGGTGTTATGTTCGCGCAGGGTTATTAAACAGCGACATGATATTTGTTTCGGTGTAACATAGTTAGGCTCGCGTTTTACGAGGCGGTGTATGAAAAGTTTTGAAACGGAATGGTCTAAGTAGCGAGATCATCTTCAGATTCGCGTGAAGCGCCCGGGGGCTATTTTACTCGATCTTGCGTGATCAAGGTGGTCATTTGGAGTTGAGTCAATGCAACTGTTACCGACGTAGCATGGGTTGTAATGACAGGTTTTAACTTTATTGGGAGCAACTGCTCGTTGTTGTTGTTGTTTTTTTTAAATGTTTTTTGATAAAGGAAAATGATAGGGGTTGCACTCAGGAAGTCGAGTTGCCCACGTACCCTGTAATGGGATCAAGCCAGTCGTCGTTCGACTATTATCAGTACTTCTTTAAATTCATGATGTTCCAAGGCCGGGGCTCGGCCTTTCCGTTACTCTCGTTGACGAGGCGGTATACACCATTGCGAACAATCTCGGTGATCCGGTAGGGACCTTCTCACTTCATTCCCATCTTTCCGGCGTTCTTCTCCTTCTTGTGATCGAAGACCTTGCGGAGTACACGTTCTTCGATAATGAAGCTCCGGGGTCGAACTTTGGAATTATAGAAGCGGGCTACATCGTTCTGGTAGTTCTGAGCTCGCATGAGGGCTTGCTCTCTTTTTCATCAATAACGGTGAGGCTATCAAGCAATGCCTCGTTGTTTATAACCTTGCTTTCGGGGGAGACAGCTCAGCGGATACTACCTACGGAGATTTCTGCCGGTACGACGGCTTCGATCCCGTAGGCTTGGGAGAAAGCGATTTCACCTGTGCTCCCATGTGGGGTAGTTCGGGTGGCCCATAGGACTCCGGGCCGCTGAGCATCCGAGCCGGACTTTGCGGCGCCTAACCGTCGCTTAAGACCATCCATGATTAGTTTGTTGGCCGCCTCGGCCTGCCCATTCCCCTGAGGGTACCAGGGTGTGTACGGGGTAAGCGGAATGCCCCAGTCGTCGCAGAATTTTTGCACTACAGATGAAATCAAATTGGTTCCGTTATCTGTTACGATCTCGTAAGGGATGCAGTGAAAACATACCACGTTTTTCCAAAGGAAATCTTTCACATGATCCCGAGTAATTGATTGATAGGATTCCGCTTCAATCCACTTGGTAAAATAGTCAGTTACGACCAGTAGGTGTTTCACGCGTCGTCTTCCCGACTGCTCTAGGGAGCTGATGGCATCCATCGACCATCGCATGAAAAGATAAGGGGAGGAGACCGATTTTCTCAGCTCGGCGGGCTGATTGGTCATGGGTGCATGGCGTTGACATTTGTCCCAACTTTTGCCATGCGCGTCGCAGTCTGCGAGCATGGTCGGCCAGAAGTACCCTTGCTGTTTTATCCTGAGAGCTAGCGATCGACCTCCAGAATGATTTCCGTAGGGTCCCTCGTGAGCCTCTTCCATGATGCTTTCGGTCTCTTCCCCGTGAACGCATCTGAGGTATGGACCGGCAATGCATCGCTTATATAGCTCTTCGCCGATGATGCAGAACCGCGCACTTTGCGCTTTGAGCTTTCGCGCTTGCCATCGATCCGCGGGAACGGTTCCGTTCAAGATGTACTCGCGTATTGGGATCCGCCAGTCCGTTTTCGGTCCTGTATCGTGGTCGTCTCCTGATATATGCTCATCTAGGAGTTCATCATCCTGCTCAGGTGCCTGTCCGAGATCTCCCTCGTCGTGTCTAATGCTGCCCTTGACTTGGTGGACTGTAACGCCCGCGTCCCGCGATCCGAAAGGAGCGGCAGTTTGTTTTAAGGAAATCGATAGCTATATGAGCTTAAGTAGCTAAGCTACTAGCTCAAATAGCTGGAATACGAGCTGAATGAGCTGAACAAGCTCGATGAACAAGTAGTTCAGCTATCGGCCAGCTACCGGCCAGCTATGGACAGCTATCGGCCAGCTATGGACAGCTATAGGCCAGCTGCGGACAGCTACGGACCAGCTGCGGACAGCTAGGCCAGCTAGTATCAGCTCGTCCAGCTAGCGTCCAGCTAGCGTTAGCTCGACTAAGCTTGGCCAGCTGGACGGTGGTGGACAGTCTCCGGGC
>NC_025695.1:24412330-24434710 GCF_000633955.1 Camelina sativa
AGCTGTGGACAGCTATGGACCAGCTGCGGACAGCTAGGCCAGCTAGTATCAGCTCGTCCAGCTAGCGTCCAGCTAGCTTCAGCTCGACTAAGCTCGGCCAGCTGGACGGTGGTGGACAGTCTCCGGGCCAGCTGGGGAGCTCGTGGACGGTAATGGGACGGCATGACCGAACGGGCATGGCCGGACAGGCACGGACGGACAGGCATGTCCGAACGTGCACGAATGAAGGGCCTTGATGGACAGGTGCCTTTTGGAGCCTAGACTTCGGCCAGGGCACTATAAATAGAGGGCAAGGCCTTCATTCCAACACACCATCATCCTTCCATCGTCCATCTAGGCCTAAGAAGAAAAGGGGGTGCGGCTCGGCGAGTATACTCGTCCGAACTGATGCGCATGCTACCTCTCTATCGAAGGTACGATGAGACGAGCGACGGTTTGGCAAGCGGGCCGATCCGATCGTAGGATAGGCGGCGGTTCGTCCGGGGAGACAAACCGATCGCAGGATGATTGACGGTTCGATCATAGAGTCGGACCGATCGAAAGGTTATCGACGATCTGCGTCAATGGACGGATCGATCGAGGGTTGACCGGTGATTCAATCTCTAGTCAGATCGGGTGATCAAAGGATCGACGATACGAGCCGTAGGTTGGATTGATCGGTCGGGTGGTCGAAAGTATCGGCCTGGTCAGAGGTCGATCTGCGATTCGATTATGGGGTCGGATCGTTCGATCAGAGCAGGCGCTGATACCAAGATCGACAAGTCGATGGCGTACAATGGTATGACCGATGGGTCAACTAATGGCACGTCCGATGCCGAGCTTCGGGTACGCGAGTGGTTCAGGAAGCTGATAGAGCAACCGTTCACCGTGCACCGAAGGGACTATATGTCCCCATCCCTAATATGTGCAAGCCAGTGGGGTTGGTTGGTTGTATGGTTAAGCACAAAGGGATGGGTCAAGTTAAAGTTATATTCCGCTGCGTAAATGGGTTATGAAGCAAGGCCGCGAGCCAAAGCTTAGTGACCGAATCAAAGGATATTCGGCCGGAAATGGGGCCGAATGGAAGCCGTGACCGCGGACGCTGGGACGTCCGGGTCGGGGTCTTTCATGGACGCTCTGAGCTTTAACGGGAATGGAGATGCTGGGCTCATTTATCCCTTCCATGGGTATGACCCATTTGACCGAAGGGTCTGAGGTGGAAGCGAGTACGGCCAGGGCATCGACCGCTGAGTTCTCTCCATGCAGGATTTTATTGAGTTCGAATGATGAGAACCGTTCTGCCAAAGATCGCACGACCCGAAGATACGCGTTCATCCGTTCGTTATTAGTATCGTAGTTTCCATGAAACTGGCTAGTGACGAGCTGCGAGTCGCTGAACGCGGCGAGCTATTTTACTCCCAAGCCTAGCGCGAGTCGGAGGCCGGCTATTACGGCTTCGTACTCGGCTTCGCTATTTGAAGCCATAAACCTGAGCCAAAAGGATTGCTCCATGACCTCTTTGGTGGGGGAGATGAGTTGAATCTGGATCCCGCATCCTAGCCTAGATGATGCTCCGTCCGCGTATAGCGACCATTTTCTAGAATTACTCCCCTCATGGTCGCTGTTTGCTGCGAGCTCGATTATAAAATCAGCGAGGACCTATGCTTTAGCGCAGATTCTAGGTCGGTATTGGATGTCGTATTGGCTTAGTTCTATCGCCCATTTGGCCAATCTGCTAGACTGGCTAGGACTATGGAGGATAGAGCATATGGGTTGGGACGTCATTACCACGTTTGTGTACGACTAGAAATAAGGTCGTAGTTTGCGGGCTGACATCACGACTGCTAGGGCTAGTTTTTCTATGGCAGGTTATCGTGTTTTGGCGTCAACCAAAGTTTTACTGACGTAGTAGACGGATTTCTTCTCCCCCTCATATTCTCGAACCAGTACTCCCTCACTGCAGAGTCGGATACAACAATGTAGAGGAGGAGGTTTTCCCCGTCCACCGGCTTTGAGAGCACAGGAGGCTCGAAAAGGTACCTTTTTAATTCCTGGAATGCTTCCTCGCACTTTCCATCCCACTCGAACTTCCGATTGCCCTTCAACATTTGGTAAAATGAGAGATAGCGGTCTGTAGACCATGAGATGAAGCGATTTAGGGCGGCAATCCGCCCCGTTAGCCTCTGCACCTCTCGGGTAGTTTTCGGGGAGGGCATCTCGAGGAAGGTTGTGATCTGTTTGGGATTTGCTTCGATCCCACGCTCGGTGACGAGGTATCCCAAGAACTTGTCGGACGCAACGCCGAATGTGCATTTGGTCGGGTTGAGTTTCATCCCGTACAGGTTCAGGATTTTAAAATACTCTTTGAGTTGGGAGACATGATCTTGTTCGCGTGTCGACTTGACAAGCATGTCATCGATGTAGACTTCCATAGTTTTGTCGAGGTGCTGGGCGAACATTTTGTTGACCAGTCGTTTGTACGTTGCTCCGGCGTTTTTAAGTCCGAAAGGCATCACTTTATAACAATACATACCTCAGTCAGTTATGAAAGCGGTTTTTTCTTGGAAAGCGGGAACCATTAGGATATGGTCTCGTGCGCGGCAGTTGCCTTAACCAGTCGGTCGATGTGCGGGAGAGGGTAATTGTCTTTCGGACAAGCTTTGTTAAGATCCTTGAAGTCGATGCAGATCCGCTATTTTCCGTTTTTCTTTTTGACCATGATGGGGTTGGCCAGCCATTCGGCGTACTGGACTTCCCGAATGGAGCTGATTTTCAACAGTCGATCCACCTCATCGTTTACTACTTTGGCCATTTCGGGGCCGAGCTTACGACGTTTTTGCTTTATTGGTTTATAGGTGGGGTCGACGTTGAGTTGATACGAGGTGACCCTGATGTCTATTCCTTTCATGTCGGACGAAGACCAGGCGAAGGTTGCACAATTTAGTCCCATGAATTGGATCAATTTAGCCCTTGTGTTGGAGTTCAGATTGGCTCCAATTCCGACACATCGGTCGGGATGTCCTTCCATGATCGAGATTTGGTCAACCTTGGTCATTAGTGGACTGCGCTTCAAGCTCGTCATTTTTCATTATTTGCTATTGATCGGACTTTTTGATTAAGTCGTAACTGCCTCAATAGCACTGTCGGGAGGCGCGTTGACTTGCATAAATAGTCGCGATCCCGCTTCGGTTGGGAATTTCACGCACTGATGGTAAGTGGACGGGACGACCTTCATCCTATAGAGCCATGGTCTGCCAAGGATGGCATTGAAGGAAGCAGGACGGTTGACAACCACAAAGTCGACTAAACGCCGTTCCTCTCGGGCTTCCACTATTAACTGTTTGGTGCCCTTGGCTAGGGTTGTGTCTCCGGAAAATCCTGTGAGTGGGGTTTTGCCCCCTTTTAATTCAGAATCAGGATAGTCCATTCGTTTGAAGGCGTCATAGAATAGGAGATCGACCGAGCTTCCCATGTCTATCATTATGCGCGATAGCTCACACCCTCCAACGTCTAGCCTAACGATCAGAGCGTCATCGTGAGGCTTTCTTTCCCGGTGGTGACTCTCGACCTTGCGTTGGAATGCCTTGATCGAATTGACAGAGTTGCGACATAAGGCAGATCCTTCCGTGATATAGTCGTCACGAGTTTGCGACGAGCTGGGGGTGGTGTAAAGACCGATCTAGGAGAAGTGCGGCAAAGGGTGAGACCTTTGAAGACTAAGTTGATACGTTTCTTTGGCGCTGGAGGGGGGATGATCCCTCAGCCTCATCAGTTCTCTCACGCTTCGTAACAATGTCCTTTGCGTTTGCGTTTACTTCCCTGGCTTTTTCTTCCTCTTTTTCGAGGTCGATTTTGCCGAGCTCTCCGGATTCGTGTTTTCTCGCAAAGAGACGTCCCACAGTCCTGTACTCTTCGGTCAAGTGACCCTGTATTTTGTGGTACTTGCATAACTTTTCGGGATCGAAGTTCGGGTTCTTGGGTTTGGGTGCAGAGTCTACCGCGAAGGCATGAAAGCTAGGTTCGAGTGGGTCTCTCCGGAAGGTTTTTTAGAGGGATTGAAAGGTGCTTTTGCCAATTTATGAAGCTCGGCCATAGCGGCTCGCTCCTCTTCGGCTCTGGCGAAATTAATTGACCTATGAAGAGCGTCGTCGAGCGAGGGAGGCTGTCGGACCGTGAGCTCCTCCCGAAATTTTGATGTGTACCATCAGCCATGTCGGATGGCCGCTAGGGCAACCTCGTCCTTTAAATTTGATATCCTGGCTTTGGTCATCTTGAAGCGAGTTATGTATTCGTCCTTCCCTTAGACCAACAGCCAAAAGTCGGATTTGGTCACCTTAGATTGGAAGAAGATCGAGTAATGCTTCAGGAAGACTGCAACGAGTTGGTCGAAGGAGTCGATGGAATTAGATTCCTAGGACGCGAACCACTCTAGTGCCGGTCCGAATAGGTTTTTGGCAAAATACCGACAGTAGCCAGCCTCACATTCGTCGTCGGTGATGTAGGCCTTGATTATTGTCAATATGAAAGACCGGAGGTGTGCTCTAGGATCCGACGTGCCCGCATATTCAGGTAAGCGTAGCTTACCCACGTCTCGAAGGCAAACTTTCGCAATTCAATCAGTAAACGGGGTACGCATTGTTTCTGCGATCACGCGATCGATGTCTGGCGCTGCGCTCGTGGCCAGATGGACCTTAGAGCGGATTTGTGCCATCTTGGCGTTTGCCTTGTTCATGTACTCGGTAAGGAATTGGGCGCTGATTGCGTCGTTCCTTGGAGGACCGGGAAAGCCAAAACTGCCGACCGTCATGTGATGAGGAACTCCACTAACGAGTTCCTCGGTCAAAGCTTGGTTTGTCCTTACTGAGGTGTTCGCGGGAGGTCTGGGGGTACTAGCATCGCGTACCGCTGAGCCAACATACCCGACTGAGGGCTGGTCGGCAGATCGCGAGCTCGTAGGATCGTTTAAGATCGTTAAGCTCGAAGCTCGGGGATTTTCCGAGGGCGCGAATACGGGTAGTGTCATGAGCCCGGGCGGGGTAACGTGAACCATTTCAAAGTCGAGGCGGGTTCAGGGCAGTACTCTTTCTGCAGAGTCGGTTAAGGCTGTTTCAGGAGCGTGCGCGGCTTCCCGATGGAGATCGTGATTTACGCAAAGTGCAAGCTCTTGCTCGTGCTGCTCGATCCGACTCATGAGAGCTCGATTCGTTGCATCCTGGCTTTGAGTCTAATCAATCAGAACGGTGAGCATCCCCCGTATCTCGGAGATGTCAGTTCCGCTGGGAGTCCATGATGAGGACAACAACGCTGAGTGCTGCCCGAGTCGGTTTGTTACATTCTTTTCAGAACGGGTCCATACCCGGGACTGGTTCCTGTTTCCTAATGGTATTGCAGGGATCGTGGGTGTAATCCCGACGGAAATCCCCTGGCTCGAGATGCTGGGATCCCAGACCGGGGTAGGTCTTTGACGGATGAGATCCGAGTGACCCGAGGAATTTTGGTCCGGTGTCTGGGTATCTCTAAGTAGCGAGTCTATCTCGGATCTGGTCGGATATAGGATCTCTTGATTAGAATGGACTTGAATCTCCTCGCCTAGAGAGGGAGCGTTGTTAGGGACAGATCCCTGGAGTGTTGCCGGCGGCGCGGTGGCGCTGGTGCGCTCGTGACTGGATTCTGGCATGGTTGCGTTAGTCGTAGATGGATCCATTTCGCCTAGATTTCTTCAAAGTTATCGACTTTTGAGAATAGAAAGACCTAAGTCCCCACAGGCGGCGCCAAATTGTTGAAACGAGAAACAACAAATATATTGATTCGAAGATGAAACAAGATCTGGGCAGACTTTCGGTGTAAATAGATTAAAACAATGAAGAACTGTGAACTGGATTTTTTCTTAGATAGTTTTTTTGTTCTTGATATCAAAAATACATGTCATTTTTCTCTGTCAATCCGAGAATATTTAAACAAATAGCGACCCTAAAACTATCTCTCATTTCCTCCGATGATCTCGGCCCGTTATCCCACCAACTCCTCCGGAAGTTGACTTCGACACCTCTTTTCATGCGGGATCTTCTTCTTGGGCTCGCTACAGGCCTATCTCAACGACAGACAACCAATCCATGTTGGGCCTCTCCCGTGGGCCCTGTGAACGTCGAAACCCAACACCAACAATATTCTTTTTTATACACAAAATTTTACACTCTCAGTTTTGATTAATCCATATTAATATTATAATAATATATGGTAAAATAAGCAATGATTCTTAATTTATTAAATTATTTTTACTTATGGGCAATTTTTTTATTATAGAAATATGAAAAATTGTATAGTTTGTTTTTAGTTGTTGTAAAGTATTTTTTCTTTTTATATATAAAAATGTTGGGTTGGTACAGTTTTAGTTATATTTTAAATTCATATTAATAATCGAGCGTAGCCCGTCATGCTATATAAACCATTAGAGTATAATCAACAATATATATAATTTTGAAAATACAGCTGTGAGTTAATGCCAGTAAAATTTTACATATATCTTTTTAAAGAATCGATCATAACGCGTTCCGCTATATACCCGACATGATAATATTTTTTTATCTTTTTGTCTAATATTATATTGTATTTTTATATTTTCAACTTATTATTAAAATATTATGATTTTAATTTCTAGTATTTTATAAATAAAGTATCTGGGTAAATGACTAAATTTATGGTTGTTATTCGTTGTATGTGTAAACGAATCTTGCATATGAGTGTGAAGAGGTGGGTTAGGGTTGGACACTTGGACTACACATCTTATTTAACTCGTCATGTAAACCAATCCCCAAAACATATACAACTTTACTAATGTTTACTCTAATTTCTATTACATGATCTCTGTCTCTGAACTTCTAATTTATAGTACCTGATCGAAGTGCTCATTAGAGCACGTTTTCTACGGTTCTACCTCTCTCGACTTCTCAAAACCATCGGCCTCACGGACAAACCTTGCTCATCACCTGGTTTAGTCTGTTTTAGTAATGGTGTTGTTTTCTCCAGTACCACTTTTGGTGTTTTTGGTGTCTTAAGGTAAGCCTTCTAACGCGGTTGTATTAGAATCTTCTTTTTAGTTTCTGAGCTTGTGGCCGTCTTGAGCTTTTTGATATTGTATCTTTATTTTGTTAAATGGAAAAAAAAAGTTAAAAATATTTAGATTATTTTCAGTTTTTTAGTCAAAAACAAAAATATTGAAAATCTTGGTTACTAAATAGTCAACTAGATTTATATTGTTACGTAAAGAAATGACATTAGGCATAGCTCATAATATAATACTTTTCTTTTCGTTTAGTGGAAAGAGCAATCTATAGGGAAATTTAACAATGAAGCATTAACGTAATAATATCTGACAATGTTTCATTATTAATAAAATTTAAAATAATGGAATAGAAGGAATGATGTGCGATTCTTTCTAATTAATTTGACGTATGATGTCCACAGTAATATTGGAAACTCCAAAACCTGCGGTTCAAAAGTAAAATATTTTGATTCTGTAATGAATATCCAAAGTTACTCTTACTTGACCATAGGTAATTTTTATAGTTTGGCAACTATAATTACAGTGGCCATGCGAAACTGGAGGATATGAAAAGTTATAGTGTTAAATAGATTTATACACTATAACTCAAAAACGTGGTCATCAATTCAAAATGTATAAAATATATGGTCAGCGCTTAGTTTGACAAAACTTAAGAAAAGTTCAATATCGAGCAATTTTTTTTAAAACTACTAAAGTACCTCGTGTCTTATATATAAGGTATTGATTGGTTCTTCCCTTGCTATCCTAAACAGTATGTTTGCAAGCGGTTGCGATAACTCGTGATTGATAAATAATCAATCGTTTTAAATCGTCAAACCGCTTTATATTACCGTACTAGATTATTATCCGCAAGATACCCCGAGATAAGTTCTTACAAAATTTTTTTAAAAATAGTAAAATGAATTTAAAACAAATCTTGTTTAATATAATATTAACTAAATCAAATTGGTTCTAGATATTTTATATTAGTGTTGTTAAAATAGTAAAATGAATTTTTTACCTCATATTAAAATATTATATGAGTGATATTTTATTTTGTTAGTATTATCAATTCAATCTTATCATATCATATACCTCATCATGTAATATAATTTGTTTGTATTATTTTAAAATTTTAACATAAGAAAACCAACAAAATATAATTTTAATTATAATTAAAATTTGTATATTTAGTATTATATATATTTGTGTATATCTTTTATTCATTCGGTAGTTCTTTGGGTAACACTTACAAAAGTTTTCATCGCATCATATCTTGCATGATATTTATAAGGGTTTATGATTATGAATTCAAGCATATATCTCACAGTCTGTCACATTACATGATGCAATTTTTGGTGACAAACCAAATGCATAAAGTAATAAACATTTTATTTTAATTTTTTTTCGATAATCTTTTTTATGGTACTTTTTCATAATTATATATCATATTTGTTTTTGATTTTTTTTATTTTCGTTGATCAGTCAGTCATAAAATTCACACAAACGCACCTATTTTTAAAAATACTAAACCAATAGTTCTAAAAATTTAGGGTCTGAATGGTGATTGCGAATGGGGGCCAAATCTGTCAGCGGTTTAGTTCGCCCCAAAAATAGAGCGGACAGCATACCACTGCGGATCAACTTTATTTGTACACAAAAATAGTCCGCTGTTGGTCTGCAGCGATTTTCTTTCTATATCTTTTAGACCGCACCACTGCATATTAAACGTGTGAATGGTAAATAAAAAAAAGTTTAATCCACTGACGGATTTGTCTATTCTAACCGCTGTAACCATCAAAGGCGGAGCCAGTAAGGTGGGAGGGATGTCAGCTAACCCCATTAAATTTTTTTCTGGTATATTTTTACTTATAAATAATAAAATGACCCTCTTAAATTTTATATTTTGACCCATTAAATTTAAAAATTTCATCTTGATCCCAACAGATTTTACATTTTTACCTTATTAAAACAAAATTTGTACTCTAATCCTCCAAAAAGTTTACATTTTTACCCCATAAAAAATAAAATTTTATATTGACCTCTTAAATTTTACATTTTTATCTTATTAAAAAAAAAAAAAATCTTATGACCCTCTAAATTTTTGGTCTTGCTCCGCCACACCCTTAGTGTTGCTTAAAACCACATCTGATCGTTTTCGCAAACTCCCAAAAATGCAATCCCAATCCGTTATGTTTAAACTTTAAACCAACGAGGCACTAAAATAATCAATACTTTTTTCAGAAGTTTAAAAGTTAAAATTCAAAAATTACATGCTTTAGTTGCATACAATAAAAATATTATACATGTACTACTTGGTCAACTTTTGACTATAATTATAATTGTAGTGTCACGTCAAATATAGTGGACAATGATATGAAAAAGAAACAAAAGCAATGGAACCAAAGAATGTATACCGTCTTCACATAATATTGGATCGTGCCCACTTGAAGCGTTGAAAGAACTTTAGAATCTTCGAAATGGCTTTGTTTTGTTTGATAATGACAGATTGACGACAGGCATAACTGTAAAAAAAATTTGGAAGGAAAAAAAATTAGAAGTCTCTCCAGTTTTCCTTTTGTTTAATTTACACTATATCCTTTCAAGAAAGACAACCGCGATGACACATTGAAAGACAACCGCGATGACACATTGAAAGACAACCGCGATGACACATTATAGATATCAAAAACGTGATTTAGTTTGGAGTTAATTAATTATGTTACATGATACAGAATTAGCTAGAGGGATGTTTCTATAAAGCCTTCATAATATATCGTTAGAACTGAGCATATTGCAGTGCTACACCAATCCTCTTGTTTTTCATTGGAGAAGTTTAATTCAAGCTAAAGAATTCCCGGGAATTACAATATACAATTAGGAAGCCACAAACAATCTCACTTGCGTTAGGAAATGCAAGACTGTCCTAAGTGACAAGTTTGCAAAAGAACCTTCTCCCACATCATAGAGCCGTTCAATTATATTTTAAAGAAATTTTCACTGACCAAACCAAGTCAACAATTTTTTTCATGGTAAGGCAAACTCAAAAAAGCTTTCCAGCTTTTAGCCACCTAGTAAAAATAAGACAATTATACCTTGTAATTAATCAATTAGACTTTAGTTTAGTTACCCAACTAATGTACTTTTATTCAGTTTGATTAAAATTAATTATATGGGGACAAACCAACTGTTGTACTGTTTTAGTTTTTATTATATAAAAATTTTACTACATCAGTTGCAATTAATTATACATAAACAAATTTAAAAAAAAATTGAGGAGAGAAAACAAAAGGTTGAGATGTTTTGTGGTGAAAAACCAATTGTTCTACATCATAGAGAAAAGTGGAAACCAAAAATTGTTCATGGGCGAGTAGAGTTCTAGTCCGAGTGTTAAAGTTCATTCATATTTAGACCTATGTAACTGACTTAAACATCCTAATAATTAACAAAAAAAACTTAGAATTATAAGCTTATCAAACTTAAAATATATTAAAATATGCTAGATTTACATGATTTTTATGTAAAAACATTAAGAGGTAAAGAAAACAAAGGATTATGAAATACTGAAAATGACGGCTGCAAAATTAGGGTTGCACAAGAGAGAACTTAGGTTGAAGATGACTGAAAAATTACTATTATACCCTTCATTCGTTATAGACTTATGGACGTACACAAAAAACATTATGTACGTACACAAAAAACATTATGTACGTATATGACTATATTAACTTAAACGTACATAGAACAACTAAAAACGAACTATACATCATATATGTACATGATTATATTGATTTAAACGTACACATTTATACCAAGTCTTGCAAAATAAAGGCGTTAAATATCTTGTCATTTTATATTACCTTTATATATATATGTATATTGTAATATTTTGTATGACGCAACCAGATTTTATAGGAATGTTAAATGCACAACGAACCTACCAATGTCATCTTCCTAGATGTTACGCATGTGAACAAGTTTATGGTTGAGGGTGTTGATCGACACCATAGGGATGTATTGTTGTAGCAATTATCAATGGAAAACTAAGTTTCCACCAAAAGTTTAAGAACTTGATGATTTCTGTAAGACATCTATGGCGGGAAAAAAAAATTAAAATTAACCCTAAGTGCTTACATTTGTCTTTTGGATTTATTATGTGGTGATAAATTGGATATTTAGTACACCAATTATTTTGGGTCATTGTATTTGTTGTTGTATACGTATGTGTAACATCCGCGAACCAAAATCCCGGTTTAGAGGATTGCATCGGTCGATGCATGTTCAGTTTTCTGCGGACGAGTTAAGTTAAACGCTGCATTTTGGGCAAAGGGAAAAGGAAAATCCTTAAGTCGATTCTTTTGTCGCATTAGTCGACTTTGGCCATTTTTGAGAGAAACAAAGGAGAGAAAGAGTGTTCTTGGTGTTCTTGGTGTTTTCTGTGGGTTTGTGGTGTTTCCTGGTGAGATCTGAGGATTAGAACGTTGTAGGAGCTTGCTAGGAGTGTTCTATTGCTTGTTTTAGGTTCAAATTCTTCTGTGGCTATGGTAAGTGCAGGACCATGGCTTATCTAAGCTAGAGAACTCTCTAATTTGCTTGCTATGTGTTATTAGACTTGTTAGATCGTTATTTTGGATGTTAGGAAGCTTTCTTGTGACTTGGGATCGAGTTTTGTGGTTGTAGAAACGAAGATCCGGCGAGAAGCTTTGGGGGGGNTTGGGGGGGGGGGGAAACACGATGCTCGGCATTACATCGGTCGATGCATATGTTGCGTCGGTCGATGAAAGTGCGAGGACGGCGCGTAAAACCCTAGGGTTTTCGTGTTTTGTCAAGCATGCGTCCGTCGATGCAGAGCGAGTGTCGGTCGATGCAAGTGCATCGAGCATCGATCGATGCAACCCTGTGTCGGTCGATGCATCCCCATGTGGTGTCGGTCGATGCATGTTGGTGTCGGTCGATGCAGAGTCATGGTTTGTTATTTGTTGTGTGTTGATTGTTGTTTAATGGTTAGAGACGACTCTATTGCTTGTGTTTATAGCCCAGTAGATGGGAGGATTCCCTTACTGAGTGTTTATTAAATACTCATGCATTGCAATATGTGTTTGTGGTGCATGTAAAGGCAAAGTGTGATTGTGGAATCAAGGCAATGAAGAGGAAGATGTTCTAGTGGTTCGCTTGGTTGTCTGGCTTCTGTTAGGTTGCTAGCGTTGAGTCCTAGAATGTTGTTCAGGATTGATGGTTCTCTAGTTTATGTTGTTTAGATCATTAGTTTATGATTTGGAATTAATGTTGGATATTGAATTATTACTGGTTATTTATGGGATATTTATTGATATTGGTTATTTCCGCTGTTGATTGTGATTGTGTCTAGGTGGCTAGTGGGTATGGGACCACTAGTTGTAGTTCATTATTCTTATATTATTTTTATTATTTATTATTTAAAAAAAAACGGATCGGGTCGTTTCAGTTTGGTGTCAGAGCCCTTACGGTTCTAGGTTTGGGTTCACTAGGTTTCTGTTGTGATGTTTGGGATTGCATGAGTTGATTGATTATGTGAGTTAGTCAATTGTGTGTGGCATGGAGTCCTAGAACATCCTCTTCGAGCCTACAATGTGATTCCACGGTAAGTTTTGGTTTTTGTGTTTTTGTATTATGTTAAGATTGCGTGTTAGCCTTTGTTCATGGAAGTGCAGTGGCTAAAGGTGTTTGAGTTGTTGGTCGTGGATGAGACGTGGTCGTGGTCATGGTCGGGCGGGTCCCGAGGCCAGCGAGTGTGTGGTCCTAAGTTCTACGAGGAGGTCTGTCACAGGGTCGCAAGCGTATCAGGAGGGACCAAAGGGGGTTAGCCGGTGAGCGTGCTGGGGGTGCTGGGAACCCAAGTGTGGGGTTGCAGCAGGTGGAGCCCAGGGTCGAGATGATCGCTTAGCGGATCTGTTGGCATATTGTTGAAGCGGTTACCGAGAGGGGTACCAGTGCAGGCTCCAGTTGTACCGCATGTGGCGGGGTGCAGCCGAGGGCTGCGGATGTTGAGGAGCTTCCATCTTATGTTAGGAGGATGGAGCAGTGGTAGATGATCGGTGCGAGATTCTTCGCGAGAGGTATCAAGTATAGAGAGACGGATAGATGGACATATATAGTTGGAGCAAATATTTCTCTGTTTGGTGGGTTATCCAGTTGGATATTATAAGTTGAGTGGGTAGGCGTAACATTGTAATGTTATACTCGTACCACAGGAAGTGCCTTTGGTCAAAACATGTTTATAGTCTTTAAGGATTGTTTCTCCTGAGGCGACGGTGGTTTTCCCAGAATACCGATAGCTTCAGGGGCTGTGGGCTCCGAGAGTGGCAGAGGGGATGATGTTCTCCTGAGGGGATGAGTAGTTCCCCTGATACCGAGATCTTAAGGATTGTGGTCCCAGAGTGAGACGGTATAACTCGAAGACGGTGGTCTGAGAGTGAGATCAGTATGGCTCCAAGGGTGCGACCTAAGAGCGGGAAGTTGGGAGCAAGCAATGCCTAGGACGTGAGTATAAACATAACGACTGAATGTAAACCTGGAGAGAGTGATGGTGGTTTAATATTGGGTTTTGGATGTGTTGATCAGTGGGTGAGGGTTTTATGACTGGAGCGGTCATGAATGTGTGGCTGTTGCGCCAGGATTGTGCGGTCGGTGGTGCTGGAGTCCCGGGAAGGGGAGTTGCAGCAGGTTTGAACAAGGAAAGACATGTTTGCCAGATACATAAGTTCACGAGAAGCCTTCATGGTAAGATAAACTAATCGTTGCGACGATGCCGGATAAAGTTCATTGGAGATGGACAGGGTTGCTTTCAGGGTTTTGGTAAGCTTGCTAGGGAAAAATAAGTCAAGTGGGTTGAGTTGGCGGCCTGCAAAGCATTTGATACGGTGAATTATAATATGCGAACGTATGGTACTTGTTTGTTTTATTACGCTCGTATTGATGATTTGCTGTGGAGAATTGCTAAGCGGAAAGCTAATTTTGGATTAAGTTACCTTGTGAAAGTTTTCCCTAAGAGACAAGTTACTAGAGGTTCTTGTATGGACACGAGATGTTGATATTCGGGTGGTGGTGAGTCGATGTCGACATACTTGATTATTAGTCTAGTAGAGTTGAGGAAGTAACCAGAGGATATTTTAAGTAGGGGATTCATTCGTCTTATCATTTCACCATGGGGAGCGTCGGTGTTGTTCGTCAAGTAGAAGGACGAGATAGGGGGTTTATGAGTTTGTCGTAATGTCTTTTAATTTGGGTCGACTAACGCGCCAANGTCTCAGGAACCGTTGGGTTTGGAAGCAGTTGATAGAGCTGATCTTCTGAGCAGAGTATGCTTGGCTCAGGAGAAGGATTTGGGGCTGGTGAATGCCTCAAAGGTTGTTGATTCAGAGTATCAANCAGGAGTTTCTGGACGTGTCTGTCATCATTTTCATCGACGATATCCTGGTTTATTCTAAGATTCCTGAGGACCATGCAGTGCATTTGAGGGCAGTTCTGGAGAAGCTGCAGGAGCAGAAGTTGTTTGCTAAGTTGAGCAAGTGCAGTTTTTAGCAGCGTGAGATGGGTTTTCTGGGTCATATGGTGTATGCGGATGGGGTTTCTATAGATCCAGAGAAGATACAGGCTATCAGGGATTGACCTAAACCGTAGAATGCCACAGAGATTAGGAGTTTCTTTGGATTGGCAAGTTAGTACAGGAGATTTGTGCAGGGGTTTGAGAGCAGAGCACGTCCTATGACTAAGTTGACAGGGAAGGATGTTGCTTTTGTTTGGTCAGAGGAGTGTGAGGAAGGCTTTGCAAGCCTGAAGGAGATGTTGACTACTGCGCCAGTGTTGGCTTTGCCTGAGCAGGGAGAACCCTATGTGGTTTATACAGATGCATCTAGAGTTGGTTTGGGTTGTGTGTTGATGCAGCATGGGAAGGTGATTGCCTATGCTTCGCGGTAGTTGCGGAAGCATGAGGACAACTATCCTACTCATGACTTGGAGATGGGTGTTGTAGTTTTTGCCCTGAAGATTTGGAGATCTTATCTTTATGGTGCAAAGGTACAGGTGTTTACAAATCATAAGAGTCTGAAGTATATATTCACTCAGCCTGAGCTGAATTTGAGGCAGAGGCGGTGGATGGAGCTTGTGGCAGAATATAATTTGGAGATAGCTTATCATCCTAGTAAGGCTAACTTGGTTGCAGATGCTCTGAGTCGGAAGAGGGTAGCTTCGGCTCAGGAGCAGGAGATGGAGTCTCTGGTAGGAGAGATCGGTGCGTTGAGCTTGTGTGTTGTGTCTCAGGAACCGTTGGGTTTGGAAGCAGTTGATAGAGCTGATCTTCTGAGCAGAGTATGCTTGGCTCAGGAGAAGGATTTGGGGCTGGTGAATGCCTCAAAGGTTGTTGATTCAGAGTATCAAGTTTCGGCTAATGGTACTATTTGGTGCATGGGCGGATTTGTGTGCCTAAGGATGAGGAGTTGAGGCAGGAGATCCTGAGAGAGGCTCATGGGAGCAAGTTTTCTATTCATCAAGGAGCGACTAAGATGTACCGTGATCTCAAGAGGTACTATCATTGGGTCGGGATGAAGAAGGATGTAGCTAGTTGGGTCGCGAGGTGCGATGTGTGCCAGCTAGTGAAGGCTGAGCATCAGGTTCCATGAGGATTACTGAAGAGTCTTCCCATTCCAGAGTGGAAGTGGGATATGATTACTATGGACTTCGTGGTAGGTTTGCCAGTGTCCAAGACTTTTGATGCTATTTGGGTCATTGTTGACCGGTTGACTAAGTCAGCACATTTTCTGGCCATTAAGAAGACTGATGGAGCAACGGTCTTGGCTAAGAAGTATGTGAAGGACATAGACATGTTGCATGGGGTGCCAACAAGAATTGTGTCTGATAGGGATTCTAAGTTCACTTCGGTGTTCTGGAGAGCGTTTCAGGCAGCGATGGGCACTAAGGTGCATATGAGTACAGCTTATCATCCCCAGACCGATGGACAGTCAGATAGGACGATCCAGACGCTGGAAGATTTGCTGAGTTTGTGTGTGTTGGATTGGGGAGGCCATTAGGCAGATCATTTGAGCTTGGTAGAATTTGCTTACAACAACAGTTATCAGTCGAGTATTAAGACGGCTCCTTATGAGGCTTTGTATGGGAGGCCGTGTCGTACACCGTTATGCTGGACTCAGGTGGGGGAGAGGAGCATATACGGGGCAGATCTTGTTCAGGAGACCTTAGAGAAGGTTCGGGTTCTCAAGCTGAACATGAAGGAAGCTCAGGATCGGCAGAGGAGTTATGCCGATAGGAGGAGGAGAGATCATGAGTTTCAAGTAGAAGACAGAGTGTAGCTCAAGATGGCCATGTTGCAGGGTCCGAACAGGTCATTGACTGAGACTAAGTTGAGTCCGAGGTACATGGGTCCGTTCAGAGTGACTGAGCGTGTTGGACCAGTGGCTTATAGACTAGATTTACCTGAGGTTATGCGTGCATTTCATAAGGTTTTCCATATTTCTATGTTGAGGAAGTGTCTCCGTGAGGATGATCAGTTGTTAGCTAAGATTCCTGAGGACCTTCAGCCTAACATGACTTTGGAGGCGAGACCAGTGAGGGTTCACGAGAGGAGGATCAAGGAACTTCAGAAGAAGAAGATTCCTTTGACGAGAGTCCTTTGGGACTGTGATGGTGTTGAGGAGCAGACTTGGGAGCCTGAGGTGAGGATGAAGTCAAGGTTTAAGAAGTGGTATGAGAAGCAAGCCGCGACTTAAGCTTGTCTAGCCTGGTCCCATATGCAATCTGTGGCTGGAGCGGGAATGGAGTATTCCAGCCCATATCTCTTAATTACTTGGTCACTTGGGGTGGTTGGTTGTGCGACTAAGTAACAAGATGAGGTGGTGCTCGGGGTACAAAGTTTCTGTGAGGCGGGATTTTTGGAGGAAAGTTTCCTGAATTAGAAGTTTCCAAAAGTGGAAAGTTTTATGTGAGTTAAAATTTGTCCATTTTAGTGGAAGAAGCCGTGGAGAGGCTTGTGTGGCCTTTGTGGCGGGTTGTTTAGCCAGATGTGTGGCCTTTGTGGCGGGCTGTTTAGCCAGATGTGTGGCCTTTGTGGCGGGTTGTTTAGCCAGATGTGTGGCCTTTGTGGCGGGCTGTTTAGCCAGATGTGTGGCCTTTGTGGCGGGTTGTTTAGCCAGATGTGTGGCCTTTGTGGCGGGCTGTTTAGCCAGATGTGTGGCCTTTGTGGCGGGTTGTTTAGCCAGATGTGTGGCCTTTGTGGCGGGCTGTTTAGCCAGATGTGTGGCCTTTGTGGCGGGTTGTTTAGCCAGATGTGTGGCCTTTGTGGCGGGCTGTTTAGCTAGAGTGCCTGTTTAGGCGGTCCTTTGGGACAGATGGTCTTTGTGACGGTCCTGTTTAGGACATTTGTTTGGCCTTGGTGGCGGTCCCGTTTAGGGCATTTGTTTGGCCTTGGTGGCGGTCCTGTTTAGGACATTTGTTTGGACTTTGTGGTGGCCCTTGTAGCAGTGAGGTATCCCAGTGAGGGGATATGTGGTTGGTAAGACATAGTGATGTCTTACGTAAGCCACGGGAAGGAAACCTGGTTAGGGATAGGACTCAGACGTGTTCAGAATTAGTTGCTCGCGACTCTTTGGGGACTTAGGTTCTCCTAGTACTGCCATATTCTGAGACTTTGTGGCTTGGGAGAATGGTTGGTATATCGACTTTGGATGACGATCCGGGGGCGCACTGTAGGGTGGCAACCCGAGAGACGAATTTTGGACTTCCTTATATATTATGGCATGCGGGCTTAGGCCCGATGAGGAGCCAACATTATGGCATGCAGACTTAGGTTTGATGAGGAGCCAGTAAAAACTTAAGGTTTAGGCCTATGAGTAAAGGAAAGTCCAAAAGTCGAGAGAAAATAATGCCTGGAACGTGAGTCTATCGCCTAGAGGTGACATTTCGTAGATCGGTTGGAGGAGTGCGGGTCGTGGAGACGGTTGCACGGGAGTCCTTGGCTGATGGTTGTTTTGAGATTCGAGGACGAATCTAGTTTGGTGGGGGAGAATTGTAACATCCGCGAACCAAAATCTCGGTTTAGGGGATTGCATCAGTCGATGCATATAGTGCATCGGTCGATGCAGGTTCAGTTTTCTGCGGACGAGTTAAGTTAAACTCTGCGTTTTGGGCAAAGGAAAACCCTTAAGTCGATTCTTTTGTCTCATTAGTCGACTTTGGCCTTTTTTGAGAGAAACAAAGGAGAGAAAGAGTGTTCTTGGTGTTCTTGGTGTTTTCTGTGGGTTTGTGGCGTTTCCTGGTGAGATCTGAGGATTAGAACGTTGTAGGAGCTTGCTAGGAGTGTTCTATTGCTTGTTTGAGGTTCAGATTCTTCTGTGGCAAAGGTAAGTGCAGGACCATGGCTTATCTAAGGTAGAGAACTCTCTAATTTGCTTGCTATGTGTTATTAGACTTGTTAGATTGTTATTTTGGATGTTAGGAAGCTTTCTTGTGGCTTGGGATCGAGTTTTGTGGTTGTAGGAACGAAGATCCGGCGAGAAGCTTCGGGGGGAAACACGATGCTCAGCATTGCATCGGTCGATGCATATCTTGCGTCGGTCGATGCAAGTGCGAGGACGGCGTGTAAAACCCTAGGATTTTCGTGTTATGTTGAGCATGCGTTGGTCGATGCAGAGCGAGTGTCGGTCGATACAGAGCGAGTGTCGGTCGATGCAAGTGCATCGAACATCGATCGATGCAACCCTATGTCGGTCGATGCATCCCCATGTGGTGTTGGTTGATGCATGTTGGTGTCGGTCGATGCAGAGTCCTGGTTTGTTATTTGTTGTCTGTTGATTGTTGTTTGATGGTTAGAGATGACTCTATTGCTTGTGTGTATAGCCCAGTAGATGGGAGGATTGCCTTACTGAGTGTTTATTAAATACTCATGCATTGCAATATGTGTTTTTTGTACAGGTAAAGGCAAAGTGTGATCGTGGAATCAAGGCAATGAAGAGGAGGATGTTCTAGTGGTTCGCTTGGTTGTCTGGCTTCTGTTAGGTCGCTAGCGTTGAGTCCTAGAATGTTGTTCAGGATTGTTGGTTCTCTGGTTTATGTTGTTTGGATTATTAGTTTATGATTTGGAATTAATGTTGGATATTGAATTATTATTGGTTATTTATGGGATATTTATTGATATTGGTTATTTCCGCTGTTGATTGTGATTGTGTCTAGGTGGCTAGTAGGTATGGGACTACTAGTTGTAGTTTATTATTATTGTATTATATTTATTATTTATTATTTAAAAAAAAACGGGTCGGGTCGTTTCAGCATGTTAGAATTTCTACGATGCTATGTATATACAACAAAAACTGATAGATCAGATTCGGGTTTGGATTTTCGAATCTAGAGATTTTGAATCCGTTTGAGATTTCAAAATTATAGAGTCAGGTTTGGATAGGATCATGGGGTTTGGATATTTCACCCATGCCTACTCTTACGAAATAATATGATTTGTTAACATGAAATTGGTGATGATGATACAGAAAGTGGAATTGCTCATATTCATAGATATCTTCTTTTTTCGTTTTTTATTTCATTGTCGACAAATATTTTATTGTTAAATCAATTTCAAACTATCAAGTGAACCCAAAAAAATTATATAAAATATAAGTATTATTTTGACTTAGCAATTAAAAAATATATATATATATATATATATATTGTTCTAACGTACATAACCTTCACTTATAGCCACTACTCAATAGTGTACATATATGTTTGTGTATGATTGTTTGACTAACCTCTCTAATTGGCCGCACACAAGATTTAATGAATCGTTTTTCCTATCATGATCGTTATCTCGTCTCTCACGTCCATATTAACTCATGTACGTACATGTTTAAAATGTTTTTTTCTTTTATGTTACATCAAAAATTGATAAAAATGAAGAAAACTATTTAAATGTGTATGTACACAAAACATACAAATTATTATTATGTACATACATGGTTATGTTAATATTTAAAATCATATCTATAGACACAATTCATAATAAGAATAATTACGTACACAACGCCTACATGAAGTACACAACGCCTACATAAAACCCTAGACTAAATACGTACACAGTCGTAGCTTTTTGACAAAAAAATGCGTACATAATCTTTGTACTGACTTATATATACAACAACCCCTAAACATTAAACACTAAATCGTGTACGGACACGATATTGACTTAAACGTACACAATGTTTATATAAACATAAATAATAAACTTTAAAACATTTACGTACATGATCGTATTGACTTACAGGTAAACGATCATATTGACTTAAACATAGATGTTCTGATTAAGTATTGTCACAAGTTTAATCAAATTTTAGGGCTTATATCAATTTTTTTGCAGAGGAGGAAATTAACAACATTTTATATAGTTCAAGTAACAAATTTGAATTTTAACATGATTTAGGTTGTTATTTGCGGGGTATTGAAGTTTGGGTATACAATAGCCTATATTTTAAACATTTCTACAACTATGTCAACAGTGGGTTTATTAGGAAAATTAACTAAACTAAATATTACATCTGCCAACAAGTACTTAAAAAAATATTGGTGTAATGTACATAACTCCTAAACAACACCATTTCTAATATTTTTAAGTTAGTTCTTAATTTGATGTTATAAACCTGATATTAAATTGTACTAAGTTTCTAGTAGTTATTTAAAATAGTGAAAATGATGCTGCAAATTTTTAATATTTTTGTACGTGAGGTTTTTTTAAAGAAGATATATATTAATGTAATTGAAATAATTTATTTTAACATCAGTTTCTATTGGTGTAAATTTTGTATCATTTTTAAAAGTGATCTTACCAAGAAATTAATAGATACATCAATAATCAAAATGATGTAAATTTATTTTTAAATCAATTTTTCTAAAGTGATACAAATTATTAGGACTTGAATCAGTTTTATATAACTGATGTCTAACTAGTCAATTATAACATCAGTTAATATAATTGATGCTTAGTTGCTTCATTTATAAATAACTAATTTAAAATAATATCACTTAGTTTTGTGATACCATTTAAGTGATACAATACACTTATTTTTTTGTAGTGAACACTTTTTCTCCTTTTTCTGTGACTCTCATGCATAACCCCTAAACAAACCCTAAACTTAAACTGTAAACATACATGATATTGACTTAAATGTATACAACCCCTGAATAAACCCTAAAATAAATTCTTCATGTACACAATTAGTAGTGCATGTTCTTTTCATAATTTCTGGATTAGCGGTCAGCGACTAAAAATACAAGTAACTTGAGATCCAAGTTAGTGGGACTACACCAGCAACATCGTAAAAGCAGTCACAGCAACACTTTTTAGTCTTTCTAACAGTCGCTGGAAAAACGAGTGACACCAGCGACAACAAATGAAATGAACAAAGAAAAATAGAGAAGCAAAGAATGAGAAAGAAACCAGCGACTGGAAAAGAGAAAGTCAGTGTAATTTGTTGGTCGCCGGAGGTGGGGCAGCGATCGTCAAAAGGACAGGGCCCATATATAACTTAGTGATAGGCGTACATGAAGTATATTCAATACAATGATGATTTAATTTATAAACGTATTATTGACATGTTTTGATGGTATATTTGTAAAATACATGCTGCAAATAAGGTTTTATATGCATAGAAATTATTTCAAATGTGTACGTACACATAAAAACATAGTGTATTACCATAAACATAGTAATACTAATATGAAAATGTCTTCTTCAATAAAATAATAATAAATCAAAATTAAAAAATTAATATAGTAAAATAGATCTTAAAAGATAGAAAAAAAAATAGAATTCAAAGTTAAAAACTAAAAAATAATTAGGAAAATGAAAAGAGAGAAAATATGAAAAGAAAAAGAAATAGAAACTAAAATAATATAATTGTTTTTAATATGTTTTTTTTTTGTTTTGTAGGAGTCATGTAGCAACTGACTAATATATTTTTTTTTCCTTATGTGGTTACTGTAGCTACGAGAATTGCCCAGTTGCTTTGCGTGACATCAGTTGCTGAGCATAAATGTCCAAATTGTAGGAGGTGACTAAAAGGTGGAAGGAAACATGAGGGTTTTTAATTAGAAACATGAGGGTTTCTAATTTACCCTATATTTTAATGTGTAGGCATGCATGAAAAGAAATATCATTTTTTATTATGAAGGTTTTAAGCAAGTTTATTATAGAACTCAACGATTAGAATTCTACTAATCAGTCATGACAATGATGGTGTTTTTAAAAAAACAAATAATAAGAACAACAAGTTGGTTCTATTGGGGTCAACGGGACGGGTTGTCATATAAAAATTGATTTTTATTGT
>NC_025695.1:24435185-24465429 GCF_000633955.1 Camelina sativa
CCCCCCGCTAGCCGCTCCCATGGACTCCAAGCTGGCCCTGCAGGGCGTCGATCCTAGCCCCTCACCGTGGATATCCAAATCTACCAGTAGGTTATTGGTGCGCTAGGCGTTCCTCTAACCCTGATCCCCACCTTTTAACAACCTTCCCACAGGACAAGCTGCCACCAATTGACCGATGCAAGGCTGGTTATGTGCAGACGAGTTTAAGTTAAACGTTGCGTTTTGGGTTTGGGAAAACCCTTAACACGAGTTTTTGTCTCATTAGTCGTGTTTAGCCGCTTTTGAGAGAAAGAAAAAGAGAGAAAACGTGTTCCTAAGTGTTCTTGAGCGTTCTTGAGAATATTTGGTGATTTGAGAAGGTTTCTGTAGAGATCTGTAGCTGAGATCGCCGTATGAGCTTCCTAGGAGCGTTTTCTTGCTTGTTTGTGGTTCTGTTTCGTCTTGGCAAAGGTAAGTGCATGACCATGGCTTATCTAAGCTTGAGATTTCTCTGATCTGCTTGTTTATGTGTTATTTGGCTTGTTAAAATGTTATTTGGGACGTTGGGAAGCTTTCTTGTGGCTTGGGATCGAATTTTGTGGTTGTAGGAACGAAGATCCGGCGAGAAGCTTCGGGAAAAACGATACTCGACATGTGCATCGGTCGATGCACTTTGTGTGTTGGTCGATGCAAGTGCGAGGACGGCGCGTAAAACCTAGGGTTTTAGTGCTATGTCGAGCATGTGTCGGTCGATGCAATGGGAGTATCGGTTGATGCAAGTGAACCTTGCATCGGTCGATGCATATCATGTGTCGGTCGACGCAACCACAACTGGTGTCGGTCTATGCAGTGTCCTGGTTTGTTATTGATTGGTTATTGTTGGTTGATGGTTGGAGATGTCTCTATTGCTTGTGTGTATAGCCCAGTAGATGAGAAGATTGCCTTACTGAGTGTTTATAAAATACTCATGCATTGCAATTTGCGTTTGTGGTGCAGGTAAAGGCAAGGTGTGATCGTGGAATCAAGGCAATGAAGAGGAGGATGTTCTAGGGACTCGATTGGTTGTTGTCTGGCATTGTTAGGTTATTAGAGTTGGGTCATTAGAAACATTGTTAGGTTGTTGGTTCTATGTTTCCTGTTGGTTGATTATTGGATATTGTTTATGTTATAATATTAATTTTATTATTGGATAGTTATTGGATATTGGTATTGGTTATTTCCGGTGTTGGTTGTGATTGTGATTAGGTGGCTTGTGGTTATGAGACTACTAGTTGTAGTTTGTTTATTTATTATTATTATTATTATTATTATTATTATTATTATTATTATTATTATTATTATTATTATTATTTATTATTTATTAAAAAAAAATGTGTCGGGTCGTTTCTAAAATCTTTTTAGAAGGAAGCTAGAGGTTGATGTAAAGTTCTAAAATTAATAATAAGTTTAGTAAACATATTATTTACGGCAATCTACTTATCAACCAATTTTTTTTTTTTAAGAATTTCGAATAACACGATGTGAAGAAAAAAAAAGAATTTGAATAACATATTTACTAAGAAACTAAAGATATGAGTATACGAATCATCTCACAAACACTTTTTTACTTAAACAAACAACTTACAAGACAATGTTAAAGAATAAGTACCAATACATAGTTCGAAAATAGGGATCCTATAAAAAACTAAGAAATAAATCTCTTTTGTATGTGTATTAGGATTTACTCCGTGGTATACCACGGGTCTATTCATTTTCATAAATCATTTAAATAAGTTAGTATACTAATATAATCAGGTTTTATTTAGTTAATATAAATATTAAAATATTATATATAATATGTTGTATTTGCAAAATTTATCCGAGAGTAAATTTCTTTATTTTGTAATATCAATGCACTTATATATATATTTTATTTTGGTATTTTTACAATAATTAACAATACTTGTTAATAAAATTATATGGATTGACTTTGAAAGAACAATAAATATGTGTACTTTCAGAAATACAATGAACTATGATTAAAATCAAAAGAAAATTAAGGTCATAGTTTTGTGCATGGTCTTAAACCATGGTCAAAAATACAATGAAATATGATTAAAATAAAAATTTATGGTGATTAATAGTGTTTAAGACCATGATTTTTTGGAAAATCATTTCAAAAAAGATTATTGCACAAAAATATACTTCAAAAATGTTAAGATAGATTTTTAAAATATATATCCGTTTATAAAAATTCAAATCACATCATATGATGAAAAAATCTAATATTTTTTTAACTTTATGTATTAAATAGTAATTCAAATAATAAAGATAAGATTAAATAAAAGTGAAAGAAGAATTCTATTTTAATCTAACATATTGCTTTAAATTAGGTAGATAGATTTTAGGAAATTTGAAATTAATATTATCAAATAAGGAAATTATTGTGTTTGGTTGTAAGGATTGTAGAGAATTTAATTGAGACTTGTTTGGATACAAAGATAAAAAAAATGGCACAAAAATGTACTCCAAAAATGTTAAGATAGATATAGTAATACTTGGGTTCACCCCTAGGGGTGAATCTCTTCATTCACCCCCTTATAAAATAAGGAAATAAATCCTGTACACATTTGTTATAAAACTAGAAACTTAAATTGCTCTTTTATAAACCCAAACCGATATATAATTTTGTTGTAATTGTAAAATCTAAACCCTAACCATCTCATTTTTAAACTCAAACCATCTCATTTGTAAACTCAAATCGACATATAGTTTCGTTCAAAATCAGTATTAAGGAAAGTAATCATATACAAATACTATTATTGGGACTCTTATTTTCTTGGAAACACGAAAAGGGATACAACTTGTGAATTGTAAAGACAATACCCAATATATATTGATTCTATTCGGATAGACAACGAGTAGAACATTTGTGGGAGACAATAATAAACATTGCATACTCTTTGCTAGTAGCTTAAGTCAAAATGTTTTACATATAGTATTTATCCGTTTGATTTTGAAGAAGCCACGGGTATAAACTCTACTGTTGGAAGTTCCGTAAAATAATCAATAAAACGAAGAATTTACAAAAAGAGGTAGAATCTTTTTTTACTATAGCCATTGGGTTTAGAGAGGATTAGAGAGGCAGTTTGCATATCACCCGGAATGTAAGACTATTGGCTAAACTCACCTTAGTTTTGCTGATGATTTGATGGTTCTTTTGGATGGTAAAGTGTGGTATATTGAATCCTTGAGGTGTTTGATAAGTTTGCAAAACACTCAGGACTCCGGATTAGTATGGGGAATTCCAATGTGTATCTAGCAGGTGTTACAGCTTCTTCTCGCCAAGAGATTGAGGATCGTTTCCAGTTTGGTGTTGGTCAGCTTCCTATTAGATATCTTGGTCTCCTGCTGGTTACCAAGAAGCTCTCTTCTGCTGACTATAGTCCCTTACTTGAACATCTTAAAAAGAAAATAGGATCATGGACAGCTCGGTTCCTCTCCTACGTTGGTCGTCTAAACTTAATAAGTTATGTTCTCTGGAGTATCCGCAAATTTTGGCTTGCTGCTTTCAGACTTCTTTGAAAGTGTAACTGGGAGATTAATAAGATTTGCTCTGTTTTCCTATGGTTTGGCCCTGCTTTATAAAGCAAAAATTTCTCGGGGGAGGTTTGTAAACCGAAAGCAGAAGGAGGTTTAGGTCTTAGATCCTTGAAAGAAGCAAATGACGTTTATTGTTTGAAGTTAATATGGAGGCTTCTGTCGCATAAACACTCATTGTGGGTTCAATGGTATCGGGTTTATCTTTTCGTAAGGACACGTTTTGGTCAATCAAGCAGACTTCTCTTTTGGGTTCCTGGATGTGGAGGAAACTGCTTAGATACCGAGATCTTGCTAAAGATTTTTGCAGAGTGGATGTGCAGAATGGGGCTCAAACCTCCTTCTGGTATGAAAACTGGTCTTCACTGGGGAGACTGATTGAGATCACGGGGGAACGATGATACATTGACCTTGGATCAGTAAGTATATGTCGGTTGCAGAGGCTTGGGATCACTGCAGACCTCGACGACATAGATGTGCAAACTTAAACTCCATTGAAGAAGTTTTGGCTTCCAAGCAGTAGTCCCATACGAATGCAGAGGATACGACATTATGGAAAAGGAAAAACGATGTCTATCGATCAAGCTTCTCTACCAAGGATACTTGGAACCACATTCGCTCCATATCGCTTCCGGTTCCTTGGCTCAAGGGTCTGGTTTTCCCACACAACGCCAAAATTCTCCTTTGTGTTTGGTTGGCGACAAGGAACAGACTTTCAACAATGGACATAATGCTTCTTTGGAATACAGGCCTGCCTACGACTTGTGTTTTCTGCACTAATACTCTTGAAACTCGGGACCACATTTTCTTCTCTTGTAGTGTTACTTCAGGTATATGGGCTAATGTTGCCAAGAAGATATATGCCACGCGGTTCTCCTTGGATTGGCAAGCTCTAATAACGACAATATCGGGCTCCTGGATAGATCGAGTGGAAACTTTCACTGTCCACTATGTCTTACAGGCCAGGGTGCATGCTATATGGCGTGAGAGAAATCGGAGGAGGCATGGAGAACAGGTGACCTGATATGATAATGGGAAGAAATGAGGATGATCAAGTGGAAGCAGAGCTTGTTCCTGTGGATGTTATGCTTGTACATGTTGGACCAATGACAAGGGCAAGGACCAAACAGCTTGCTGGAGCTGTTCATTTGATAGATATCGATATTTGGAGCAAAGAGAACATTACAATTTCTATTGGGGATGATATCTATCAAGTCCAGCCCACTTTGAGCCTAATAGAAGCCCAAAAAAGCCCAAAATAATCACTTTATTTTGTGGTCAAAGAAGAGTGACGAAAATAAGAGATACATGCACCAAAAGTCACTTTGGAGGAAGGAAACATGCACCAAGAGATGGGTCTTCATTCAACTTTCTATCTTTATTGTATTTTAGTTTCAAGAATAATTAATACTTGGCTTTGTGACCAAGTTTTCTATCTCTATATAAACACATGTAGTCTCATTTGAGAAATCATTCAATGAAGAAATCTTTTATCTTTTATTTGAGAGGAAAACTCCTTTGTTCCTTTGGAACTTGTTCTTTCTCCTTGGTGGGTTACATCAAAGATTTTTTGGTATATCAAGTGATTCCGCTGCAGTTGACGTTGTCATTCATTAGCACAAGGATTGAAGAGTCGTTTTAAGAGAGTCTAGGGCACAAGGATTTTCGGGATTCGTCTCACGCCTTGTCATCTGTCTCCGCGAAGCTTCAATCTAACGTTCCACCCCTTGCTTTGTTTGGTTTGTTTTAAGAGAGTTTGGGGCATAAGGATTTTTGAGTTTATCTCACGCCTTATCATCCAGCTTCGCGAGCCATCAGAGTTCTAGGATTATCATTCTACCTACCTTAGAGCGTTGATTCCTTGGGAGAATCACATCAAGTGGTATCAGAGCTATTGGATCACATCAAGTGGTATTAGAGCCTGCTCAAGGACTTTTGGTATTCTTCTAATCAAAATCTTTGATCTTCTTATCTATCCATCTTTTCATCTTCTTTTATTCATCTTCTAGCTTTTTATTTTCTTTCTTTCATCTTCTAGCTTTATCATCTACTATCTATTCATCTTCTTCTTTCAAAAAAAAAAAAAAGAAAGAAAAAAAATAGGAAGAACCCGTTTTATTCTACCCAAGAAAAAAAAACTCGTTCTATTCTGCAAAACCCAAGAAAAAAAGAAAAAGAACCCGTTCTATTCTGCAAAAAATGAAAAGAAGAAGAACTCGTTTTGTTTTACAAAAAAAAAAGAAAAAAAAAACCTGTTCTATTTTATTTCATTTCATCTATATATTCTATTCTATTTCTTTTTGGGTAACAAGTTACTGGAAACCTTTGGTATCTCATTGAGTTGAGTGGGATTAGTTCTATTGGAACCTTGGAGAAAACCACTACTGTGAGGACATTTTGAGAGATTGAGTATAACACTTGTGGGAAACACTTGAGAGAAACACTTGTGAGATTTTTTGTTTTACTAACTTGTTTTGCAGGGAAAAATGAAATGAATGTGAAATCTCCGGAATCGACAACCCTAGAAGAGAAGAGGTAGTAGGTCTTTCGCCAATAAAAATGGAGGCATTGAGAGGGCATTTTACCCAGTTGTTTCAGACTGAGATGGAGGCTATGCACCAGCAAATTGAAAGAGCGCAACAGCCTCAACAACAGCTTGAAGGGGAACCCGATCGGAGGGGCAGAGATCGACCTAGGCGTAACAGATATGAAAAGAAGACTACTACAGCCAAAGTGGCAATCCGTCTAGTGAGGGTCAAACACGTCCAAGGCGAAACAGAGAGGTTAGGAGAAGAAATGATGACGATTTGTGAGGAATCAAGTTGAAAATACCACCATTCTATGGAAAGAATGATCCAGATGCTTACTTGGAGTGGGAAAAGAAAATGGAGTTAGTCTTTAGATGTCAAGACTATTCAGACCGCAAGAAGGTTCAAGTAGATGCTTCCGATTTTTATGATTATGCGATCAATTGGTGGGATCAACTGGTTACTAGTAGGATGCGCCGACGAGTCCAGCCTGTTGACACATGGGATGAGTTAAAAGCAGTTATGAGAAAGAGATTTGTGCCCAGCCACTACAACAGAGAGTTGCATCAGAAATTGAGACAACTAAGTCAAGGCAGCAAGAGTGTAGAGGATTACTTCCAGGAGATGGAACCTCTTATGATTAAAGCTGATATTGAAGAAGAAGTAAATGCAATTATGGCGAGGTTTCTAGGAGGATTGGCCAGAAATATTCAAGATCAAATGGAGTTGCAGACCTATGAGGACTTGGAAGAGATGTTGCACAAGGCGATTCTGATTGAGGAGCAAATTAAGAGAAAGAGCAATACTCGAGAAGTCGCTGGTTCTAGTTCAAAGCCGAGTTACTACAAGGAGGAGAAGTCGAGTTTTCGGCCTAGAACAGTACAATCAAACCAAATGTATAAATATCAATGCACTCATTTTGTACACATATTTATTGTTCTTTCAAAGTCAACCCATATAATTATATTAACAAGTACTGTTAATTATTGTAAAAACACCAAAATAATATATATATATATATATATATATATATATATAAGTGCATTGATATTACAAGACAAAGAAATTGACTATGGGGTAATCTTTGCAAATACAACAACATATATATTAGTAGATCCGTGGTGTACTACGGGGTAAATCCTAGTACAATAGTAAAGTTGATTCATTAGAACCAAAATAATACAAAAAAAAAAATTATACTCTCAAAACTATATGTTTAGCTTAATGAATTCGACTTCTACTATTTTGGTTGAGCCTCTATATATATAGCTTAGAAGGAAAATCGTCATAATTATCTTTACTATTTTAATATTTTTAAGAACATAAATTTTCTTTAAACGAATATTCGTAATATATTCTAATATTTCTTCCATTTTTCTAAAGAGAAATATTGCATATAAATATATTAGATTTTCAATTTTGTAAAACAAATTTCGTTTTTTATTTTTAATTTTCGTTTTTATTATTTTTAAAAAATTAAAACTTGAAAAAGGGTAAAAATGTCCAGATTTGAATCTCATTAATGGCAAAAGAGTAATCTCAGGTCTAAGGATTAATGTGGTGCGTTTCTGTTCAAATAGGGGATAAAAGCTTGTCCGATTTTTTAAAAAGACATTTTTCATTAAAGGTAAGAGAGGTCAAATTTTGTGAGGATTAATGTAAGCTCGACTTCTCCTTTAATATATTAGATTGTGATTACTACTATGACGAAAAATTAGAAATCTTATTAAGTTTATTTGTTTATTTTGTAACCAATTATTAGAGGGCTGCCTCTAGGAGGCCCCATACTATAGCTGCTCAACTAAATTCACTTGGTACTTTTATTTCCTCCTGTACACATAGTAACTCTTCTCAATTTCACTTATACACTATAATTCTATCTAATTAACCAAAATTGGTTTAGTTCGTCAATATTGTAGGTTCGTCTCGGGGTGACTTCAAGAAGTTCTCAGGTTGGAGTTCGTAGGTTCTGGTGTGGTGGAGAGATTATGACTTACACTTCAAAGATAGAAGAGAATTCGTATTGAAGATTCTACACATGCATTGTGGGTATGAAGGTAATATACTTTTATCAGCTCTTATTCTATCAAAATTTATTACATATTGTTATCAGAAAATGATTTAGGAGAAGAAGGGGAAACACATGTTCCATTGGGTTGATGATGCTTTTCTAGAGGAGATTATGATTGTTGAAAGCAAACAGAACCAACTCTTACAGGATTTCAATGATCTAAAAAAGATGGTGATGGACAATGTAGAGCTCCAAAAGGAGATGGTGATCAAAGGCCCTCCATTGTAATTTCTTAGATATTGGGCTGTGATTGTGAACATGAACCTCAGTTTATCTTATTCTTTGAATCCGTTAGTGCCATGTAGAAAGCGTATATGAAAGATGACCCTTCTGGAAGATGAAAGAAATAAAAAATCGTGTTACCCAACTTCCACCGTTCACGGTGGCAATCCTCGGTAGCCAAGCTTGCATTTTGGTCGCTTAAACCAAACTGTAACTGTTATCAACCTCTTTATTGCTTGAGAATTGAGAAGAATATGAATGTTTAGCTCCCTCTTAACCCTAATTATTTCTTAGAGATTAGGTTAATTCTTGGAGCTTCCTTTCTTATTAACCAATAGAGAACTTTATATAGGTTTTCAAACAGCTTAAATCATAACCCTAATGCATAAAAAAATATTTAAACCAAATTTATAAAGTAAACTACCAAAATTAATTAATTAAAATGTCCTAACCATACTCTAATCTACCTAACCATGATCATGTATCATTACTCCACCCTTCGATTCGGAGCTTGTCCTCAAGCTCCAACTCATGGTGTCCCAGCATGTTGTCTTTGCTTGCTCTTGAGTCTCCGTTTGTGTAACATCCGCGAACCAAATAGTGATATTTGGGGATGGGTGTCGATCGACACCATGGGTTGTGTCGATCGACACCATGGGTTGTGTCGATCGACACCAACTTTTCTGGTTCGACCAGAATGAGTTTTAATTGACGTTTTGGGTTGGTTTGGTTTGATTGGTTCCCAAACCTACGCATTTAAAGAGGAGTCGAGGGTTTCAGTGTTTCTCTTCGCCGTTTAGAGAGAAAAAAGAGAGAAAAAGGAGAGAAAACGTTTGTGAGTGTTCTTGAGAGATTTTGGCTTGTTCTTGGTGGTTTTTGGTGAGATCTGTTGCTGTGGAAGGGAGTATGGTTGCTGGGAACGAAAGAGAAGCTTCTTGTGGTGTTGTCTCCACCGTTTCTCAATCAAATCTTCCTGCAGAAGAGGTGAGTGCATGACCATGGCTGATCTAAGCCTGAGATCTCTTATGTTTTGCTTGTTTGGTGTTGTTTTGGTGTTTTTCTTGTTGGTTGTGATTGCTTTAGGGTCTCTAATGGTTCCTGTGACTTTTCGGTGAGTTCTGGATGGATTGGAGATCGATTGAAATGGAGATTCGACGATCAGCTTCGAGCAGAGCGCGTCTGCGGAGTTGGTGTCGATCGACACCAGGTTGGTGTCGGTCGATACCAACTTGTGTGATTCGTAATTTCCTGGTTTGTTGTGTTTGTTTGTTGTTTGTTAAACATTGGAATCTCAATTGCTTGTGTGTGTAGCCCAGTAGATGGGAGGATGGCCTCACTGAGTGTTTATGATAATACTCATGCATCTCAATTTGTGTATGTGGTGCAGGTGAAGGCAAGGTTTGTTCGTGGAATCAAGGCGATGAGGAGGAGGATGATCTAGGGTCTCGTTGTGTGTTGGTATTGGTTATGTTTCTTAATGTTGGAACCTTGGTTAGAGTTATGCTAGGTTGATGGATAGAATGCTTAGGAATGTTATTGTATTGATGAAGTATTGGTTTGTATGGTCAGTATGTTTCCGCTGCGTATATTGGTTGTTATTGGTTTAATGAGAAGTTTTGGTTTGGGTTGGATTGATTAAGTAGTATGGGATGCTTAACTATATATTGTATTTATTATAAAAATAAAAAAAAATCGGGTTGTGTTGTTTCATTTTGGTATCAGAGCCTATACGGTTCTAGGATGGTTAGGTGGAGAGTTAGAGCGGCTAGGGATTTAATTGGATGAATTGATCTCTATGTTGATTGTTGCTTGATGATGTGTGATGGAATTGAATATGAGTAGTTAGTCAATTTGTTTGTGATATGAAGTCCTAGTATCATCCTCTTTGAGTCCTGCTTTGTGATTCCACGGTGAGTATTTTTCTTTATGTTTGACTGTTGTTGTCATGGGGAAAAGAGAAATAGCTCGTGTTTCTATTTTTGGGAAATTTCCATAAATAGAAAGTTTCCATAAAAGAGAGGTTTCCATAATTAGAAAGTTTCTAAAAAGGGAAATTTTTGTGGAAAGTGTTGAGGTAGATCTAGTCGGGAGATACTCAATGGCGTTAGACTTGTTTGCTCAAGGCCGTGTGGGCCCAACTCATGTGATACCAATAGTTCGATGGACTTTGTGGCCAGAGAGTGGGAGTGGTACGTTGCTTTGGATGACGATCCGAGAGCACGCTTTAGGGTGACGACCCAAGAGCGGGATTTTGAGACTCCCTGGATACCGTAGCTGTGAGCCTCGGCTCGGCAGTGAGCCGGTATGTCTCGAGGGTTGCGACCCGAGAGCGGGTGGAGTGGGTGTGAGCGACTCCCTGGATATCGTAGCTGTAGGCGGTGGCCTGGTAGTGAGCCGGTATGTCTTGAGGGTTGCAACCCGAGAGCGGGGGGAGTGTGTGTGAGTGACTTCCTGGATACCGTAGCTTAAAGTGGTTAGCCTGATAGCGAGCCGGCATGATTCGTTGGTTGCGACCGCGGACGGGGAAGCACTGAGTTGTGAGCAAATAACGTCTAGGATGTGAGTATAATGACTAGAGGGAGACCTCGAGGGTTCAGTCGGAGGTGTGCGGGCTGTTGCGACAGTGGCATGGGAAACCTTGGCTGACGGTGTTCAGTCCGGCCGGAGGACGTGCGGGCCGTGTTGATGGTGGCACAGAGGTCCTTGGTGGATGGACGGTACTGAGGGATTCGAGGACGAATCCTTGTTGGTGGGGGAGAATTGTAACATCCGCGAACCAAATAGTGATATTTGGGGATGGGTGTCGATCGACACCATGGGGTGTGTCGATCGACACCAGCTTTTCTGGTTCGACTAGATTGAGTTTTAATTGACGTTTTGGGTTGGTTTGGTTTGATTGGTTCCCAAACCGACGTATTTAAAGAGGAATCCAGGGTTTTAGTGTTTCTCTTCGCCGTTTAGTGAGAAAAAGAGAGAAAAAAGAGAGAAAACGTTTGTGAGTGTTCTTGAGAGATTTTGGCTTGTTCTTGATGGTTTTTGGTGAGATCTGTTGCTTTGGAAGGGAGTGTGGTTGCTGGGAACGAAAGAGAAGCTTCTAGTGGTGTTGTCTCCACCGTTTCTCAATCAAATCTTCCTGAAGAAGAGGTGAGTGCTTGACCATGGCTGATCTAAGCCTGAGATCTCTTATGTTTTGCTTGTTTGGTGTTGTTTTGGTGTTTTTCTTGTTGGTTGTGATTGCTTTAGGGTCTCTAATGGTTTCTGTGACTTTTTCGGTGAGTTCTAGATGGATTGGAGATGGATTGGAATGGAGATTCGACGATCGGCTTCGAGCAGAGCGCGTCTGCAGAGTTGGTGTCGAACGACACCAGGTTGGTGTCGATCGACACCATGTTTGGGCCAGTGTTGATTGGCACCACTCTGGTGTCGGTCGACACCAACTTGTGTGATTCGTGATTTCCTGGTTTGTTGTGTTTGTTTGTTGTTTATTAAACATTGGAATCTCAGTTGCTTGTGTGTATAGCACACTGGGAGGATGGCCTCACTGAGTGTTTATGACAATACTCATGCATCTCAATTTATGTTTGTGGTGCAGGTGAAGGCAAGGTTTCTTCGTGGAATCAGGCGATGAGGAGGAAGATGATCTAGGGTCTCCTTGTGTGTTGGTCTTGCTTCCATTTAGTAGTAGACGCTGCAGATTCTAACACCGTTCCATCTGGTGGCTCCGGTTCTTTCCAACATGCTGGTTGCTTGTAATGGTTCCTCTCCTCCAACACCAGTTTCAGATTTTTGTGAGACAGATCATCCTCACCCTCGTCTCTAACAGTTTCATCAAAAACTGCAGCTTTTAACACCGCATATGATGGTTTCTCTAACTCGATCATAGACATTGCAGCTACTAACGTCACCGCCTCCGGTGGTTTCAAATTCACCTATTCCACCCCCTCTCTCCTCACGTGGTTTGGGTCCACCACCTCTCTCCTCATGTGGTTTGGGCCCACTGTAACCACAACCAACACTGGATCCAGTGTTGATGTCACCGTCTCCGTCACCACCGCTTGTTCTTTTGTCTTCTTTTCTTGCTCGGCCTTCGCTTGCATGTTCTTCACCGTCTCAAACACCTCATCAACTATTTTCTTCATCTCATCAATTTGTCTCTTTAATGAATCAAACTGTAACGCCATGGTATCTTTTAGGGACTTCACAGGATTACTTTCTCCCATTGAATTGGTCGGCTCTGATACCAAATTGTTATGAACCTCTTTATTGCTTGAGAATTAAGAAGAATATGAATGCTTAGCTCCCTCTTTACCCTAATTCTTTTTTAGAGATTAAGTTTAATTCTTGGGGCTTCCTTTCTTATTAATCAATAGAGAACCTTATATAGGTTTTCATACAACTTAAATCATAACCCTAATGCATAAAAGAAAATACTTAAACCAAATTCATAAAGTAAACCACCAAAACTAATTAATTAAAATGTCCTAACAATACTCTAATCTATCTAACCATGATCACGTATCAGTAACCAGTAGACTATGTCCATTTTTGCAAGTTTTGTAAGCATGTTGTAATGTCTGGGTAAAATATTCGTTCTGTTATTCGATTCGATTTGGTTCAAAATTGATATTCATCAAAAGCAAAGTAAATCATAAATACCTACAATACCCGAACAGAGGAAGCAACTGTCCTCTTGGTATAACGGGGTATGGTTTAAGCACTCCACACCAAAATTTTCTTTCAGTGTTTGGCTTGGAATGCAAGATAGACTGTCAACAGGTGATCGGATGCTCCATTGGAACAACGGCGTCTCCAGGACATGTGTTCTCTGCAACAATGCTTTGGAGTCCAGAGAACATCTCTTCTTCTTCTGCAGTTTTGGATAAGAAGTTTGGGGTGGTACAGTAAAAAACATCCTCAAAGCAAAGTATACAACAGACTGGCAATCTCTTCTCATCTCAGTTTGTGGACACTGACATGGTCAGCTTCCTATTTCAAACGGTAATCTACAACATTTGGCGAGAATGGAACTCCAGGCGGCACAAACAGTCTCCTAATACAGCAGCTCGGATAATCTCAATGGTGGATAGAATGAGAGATCGGTTGTTATCCCTTCTCCTCATTGGGGATAGAAGATATGACAAAGGCTTGCAAGTCTCGTTCTCCTCTTGTTTCTGATTCTCAATTAGTTTTTAAACCACAACACTTTCATCTTTATAATTTAATATTTAAATAAGCGGATATCCGCTCCAGTATACGGGAAAATTATGAGTAATGAGATGAGATTAGAGACTTCACTAATTTGAGTAAAACTAATTTCAAAACGGGTAAAGATCAACTTAGATATATGGGGTCCAAATCTTTTACCTTTTTTATTTTATTTGTTGGAATAAAATATAAACTTTATGTCGAATTCAAACTTGATTAACTTACCTGGATAGTAACTTACCATGATTGTGTATAGATTTGTTCTTTACGACACTTCCCATTTTGTAAGGTAGTTTAAACTTAGTCCAAAACCAGAATTACCCTCACAAATAAACAAATGTCACATAGTTTTTGTTAAACGAAAATGAACACTATAAAAGTGTTAAACCAAAATTGATTTGCTTTCTTACCTTTCATTTGAAAACTTTATGCAAAGAAAAAGTTAATTGAAGACCAATATGTTCATACTCCTCCTTCAATCTAATTGCCGAGTCCAATTACCGTCTAATTCAAAGAAATTTTACCCAGCACACACAAAACATAAATATTAGAGTAGATAATTCATCAGAGTAGATATTTGTATTCCTGTTTTTTGTTTACAAATCAACAAAGACGGTAATTATAAAAATCAATATAGGTCATAGAATGATTCGATCTAAACAAAAAACATGATTTAAATTTTTGGAAATATATACAAACATGTACAAGAAGATCCATATACGATTCAATCCTTTAAGAATCCAGACCAATACTATATACATACATAAAAGAACAAGTAAATTAGAAATCTACACTAAATCTTGATAATTAAAACGACGAATATAAAAATAAAAGATAGACCTATTACCTTACTTATCCATGGAAGTCGAAATCCTTTTTTTAAAAGACAGATAATCAGATAAATCTGAACTATTTTGGGGGAATCCGATCTGGTTGCTTTTACTGGAATTCCGAACTCTTAATATCATTACCTCAGAGATTATCGGAGAAATCCGATCTATATTGTTCAATTCGTTTTTTGACTCGATCAGACAACTCTCTCTATCGTTTCGACGTTTTGTTTTTTGCTGTCTCTTTGTTTTTGCGAAAGAACATTGCGAAGAAGATAAGAGTGTTAATGGGCCAAATTCGGATCCAAATAAAAACCCATCGATACAATTACCAAAAAACTAATACTCTTATGGTCCATTAAACTCTGGTTTTTGTTAAATTTATACATCTATACATCATATTCAAATACATGATATTTTTTGTCCAAAACAATACTATTTTATTTTACAAAATATTTTAATATACAATTTTATACAATAAAGAAAAAAAAAAGGGTTTCCCGCACGTATGTGCGGATCTTATCCTAGTTAGTTTTTAAACCACAACACTTTCATCTATATAATTTTATATTAAAATCAAAAAAAATATATACCTATAATATAAATAAGCGGATATCCGCTCCAATATACTGAAAATTACATGTCTTAAATATAGTTTTACTATTTTTATATGTACTAGGATAGTGCCCGCGCTACGCCGCAGGATTGTTTTTTATTTTTTTTTTAATTTTAATTATTTTTAAGAATTTTTGTATGGTGTTTGTAATTAAAAATTATTATTATTATAGTTTTTGACAATCTTTATTGGTAATATTTTGTTTTTAGATTTTTGTTATTATTTATTTCTGGTTATTTTTTATTTTATTATTGTAATGAATTTATAAACTAAAATCAATTTTATTTTTTCTTGTATTATGATGCATTGGAGCACTATTATTAGTGTTAGCTTTCTCATAAGTCCTTGCATATATTTTGTATGCGCTCATATAAACAATATTTCACATAATGTTTCCAAACTCTTAACGTCGTCATACCACTTAAATAGTTTGTTGCATTTGACTAAAAATCATATGCAGCTTCTAAAGCAAAGCATTGCAAAATCTTTTAGGCCGGAAAGTGATATAAATGCCCTTAAATAAACTTTATCATGAGAAGAGAACATTGTGCTTTGTGCATTCCTAAAACTCATGTTATTTAGATTCAAACTTGGTTTGCTAAAGATGAACCAATAACCAACAAAATTGGGTTCAACATTTTCAACGGAAGCTTTTAAAAAACTATATATCTTTTTAGATTATAATCTGTGTAAGAAAAAAGAAGAAAACATAATTTCTAATAGATGTTATTTTCATTTTAAGCTACTTTATCACTTCTAATATATATTAATAGTAGATAAAAACATAAAATATATATAAAGAATTTTGAGGAATTCCTCATTTTCCACTTCTCAGTTCTTAGACCATCTCCAATGGTTTTCTCTATTTTTTCCTCTATAATAGAGATGAGTTTTGCTCCAATAGTTTTCTCTATTTCTTCCTCTATAAAAGAATATTTCAAATAGATTCTATTTTTATTTTACACTTAACACCTTTTATTCATAAAAATTATAAACTAATCCATTTTACTTTAAATGTTGTACACTTTCATAAAATTATCTTTTGCAAATGCTAGTCTCAATATTTTAGAATAAATATTTATACTTAAATTTATATTATTAGTCCTTAAAAATATTTATTTTATTTATTTTGGTCATAAACAAAAGAAGTTAAAGATTAAGAGGACTACTTTGCAAATAAAATAGTTCAACTCTATTTATAGAGGAAAAAATAGAGTTTCTCTATAAATAGAGAAAAAAATTGCAAACTCTATTATAGAGGTGAAAGTAGAGATGGATTTGAGCAAAAATTACTCTATAATAGAGTTTAGAGACAAAAATAGAGGAACATTAGAGATGCTCTTATACAAATTTCTATTTAAGGATCTCAAAGAATGATACTCTTCTTATTCATTTTCATTAAACAAAAAGAGCAACTTAAGAAAGCAAACAAATTGTTTGATTCGAATTAAGAAAACAAAAAAAAAAAAAAAAAAAAAAAACAAATATGTTAATTGTTTCTAACGTCTTTGATATGGTTAATTGACTGTTGACTATAAATGCCTTTAGGAAACATTATAAGAAGATAAACCTTTGTACATTATAAGATCTACCACACTTCACCAAGCTGTGGCACTTATGGCTTCATTAAAGGTAATGATGTTATTATATAACGGGGTTTCTATAGATTAATAATACTATTGAAATAATATTCTCAAGGAATATGTTATTGGGTCATCCACTCATGCCATTTAATTTCTTATGATATTTAATAGAATATCAATTAAAAAAAAAGTAAAGTGACATGGAACAAATGGTTATTATTATTGTAATAGAATGATGAGCTGTATTAATTAAAATGTTTTCATTGGTTACCTATTTTAAATGATGTGTCATCTCCAGAATGTGATGTGTCATGTTCTAGAGAGAAACATTCAAGTTTTATTGTATTGATTGATTTTATAAATTTATAACCAAACAATTTATAACTATAGCTTTTCGAATTTTTAAGTTTATTCACTCTGGTAAGCTGCTCTGCTTTTACTCGTAAAAACCTTCTAGACATAGCCAACCGTAAAACATGAATATATCTAGAACACAAAAATCATATAAAGATCCTAACACACTGTCAAAATAAGCGACACACTCCATGTTCACAATCCCAGTGCCAGTTGAGCTACTAGAATGGTCATATGCACAAGACTGAACAAGCATATGAAACATTTCATGGATTTACTTAGGCAATTTGACAAATATAATTGTTCTCACAAGTCAAAAAAGATTATTATTTTAACTTCTCCGGCTAAAAAACTTGGCTAAGTTTGGAACTCTCTTCTTCTTGATTACAAAAAACGTTGGAGTCCCTGCAGATGAGTATCTTCTTGGCTTCCCTCGTTGTACTGGCGTGAGTTTTCCAGTTGGTTTAGGAGAAAGATAGCTTTTGGCTTCAGAGCACAGCTTAAACTTTTGAATCTCATCCTCGACCAATCTCCTCGTGGACAATGACCTTTCCATCTTAAACGCTTCATTTTCTTCTTCCACTTTCGTCATTCCACTCTCTCTGATCAAAGTTTTCGTCTTCATCAAAACCACTTTCGTGCTAGCCTTGAGTGCTTCAACCCATGCCTCTGCTGCTGCAACTTTTTTCTCTGCGGTTTCTTCTGCTTGAGAAGCATGTTTAATCAAATATTCGTACTCAAACCTCGAGATTGTAATCATTGCACAATGCTCAGACTCCATTTCCCGACTCTCCATTGTGTCTTCTATAAGAGATTCAAGCCTCTCAAGCACTAAAGCCTCTGCGCTTTTAGCATCCTCAAGCTCATCCAATTTGGAAATCAATTCTTTTTCCATTTCATCTAAATCAACTTTGGCTTTCTGTGTTTCAGCCTTTGTAACCATCGTCTCTCTTTTGAGAAGAAGCTCCTCTTTCCTTGCAGCATTTCTATTTTTCTTTAACTTCTCAAGAGAACCAACTAAACTGTAAGCAAGCGAGCTAATTCTCACTTCAGCGATCTATACAGCTTCCAACTTAGATTTTGCCATAACCATCTTCGAGTTGAGTTTCTGAATCTTAACATCATCTTTCCTCAAGACTTTATCTAGGCGAGATGCTTCCTCTTTTGTTTGACTAATTTCATTCCTCAACGCATCCATTACCGCCATAACCCGAAAGAGCTCAGCATTAACAGAACCAAGTTCTTCCTTTTTCATTTCAGTCGCTTCTGTTACTTCTTTCAAAACCGATAAATTATACTTCCCTCTTTCAAAAGATTGGTTTGATCTTGACATGCTATTATCTCTCCTATGAACTCTCCTCTCCATTTTCTTGACAAGCTCAAGCTGTGTTTGCAACATCTCAACATCTGAACTCGTCTCAAACAACTCTTTCTCAATACCTTTTGATATCTCCGCTTCTTCCAACACTTCCTTGATTCTCTTATTCTTTTCGACCAACAAATCCAAAACCTCTTTAGCTTTCTCTTCTCTTTGCCTTTCAATCTCCTCACATTCCTTCAAAGCCTCAACCTTTCCCAATTCAGCCATCAAATACTCCTCATTCGCCACCTCAGTTTCTTTCTTAAGACTCTCCAACAATCTCAAATCCTCTTCCGTTTTTAAACTCAATTCCTCAACTTCTTTCATTACTGCACTTCTCTCTCCCAATACAAATGCTATATCAAGCTTCACCTCACTCACTTCTTCTTTAACAACATCCAAAACTCTCATGACTTCCACATACTTCTCCTCAATCCTCAAAGCTTCCATAATCTATTTCCACCTCTCAAATAACAAATGTGAGCTCCACTACTTCTGCTCTCTTTGTGACCAAAAATTTCCCTTTTTGATTTGTGCAGACCCCTCCAACAACTGAAATAGCACTCTTTAAAAGAAATTTATCAAAAAAAAAGATTCAATCTTTGCATCACCCAAACGAAGATTACATTTGAAGCAAACCCATCTCAATTCTTCAAATAAATACAAAATCCAGAAATATTTCAAACACAAAATTCGAAATTTCTTGGCAAAAAGGGCATAAATAAAACTAAAAGTTGTTCGAAGAAAACGTACGGGTGAGCGAGAAAGAAACGATTGCCGATTGGTAGAGATGATGGAGCTGGTGCCTGGTGGTAGATTTGTCCTTATCATTTTGATATCATTTATGACTTCTAGGAGACTTGGGATCACTAATTTGAGGACGAGGACTGCACAAGTACATGAGAAATAGCAAAAATCACACAAGTAATCTTCGCATAATAAATTTATTTATTTTTTATTTTTTTGAAAATAATTTTTACGGTTCGGTCTTTTTTTTAAATTGAATTTTCTTATGGGAAAAAAAAATAAAAATACCTTAACTTTTAAATTTTGAGATGTTTAAATAAATTTGAAATATCATTTAGATGCCAAAGTTTTCATTCACTTTATACTTAAATAGAAAATTTTAGTTCACTTTGCCATTTTAGTCGTGCCTTTAAAATTAAATCATCTGACGGAAAACTAACAGGATTAAATCTTTGTTTAGAATTTTTCTGTTAGTTTATAAGTCGCTTTACTTTTAAAGTCGTTTTGAGAGGGTTATATAAACTAATAAGAAAATTCGAATCTTAGAAAAACTAACGGTCCGAATGTTTTATTGAAAAGGGATAGTGGTCGGTCCGAATGAGTGACTTTCTGGCAAGGATGAGTGAAAGCAGAGTTTGCTAACCCGTCCACAAGACGGTTAGTCTTCTTATACACATGCGTAATTCGGACCGACCAGTCCCTTGAAAGAAAGTAACACAAGCACACTAGGAAGGACAAGGGATGAGTATCCACTATCCCTGGCGTGAGTAAACCAACTACCAACTACCAACTCTGAATCAATCTCCAGCTCTGCATGAGTGAGCTGTTTCTCCTAGGCGATATGTAGACCATAATAGACCCCCCCTATAACTCTGCCAAGGGAGCCGTACAATGTCCTATGTTCAGCGCAAAACCCTGAATCCAGATCCCATACCATCCCGAATAAAACTCCCAGCCGTAGCACAACCAGGGTTTCCATGAGAGGCACCATCAGTATTCAGCTTGAACCAGCTCTCTAGGCGGAGTCCATGCAATCTGCCTCTCCACTCGAACCGCTGCATTTGACGCTCCACGGCAAGCCAAATTTGCATGATGCACTTCCATTGCCATATCCTTAACAAAATTAACCATGTCCCTGCATTTTTCAATTTCGTCGAAAACGTTTCCACATCTCCACTTCCACCCCCACCATACAGTCATACCAAACAGAATAGCCCAAGGAACATCATACCTTACTAACGTATCCCCCAGATTCCCCAACACCCATTCCAGCAAACCATGGCCAAAAAAATGACCTCTTCTATCCGGACCAACAATACGACTCCATAACCATGGCATTGCCGGAAAATCTCTAAGGACGTGGATAATTGTCTTTTCACCCCCTTTACATACCTGATAGACCCCCGAATCACATAAATGCCTTCGTTGTATTTCCGAATTAGTCATGATAATCTGATGCACAACCAGCCAAAAGAAAAATCTCACTCTTTCAGGAACCTTAAAATGCCAGATTTTACCAAACAACACACCCATGTCAGTTCTTGGTGTCCACTCTCGTGTTAAAAAATGATGTGCAGATTCAACTGTAAACTTGCCATCCAGACTTGAACCCCATGCTGGTCTATCTCTCGCCCCAGTCACCATATCATCCACCACGGTCACAAGGCATGACAACGTGGATGTAGATACAAATGGAACAATACGGGCCATGTCCCAACCTGAACCTGCAACCCATAAGTCAATAACTCGCAAATCAACAAGCTCCCCCGGTATATCCACCAACACAGCCTCTAACAGTGGTTTATCAGAAAGCCACTTATCTCACCAAAAACGGATAGACCTCCCATCCCCAAGCACCCAACTCATACCCGTAAACACAACTTCCCGCAAACCAGTCGCCACACTAGGCCATGTTGAAGACCAATTACTCTGTACGGCTGACCAGGATGTATCCTGGATAGTACCCACCTTCTATCTGCGACGCAGAACACGTGCCCATAGTCTCTCCCCATCATAAATCAACCTCCACCCAATCTTTGCTAACAAAGCTTTATTTATAGTAGCCGCAGATCTTATACCAAGGTCACCCTCTCTTTTTGGGGAATAGACTTTGTCCCAAGCAAGGCGATGTTGTTTCCTCTTCTCAGAAGTGCTTCCCCAGAAAAAATTCCTCGAAATCTTATCCAACTGAGCCAATGTCGACTTAGGTAAGGAGATGTCACTCATCGAAAGCATTGGTATAGCTGATAGGACTGTTTTGGAAAGAGTGATCCGACCCGCCAAACTCAACGTACGTCCCTTCCATCCCGACAACTTGGAAGCTACTCTTTCCACCACATCGCCAAAAGTGCTCTTGTTAACATGTACTCTTTTCCACCACATGACACTATAACATGTTAGTTTCATAAAGAAAGATTTTGGGATTTATTCGTAAAGGTAAACATCTCTAATCTACCCTTTCTTAATTAGCCAATCAAAATACAATAGTATGTCATGTAATTATATATTTTTAAAATAAATCAATTTTAAAATTAGAAAAATAAAACAAGAAATAAAATATGTAGACTTTTTATTAAATGAGTTTAAATATCGATTTTAATTTATATAAGAGGATTAAGATTTCAATTTTTCAATTAAAAAAAATTATACATCAGTTTGAGCTTTTAAATGAGGATTCAGAGTTTATATTTTACAATTAAATGAGATTATACCTTAGTTTGAGTTTACAAATAAGAATTTTAAATCTTACGATTAAAAGAAATTATATGTCTGTTTAGATTTATAAAGCAGGATAAAATTTTACAATTAAGCGAGATTATGTGTCAGTTTGAGTTTATAAAAGAGAATTCAGGTTTTAAATTTATAATAATAAACAAGCTTATATGTCAGTTTGAATTTATAAAGGTGAATTATGGTTTAGATTTTACAACTAAACGAGATTAGGTATCGGTTCAGATTCAACTAAATTAATATTTTTGTTAATGGTTTTTGTTATAATATGTTTTATTCATTTAATTTTTAATTTTATTTAAATGTAATATGATATGATGCATTTTCATTGATTAAAACCAAAAAAAAGGATGAACAAAAGGGTGAATATCCATGTCTTACTCTTCGGTAAATGATAAGATTACTAACGGAGATTACAAACTATTGATAAGTTCAGTTAAGTATTTTTTTAATATGTATAAAAAATGTAACGGAGATATAATATCATAAACAGTTGATATAGGTTGAAAAGTTGGATATGTTTATATGTACTAGAAGTACTAAAAGTCTTTTGGGTTTTGTAGAATTAGGTGTCCAACTAACTTGATTTTATTAACTTATGAACTTTTGGTATTTATACAACAGACCCGAGAATAAGATAAGGCCTAAGACTCCTAAGAACATACGACTTGGACTTATCACAATAAGATTAGGAACACAACACAAACGATACGAGCTTATCCCGTAATACTCCCTCTCACGTTGGAGTGTGAAGATCCTGAGCACCCAACTTGGACATTATGTAGAGGAACTGATTACGACGACCAAGTGGTTTTGTAAAAATGTCAGCGAGCTGTTCCGTTGTACGAACATGTTGTGTCGAGATAATCTTGTCACGAACCGCATCACGAACAGCATGACAATCGTTCTCAATATGCTTAGTCCGCTCATGAAAAACTGGGTTAGTGGCTATATAAATAGCAGCTTTGCTATCACAATACAAACGAGCTGACGCAGCTTTGTCGACGCCTAATTCTTGCAACAATTTGCGAAGCCATTTGATCTCTTTAAGAGCATAAGACATGGCTTGATACTCAGATTATGCGGAAGAATGAGAAACAGTCTTTTGTTTCTTAGTTTTCCATGAAATAGGCGAACCACCAAGTAACACAACATAAGCACTAAGAGAACGACGAGTAACCGGACAAGAGCTCCAATCCGAATCACAATAAACTTCAAGTGATAACTCCGGGGAGGAAGGAAGCAAAATACCATGTCCTGGACATCCCTTCAAGTAACGAACAACTCGCAAAGCAGCATCCATGTGAACTTCATGTGGTGTTTGCATAAACTGTGCCAAAACATGAATGGAGTAACTCAACTCTGGACGCGTATGAAGCGTAGTAGTGCGTGTACTTTGTTGTAGCGCAGGAGTAGGCTGCGGAACTTGTCGATCAACAGGAACTAACGAAGGAACTAGCTCGGTACTAGGAGTGTCCGGAAGTGAAACTGGCGAAGAAACATCAGAAACAACCGTTTCTGCAAGCGTTAGAGACTCATCTTCTACTGAACCAACAATGTCTTTATTGACAGGTGGAGAAGCAATAACCGGAGTCACCGGAAGAGAAGCTGCGGGAGGAACAACGTTGCTCCCCCTATCACCCGTAGTGGTCATTATCCAATCATCATCACAATGAACCGGTGATGGAGACACCACAGTCGGAGAAGACGAAACAGTAGCAGCATAAGGAAACACATCTTCTTGGAAAACAACATCGCGAGACACAAGAAACTCATTACACTCAATATCAAACATCTTCCATCCTTTTTTACCAAAAGGATAGCCCACAAATACACACTTACGGCTACGCTGACCAAATTTATCCTTGTCCCGTGTAGTACGGTGAACATAACACGCATAACCAAAAACACGGATCTGATCATAAGTAGGCTTGCAATCATGAAGAATTTCATAAGGACTGCGACTAGAATGAATAGCAGATGGAGTGCAGTTGATTAAATAGGCGGCGGTGAGCACAGCTTCACCCCAAAACTTGATAGGCAAACTTGCCTGAAACAAACAGAGCCCTAGCAACATTGAGAATGTGTCGATGCTTACGTTCTACACGACCATTCTGTTGGGGCGTACCCACACACGACGTCTGATGAAAAATGCCATTGACACGAAAATGAGATGAAAGACACATGAATTTCGTCCCATTGTCGGTTCGAACTGTCTTGACCGCTTTACCGAACTGTTTTTCCGTGTATGTCAAGAAATTTTGCAGAACACTGCGAACTTCAGACTTCTCAAGCAAAAGATATGTCCAAACAGCTCTTGAGAAGTCGTCAACAATTGTTAAAAAATATAATGCACCGCAAGAAGAAGGGACACGATATGGACCCCAAACATCACAATGAATCAGTGAAAAACAATCTGTTGTTTTATTAATGCTCTTTGGAAAACATACGTCGCAAGACAAAGAGCTAACAGAAGATGAGGAACTAGAAAACAAAGGTAAAGCCGAAATAACCGAAAAACTAGGATATCCTAAATGTCGATGCCACAAAGCCTGATCAGAGACCGCACTCGCCATATGAATCTTTGTTGTAGCCACATCCGTAAGATAATACACACCATCACACTCTTCACCGCTTCCAATCAAAGTCTTCGAAAACGGTCTTGTAAGAAACAAATAGTGTCAGAAAACATGGCAAGACACTTTGTTTGTTTCAAAATCTTCGAAACAGAGATTAGTGTGCAAGTCAGAGAAGGCACAAACAGAACATTAGTCAACTTGACATTATTTGAGAGTGAAAAAAAACTCCCATGCTAATAGCAAAAGCTTTACTTCCATCAGCAAATCCAAATGGACTTGGTGGAATGGAAACCACATTGATTAGCAAAGAGACATTCCCTATCATGTGGTGAGATGTTCCAATATCCAAAATAACTTTGCCAATTTTAATCTTACCAGACAACTTGTCGGAGCTATTGCTTGCGGAAGTGTTATTGTTGGACTTTCCTTGAAGGAACTGAGTGAAAGCCTTCAAGTGTTCTTGTGTAAACTCAGGAAAAGCAGACGAATTGGGGGTTGTAGCATGCGCAGAAACCAGCTGACCACGTCCACGGCCGGTGCTGTTGAAAGAAGAACCACGACCGCCTCTTCCTCTACTGCTAGAACCACGACCATTGTTACTCTTTTCAGATCTCTCCGTCCACCGGTCTGGGAAGCCGACGAGTTGCCAACAATCACGCTTTTCATGACCAGTACGACCGCAATGAGAGCAACAGAGACGACTCTTACTCATGATTGAGTCTGGTTTGCTTCCACTAGTAGCATCCGATCGGGTAAGAAAACCCACAGCCTCCTCTTTTGTTCACGTTGACGGGTAGAAGACAACCTTTGTTCCTCTCTTATTACTCTGCTATAAACTTCACCAAGAGAGGGAAGAGGATCCATCGCAACAAGAATGGAACATAGACCACCAAATCTGGACTCATCGAGACCCAACACGAACTGATGAACTTTTTCTTCCTCTCTTTCTTTTGCCGGAGCAGAGGTAGCTCCACAGATACACAAACCACAAGAACACACAGTGAGAGGTTTATAAATCTGATATTCCTCCCAAAGAGAAGACAACTTGTCATAGTAGTCGATAACCGGTTGGCCCTCTTGTCGACACGACGCGAGCTGACCTTTAAGTTGATGAACACGAACTTTATTTCCAACAGAAAAATGCTGCTTCAAGTCTACCCACAATTGATGAGCATTGGCTATAAAAGTGATTGTAGATTTCACCTTTGGTTCGATGGAAGTTCGTATCCAAACAACGATCATAGAGTTCACCGTCAGCTAGTTCTCCAAGTTGGGATCGTCATCGGCTGGTTTAGGGATTATTCCATTGACGAAACCTGTCTTACGTTTAGCTTGGAGGGCATTTAACATCTCCGTTGCCCACTCGTTGTAGTTGTCGCCTGTTAACAAAACCGACGAGATCATGGAACCGGGGTTGTCGGAGCTTGACAAAGTATAGGGAGACACCACATGGGTCTCTTGTTGTTGACCAACAGCTGTTTTGTTTGCAGAAGAACTATCCTCCACCGTAGACATGATTGCTTGTCACGCAACAACGAAAATTGAAAAACAGAAGATCGAAACAATCGATGAAACAAAGAAGAGAAATCAATAATTTAGAGAATTTTGTGATCTTAGCTCTGATACCATGTAGAATTAGGTGTCGAACTAACTTGATTTTATTAACTTATGAACTTTTGGTATTTATACAACAGACCCGAGAATAAGATAAGGCCTAAGACTCCTAAGAATATACGACTTGGACTTATCACAATAAGATTAGGAACACTACACAAACGATACGAGCTTATCCTGTAATAGTTTTCTAGACTTTTTAAAATGAGGATGCACATAATGTAACATGGACTCTCTTTTTTGTTGAATATAATTGTACATTCATTCAAAGAAAAAAGAAACAAAAATCTATCATTTATGTCATGTAAAGTTTTGCAAAACACACTAACTGACATATTCATTGTCGTGGATAGAAGTTGAATATGAAGTCACATAAAATTTACTTCTAAGCATTGATGTCATGTAAAGTTTGATTATAATTTTAATTAAATGGGCCCAGTATATTTAGTTTACATACATATGCGATCAGCACTAAGCCAATAACTGATTTTATTAAAAACTGACATAAGATGAGGAAAATTACCCTAGAGGTCTGGAGACTCATGTGTTGTGTCTAAACCAACCTTAAGCCAAAAAAAATATGAGTAACACATTGAGGAGAGATGTAAGCTTTTCCGAAAGATTAAATAAGTAAAATAACTACTGATACATTTTTTTGTTGGTTTTAATAACTAATGATACTTTTAAACGTTGTTGTATGAAGAGGAAACCGCTCAACACATAAAGTAGTGCCTACTTGTGGAAGGCCATCGGGACTTACTTTCGAAAAGAAAACGGGAGAATTGTACATATGGGGGAGACTCCTCACCGCTCCTAAATCCACCCCTAACCCTTAACCATGTATATACAACCATTTTTTTGGAACATCCGAGGTCTAAACGATCTGGATAAACATCGACCTTTTTCTAACTGGCTTGCAACCCATAAGCCTCTTTTTGGTGCTATCTTAGAAACCCATATCAAGGAACCAAATTTGAACAGAGTTATGAACCTTACCTGTCCTGGTTGGCAATTTGTCTCTAACCATGCTTCTGATCCGGATGGTAGAGTAATCATCGTGTGGAAATCTCCTGCCAATATTACGGTTCTTCATCAATCGAGGCATATGATAACCACTGAAGTCACAATTCAGGGAGGGCATAGATTTATCTTCACAGCTCTATATGCTCCTAACTTAGGAGACGAACGAACTGACCTCTGGTGTGAGTTGATCAACCTTCAACAAAGACTCCAGTTGGATTCACAACCTTGGCTTCTTGGAGGGGATTTCAACCAAATCATCCATCCAGCTGAGCACTCAAACCCGAATGTTGATCACTGGTCCTCGCGTATGATAGAACTTCGCGATTGCCTCCTGCAAATGGAGCTGTTTGATCTCCGTCATCAAGGTCCCTTCTTCACCTGGTCCAATAAAAATCCCTCAAACCCTATAGCAAAAAAACTAGATCGACTGCTAGTTAACAACCACTGGCTAGCTTTATACCCCAATAGTGTGGCTTCCTTCCTGGCTTCTGAAGTTTCTGATCATTCGCCTTGTCTTCTCAACCTGGAAACCTCCCTCCCGTGTGCTGGCACCAAACCTTTCAAATTCTTTAACTTCCTAACCTCTCATCCCCAATTCCTCCAAACGATTGAGACTGCATGGATCTTGGCTGGAACTTTACATCCCTTGGAAACAAGTTTAGCTGTTTTGAGTGCTAAACAGAAAACAATAAAGCGAGATATTAAAACACTTTCCAGAGATAATTTTTCGGATATTCAGACTCGAGTGCGAGAGGCTAACCTTTTATTAAACAATGTGCAGGTACAAGCGATGGCCACACCTTCTTCTGCCCTATTCCAACAAGAACGTGCTCTTCACACTCGATGGGAATTCCTCAGAAAGATTGAAGAAGCCTATTTCAAACAAAGATCTCGTATCAACTGGTTAAAAGAAGGGGACTTGAACACATCTTACTTTCATCGAGTGACTTTAACCAGAAACTCCTTCAATGCCATAAGATCCTTCTCCTCGACTTCAGGCACTATGGTGGATGACCCTCTAGAAATGAGTCGAATAGCAGTAGCACACTTCCAATCCATTCTTGGTCCCCACTCTCTGCCACCAATCGTTGTCTCTCTTAACTGGCTTCAAAGTATTATCCAATACCGTTGTTCCCCTGAGCTGAAACAAACAATGATAAAGCTTCCCATGTCAGAAGAGATTAAGAGAGTGATGTTTAAAATTAATGGGAATAAGGCTCCAGGCCCTGGTGGGTTCACCTCAAATTTCTACAAGACCGCTTGGGAAATTCTTGGCTCGGATGTTACTGGTAGCATTATGCAGTTCTTTCATTCAGCTTTCCTCCCGGCGGCTGTAAATGCAACTATCCTAGCCCTGATTAACAAGTCCCCTGGTGCTTCTCTTATCTCGGACTTCAGACCCATATCCTGCTTGAATACCCTTTATAAAGTCATCTCAAAGCTCCTTGTCTCAAGGTTGAAGCCTGTTCTCCCTGACCTGATTCAAAAGAACCAAACTGCATTCATTAAAGGAAGGTTGTTAGTTGAGAATACACTGTTAGCTGCAGACTTGGTCAATGGATATCAAAAAGAAAAAGGACCTAAGCGTATCACTATCAAAGTAGACATTGCAAAAGCGTTTGATACGGTTAGATGGGAATTTATATTCGGTTGTCTGCGAGGAATAGAAGTCCCTGAACTTTACCTAAGGTGGCTAAAAGCGTGTGTCTGTACTCCGTCTTTTTCTGTGGGCTTCAATGGGTCTGTACACGGCTACTTTAAAGGATGTAGAGGTTTGCGACAGGGAGATCCACTCTCACCCTACCTCTTTGACCTTGTCATGAATTGTTTATCAGTCATGTTAGATAAAGCAGCTGAGGAGGGTAAATTCAAATATCACTACAAATGTCAGAGGTTAAAACTCACGCACCTGTGCTTTGCTGATGACCTTTTAATTTTTACTGATGGATCCCTTTCTTCTGTACTAAGTGTCCTCCAAGTACTAAAATCATTCGAAGAGGCCTCAGGACTTGCGATCAGTCTCCCCAAAACAAGTTTCTTTGCATCCGGACTGCATCAGCCTGAAATTGATCAAATCAAGGCAGCATCAGGCATTGCTCATGGCCAACTCCCTATACGCTATTTGGGTATTCCTCTATGCACCAAAAAACTTACGCTGCTTGACTGTGCTCCTCTCATTCAGCGTGTGAAAACAAAACTCAATAGCTGGTCGACCAGAACTCTCTCTTTTGCAGGCCGGTTGCAAATGCTAAATACTGTCATAGCTGGTATCACAAATTTCTGGTGCTCTGCATTGGTGCTGCCAAAGAAATGTATCGACACTTTGAACTCTCTTTGTGGAATGTTCTTATGGAAGGGTTGCCTTGAGGGACACCATTCAGCGCGAGTTGCTTGGCGCACGGTTGTCACTGCAAAATCAGAAGGAGGGTTAGGCATACAAGATCTAAAAAAGTGGAACAAGGCTTGTCTAGTTAAACTTATCTGGCTGCTTTTCTTTAGATCTGGGTCGATTTGGGTAGCTTGGTTCAAAGAAGCTGTCCTTGCTGGTAACTTGAGCAATTTCTGGGTCAGGAAACCAAATAGCCAGCACTCTTGGATAGCGAAAAAACTTTTAAAGATAAGAGAAGAAGCTTACCCTTGGATAATGGTGAAGCTAGGAAATGGACGAAAGTGTCGCTTCTGGTCAGATCGTTGGTGTAAGCTAGGGCGAATGAGCGACTCCTTGAGTGGGGATCTGTCTATAGGTATTCCCAAAAGTGCAGTCCTGACGGATCTATGGAGAAGAGGGAACTGGAGATTACCACCTGCAAGGTCGGATGCCCAAGTTAGTTATCAAGCTGAATTATCGGCTCTACAACTAACGGAGGAAGAAGACTCTCATACCTGGTGGATTAATGATCGAGTGAAGGACAGTCACTCAACCGGTAGGATCTGTTCAGCGCTAGGTGAAGAGTTGCCTTCGGTGCCGTGGCATAAGATTGTTTGGACCTCCGGAGGAATCCCCAAACACAATTTTTTAACTTGGTTGGTTGTATTGAACAGGTGCCCAACTCGTGACCGACTTTTGCAATGGGGATTGCAGGTTGACTCCCGCTGTTTACTCTGCGCGATTGGATCTGAAAGCCGTGATCATCTTTTCTTCAACTGCCCATACAGCTGGTCGCTATGGAGCAAGATCTCTCGCCGCTGCAACCATAACTCTGCACCTTCCTGGACTGGAACAA
>NC_025695.1:24466725-24521983 GCF_000633955.1 Camelina sativa
GTGCCCAACTCGTGACCGACTTTTGCAATGGGGATTGCAGGTTGACTCCCGCTGTTTACTCTGCGCGATTGGATCTGAAAGCCGTGATCATCTTTTCTTCAACTGCCCATACAGCTGGTCGCTATGAAGCAAGATCTCTCGCCGCTGCAACCATAACTCTGCACCTTCCTGGACTGGAACAAAGAACGGTCTCATCAACTACAAAGGCTCCCGTGAAGAAAGGAAACTCATACTAATCGCCTGGCAGGCACTGATATACTTCCTTTGGACTGAACGGAATCACAGGTTGCATCGGAACTGTTTTAAGCCAGCTGATCATCTCCTCCATCAGGTTGATCAGCTTGTGCGAAACAGAGCCCTTAGCTTCCGTGATTCCAACCCAACTCTCACCTCCACTCTGCTTGGCCTCTGGTTCGCTGGATCGCACAACTGAAAGGAATGTTACAAAACCCTAATCTCTCGACCTTTTGCGATCTCACCGAAGAGTCATCTCTCACCATTCAATGGAAGAAGACAAAGGTGGTTTGAAACGGTTTAATTGCCACCCGTTTTCTTTTGGTTCAATCGTAACTATCATGGTTTACTTCTGGTTCATTTCTGGTTCCTTCTCAATGGGTATTTTGTAATCGATTATATCTAACTGGGCTTCCAGTATTGGGCTCTCTAGCCCTTTAAACATTTTATGTCTCTGTTTTTCAATTTGAATGCCCTTTAACAAAAAAAAAAAAGAGAATTGTACATATGCGATGGTTACATGGGTGGGGCTCATGAAAGTTGGACCAGAGGCTTGGCCGAGTTAATTGTCAATGAAGCCGAAGGTCGTGAAGTTATGTTTACCAACCAAGGGGACATGGGCGAAGAGTAAGATGATTTCTACTTCATTGACAGTAGTGACAAGTATCATTTCAGGTATTTATTATGCTTTATACATATATTTAGGATCCAAGCATTTACGAAACAGATTTATAAGACTTCGATATTTGTTAGCTTTCGCAAAAATTAACCTTTGAAACAACTCAATCTTTATGATTTTTTTTTATTTTTATTTTTAATTTTAGGTTTCCATGTAAAATTTATTTAAAACTTTACGTGATTTATGTCGGCCAGGATACGATAAGAAGACAAAGGATACGTGACAATTAATCTCCGTTAGCTCGAGCTCCACGACGGCATAAAGAGATTACCAGCTATTAATTGGCTAACCGTGGAATCTATATATATAAAGTTAATTTGCTTACTTCTTCTTCCTCCACATCAGCATCCATCTAATCATTTTTTTTTACATAAAAAATACTATTTTTAATATTCATTCATTGCATATTTATTACTTATTACTTATAATTAATAATAATAAAAATAAATAAAAAATGAATTAACTAAAATTAATTAAATTTCAAAATAGTATAAACGATAGTATAATTTTTTAGTAAATAATAAAAATAATAACTATCTAAAACTGAATTAAGTAAAATAAATAAAAAATTTAAAATAGTAAAAATAATACTATAAATTTGTTTTAGTAATAATGTTATTATTAAAATTATAACCAAAACTGATTATATTCCATAATTTAGAATGGGTTAATGAGTTTTAGAATGTAAGTAAGATTTTAATGAATGGTAGAGCAAAAAAAATAAGTTATAAAAATCTAAACATGAAAATAAAATTGAAGTGAAACATTAGTTTGTAAGAAACATATACCATAAAGATTTATTGTTAAATTTTACTTATAAGAAAGAAAAGACTAATTACTTAACTTAACTTAAAAGTTTTGATCTAAAACAAAGACATTGTTAAGGGGCACACATTTTTTTGGGAAAATTATGAAAAAAAATTCTGAAAAAATAATCTATCTAAAAAAACAAAATCAATGGTTACGAAATATAGAAAAAATGATATGTAAGCCATTACAAAAAGTGGTATGTGATTTGTGTAAGGTATATTATCAACTGGAGTTACAATTTTAAAACATGATATAAAACATATATAACAAATATAACATATATATTATATATATAATCAAATTCTTTATATATTTGATAATATATATATATATTATCAAATTCTTTATAATATATTTATTATATATATATATATATATTATCAAATGTTTTTTTTGAGAAGACGAAGCTCGAGTTGCATCACAAAATTAGCATCTGCAAATAACATATGAAATTTTAGAAAAATATGTAACTTGAATTAGTGAATAGATATTCATTGTGGGATTTAAACGTTTCATCATTTAAGCATTCTTGACTTAGTCGGAAATTCTATTATGGCAGATGATGCATTTGGACAACTTCATTGTAGCGACATAGCACTAAAACTGTTCATTAAACTTTGTATATTCCCATTTAATGTAGGATATCGATATGTTTAAATGGTCTCTATAATTAGGTCAACGATCGATATTGACGTTAGAACTTTTAAAATTGTGAATATGGAATGAACTCTTTTAAAGATAAAAGGTCAGAAGATTGTCGACAATATTATTGCAACACTAGACAATATATGTTATATATAGATTAGTAAAATAATTACGGGATTTATATATATTTATCTTTTAATCTTCAAATTATATTCATATTCAATGATTCTTATTGATAAAAAATTTAACTAAAAAATCCCACGTAAAATCGCAAATAGATATAACAAAGAAATATTATCTTTAAAAAGATATATGTTGTATATCATTGAGTAAAGTAAGTTTAGTATTTATATAGATTTATATTCAAAAATTAACATGATTATATTTGAGCTCAACAATTTCTATTGATAAAAAATATTTTAAATTAAAATTCCGCGAGTGTGCGGGTACAAATACTAGTAAAGTTAATAAAATAAATACAGTGATTCAAGAATTTGAACATTGTCAGTCTTGCAATCTCTTCATCCATTAGCAGTGTCCAAAATTGCCTTGAGAGCTACGACTTCTGCAACAACAAGGAAAGAAGTAACAAAACGACGAGTTAGAGCTGCTTGTCTAACAAAACCCTCAATACAAGGTAAAAATTGCTAGGTATCACCCTCAAAATAATTACAGACCCATTTAAGGAGGAATGTGAAAGGAAAGACAGTAAGTGTTATTTGTTGAATTACGTGTTCAAAGAATTTGTGATCGTTTGGCCCTCAAAATTTGGTTGATTGCTCTGTTTTTCCGATTGTGATATCGAAGTGATTCATCAGGAATTGTCAAATATTGTTTCCTTCTTGTATGACGTGTGGAGAATTTTGATTTATTGGATTTGATCAGAGGTAACAACATGGCCTTTGGAGATCTCTACATATAGCGGATGCTTATTTTGACCTTATTAATAATGGTCCTGTCTGCTGGTGGTTTAGCTAGACCTCTGGTTACAGAAGCCGATGGGCAGCCGTTACTTCATAGTTCATACTAGTGCCATATTTCAGAGAATGTATAAATAATGTTTTTCAAAAGTTTTATCCAATCGTCTGACTGGTGTAGTCGGTTATCACGCTAGTCTCACACACTAGAGGTCCCGGTTTGAACCCGGGCTCAGACATTTTCTTCTTGCAATTTTTGGACTTCTTTTATGATAGGTAGCCTACTTGTTATTTATGTTTAACTTCATTTAAGTTTCCTACTTGTAAATATTTTGATAAAAAAAAAAATATATATAAAATTAAATGGGATACTCCAGTTAGACGTACTTAATTTTTTTTCAATAAATATGTTTAAGTAGACTTTTTTTTTTTTTTTTACCGCTAAATAGACTAAATTTCTAAAAGTGTACCTATTATAATAAATATACTGCAATTGACACAAAGTAGTCTAAATAGATATTCATTTATTTTTGTTAACACTCATTCAAATTAGACTTGTTTAACCTTTTCAATAAATATGTTTAGATAGTCTATTTTTCCTTTTTTCTTTTTTGACAGCTAAAAAGACAATTTTCTAAAAATATCGTACCTATATAAAGAGACAATTCCACTCATAATGAGCCAATAAACAATGTAGACTTTAACAGACGTACGCTCGACACATTTCTGAGCATTTGTTTGATTTGTCACGTCATTTATGCATGAGGGACAGTATGGAAAGTTTTTTAATTAATGAGACAAGATTCTTCCAATCTCGTCCGTTACAAGTTACAACCACATCTATATAAAACTATAAAAACTGCTTCACCATCTTATAAAATCTCAAACGCAAAATTCTCAAATACACTTTAAGAACAACAACAACAACAAACTTTGAGAGTTAAGAAAGGTAATTAAGTTTTGAAAGACATGAAGTTCACGACAGCTGTGTTCATTGTGTTCGTGATTGGTGCCATGATGTCTCCAGTTCCGACCAGAGCAACCGTGGTCGAAGGTTCCGGAGAAGAAGTGATTAATGTTAAGTGTTCTGCGATGGGACTTAGTTCATGCTTACCAGCAATGAGATCAGGACACGCACCATCTACAGACTGTTGCACGAAACTCAAAGAGCAGGAAACTTGTTTGTGTTCCTACATTAAAACTCCGCTGTATGGTTCGTACGTTCGTTCTCCAAACGCTCATAAAACGTTGGAGGCTTGTGGTGTTCCTTATCCTTCTTGTTGAAGTTTGAGATTTTCCTAGAACAAGTTATTTATTCTATGTGATAATAATAAAAAATAATAATGAGAAATATTATAAAACAAAATCATTATGTAATAATGAGTCGATGAGGATGAATTATGAATTTATGATAATATGATTTGGGAGTTTCTAGTGATTCAGTGATGCCAAGACACATCTTTAAATTAAAGCACACTGCACACGCTTCTCCACTTTTCTTTATGCTCTATGTATCTTATCTTTGTGAGTTTAAGAAAATAAGAAAATAAGAAAAAATGACATAAAATTTAGGAAAAAAGGAAAAAAGAAAAGAAAAAAGGGTCTATATGTGGAAGATACGTTCCTATTCTTACAGATAAAAATAGAATGTACTGATGTAAGCGTGATGGACTGATGGTCCCTGCTACTTGTTACATATTTTCTCTTTAGAATGTAATACTTGGTAACAGAAAATTCACAAATAGGATAATATGTTATTTTTGCAACGACTTGAAGTTATTCATTTACATAGTGTGAAATGAAAATATACACACACCATCGCGTTTTGCTTGAATTAAAGATAATATGTGGATGTTAAGTGGACATTTTTTTTCTTCTTTTTTTTTTGGACAAATGATGTTAAATGGACATCTATATATATTAGAACGTGTAACTATCGCGGCTATTAACCAAATTTGTAGTTTTTTAGTGGTTCCTAATTAAAAAATAGTTTCCATGGGATGAGGTCTATGCTAATGATTAATTCTTTTCAAACACAAAACTTGTTAAATTATCTCATTTAGTCAATCAAAATGATGTTTTAATATATATATACTGCTCTGATTTACCATGTGAATGAGCTATTTAACATTTACTATGTAAGATGATTTGTAAATTAGTATGTACTTTAACGGACGTACATACGCTCGATACGTTTCTGAGCATTTGTGCAACGTGATTTGTCACATACCTTTTTATGCATGATGGACAAATGTATGAAAGTTTCTTAATGAGACAAGAGCCTTGAAATCTCGTCCGTTACAACCACATCTATATATAACCTGTTTCACCATCCTAGAAATCTCAAACAATTCTCAAATACACTTAAAGAACAAAAACAAAAACAAAAACAAAAAAAACTTTGAGAGTTGAGAAAAGTTGGTTAGGTTTTCAAGAGATGAAGTTCCCAGCGGTAGTGTTCATTGTGTTCCTGATTGGTGCCATAATATTTCCAAATTCGATCAGAGCAACTGTGGTCGAAGGTTCCGGAGAAGAAGTGATTAATGTGACGTGTTCTGCGACGGAACTTAGTTCATGCTTACCAGCAATGACATCAGGAGGCGCACCATCTACAGACTGTTGCACGAAACTTAAAGAGCAGGAACCTTGTTTGTGTTTCTACATTAAAAATCCGCTGTATAGTACGTATGTTAGTTCTCCAAACGCTCGTAAAACGTTGGAGGCTTGTAAAGTTCCTTATCCTACTTGTTAGAAGTTTGAGATATTCCTAGAACAAGTTATTAATCTCTATGATAATAATAAGAAATATTTTTAAAAAATCATTATGTAACAACTTATTCGATGATAATGAATGATGATGATACGATTGGGAGTTAATAGTGATCCACACCACACTGATGCCGAAACACAGCACCCACGTTTCCCCACTTATCTTTATTTTCTATCTATAAACAACAAAACCAAATTTTAATCCATAAAATTACGTTCCCTTTTTTAAAATAAAGAATTCGGTGCAAAAAAAAATATTCACGTAATTTTTTTTATATATAACTACAATACAAATAAATGCAAAACAAAAAAAACATCTTTTTGAATATTTTCTCTTTAAAAAAACCAAAAAAAATTGAAGGAAAGATGTAATTTATTTATAAATATTACATCTTTATAATTGAAACAGATAGTGATTGCTTGGAACATGAAATTTTATGGGATGATTTGACAATTGGGGAACAAATTGGACAAGGTAGTTTATTTCATATACATATTATCTTTTTAATTTTTTTGCATAAATAATCTTTGAAACAAATTAAAACATTAACAACCAATTGTGCTCCAACAATTTTATGTTATCTTACAAACTGTCTGTCAGTAAAACCATCGATTCAGTGGTGGTCGGGTCGCAGCAAGTGGTAGCGGCAGAGAATACGGCAAACACGAAGATTTTAGCCGTTGAATTAAATCGACATCCAAAAATTTTAGTTGCAGAACACTGTGTTACCACAACGTCATCTACGACAACCAAACGAACAAAAGTATATGCGTTTGCTGCACCTGCAGGTAGATGCGGCAACGAAACAATCAACGCCAAAATTAAAAAATAGTATATTATTATGATTAAATATTTAGATAACAGGGATATTTTGATAATTTATAGACATATTTATTGAATTATCTTAAATTTATATGACATTTTTTAGTTCTTTTTTTATAAAAGGCTCTTTTTATATGGCAGTTACTCTACTTTTGTTATTTGTTTTTTGCTTTTAAATTTAGATGACAGGTTTTTTACTTTTGAGTCACATGTTTTTCATTTGGAAAATTCTCTTTATTCTTTAACGGATGAATCACAATGCAAACTTCCATGTACACTCGACATATGTGTGAGCACTTATTGAACATGACCTTCACTATTTTTTTTTATTACCAAGAGGTTCCGGGTCTAAACCCGTACATCCCTTCAGGTAAAAGACCAGAATATTTTATATGCATGACCTTACTTTATCTTGCATAATTTGCAAATAGTTGACTGGTTGAGTGTTGTTTAATGAGATAAGACCAACTTGACCAAAACTGTTAATGTCTTTAAAGCATTTCCAAGAGATACTCTATCCCCTCAAATTTAACGTTTTATGTCCTCTAAGAGATACTTCAATACTTCATAATTTGGAGTTTTGAATAATGACAGCCCATATTTGAAGTATCACTGTTCAAAACTCCAAAAATGAAGTTTCATCTTTTCTTTTTGCATTTCAATTCCTAAAATAATGTATCTCATAAATAATCTCATAAATTATGTTTTTTTTATCATTTTAGTCCTAAAATTTTATCACTTCAAAGTATTTCACATATATTCTTATAAATTTAATTGTTACATATAAAATTAATTAAAAACGTATTAAATAAAATTAAAATATGAATATTTATAAAAATTACATAATATTACAAAAAATATCACACAACAAAATATGATACTAAACATATTTAATACAAAATAATGTAATGTTTGTAATTTGGGGCTTAATGTAATTTTAGATTAAAATGTAATGTTTTATTAACTAATATTGTGTGTAACATTTTATGTATGTTTAGAGTTATTTATAAAAAAAATTATGATTCTAAAGTAATTATGAATAATATAAGACTATAATGTAAAATACTTATATTAAAAACTTCATAGATGAAGTATACTCTAGGAGAAAAAAAGGGAGATTCTCAAAAATAGCACAAAAATAAGTTTTTTTTTTTCAAACTTAGCACAACATATCTAAAATTCCAAAAATATCACCAATTAATCTTTTAAAATTAAATCCTAAATTCAAAATACTAAACCCTACCCCTCAAAACTATACCCTAAATATGAAATTGAGAACCCAAACTTAAAAAACAAAATTCTAAAAATTAATTTTAATTATTTTAATGTGCTAAATAGTGCTATTTTTGGAAATTTATGGAATGTGTGCTATAATTGTCCTTAAAACTTGTTTTAGTGCTATTTTAGGGTATTTCTCAAAAAACCTCATACTTTAATTTTTAAGTTTGCATACTCTATATATAAATTATATCTTGGAGATGCTTGTAGGAATCTGTGTTTGCTAGGGTGATTGTGAGTTTTTGCATGTAAATTAATGAAATGTCAGTAGCAAAGTCGGTTTGTACCCCCTAGGATCCCCCTAAATTACTAAAATAATTTGTTTTGCATGTAAATTAATGAAATGTCAGCAATGTTAGTTTTGTAACACCCGCAAACCGAAATAGTGCATCGGTCGATGCAAGGTTGGTTTGCGGACGAGTTTAAGTTAAACACTGCGTTTTGGGTTAGGAAAACCCTTAACTCGAGTTTTTGTCTCATTAGTCGTGTTTAGCCGCTTTTGAGAGAAAAGAAAAGAGAGAAAAAGTTCTCTAAGTGTTCTTGGTGATTTCTAGTGATTGGAGGCATTTCCTGTAGAGATCTGTAGCTGAGATCGTTGTAGGAACTTCCTAGGAGCGTGTTCTTGCTTGGTTAAGGTTCAGAAACTCCTTGGCAAAGGTAAGTGCATGACCATGGCTTATCTAAGCTGGAGATTTCTCTGATCTGTTTGTTTATATGTTGTTTGACTTGTTAGTATGTTAATCAGGACTTTGTGAGGCTTTCTTGTGTCTTGGGATCAAGCTGTTGCTTGTAGGAACGAAGATCCGACGAGAAGCTTCGGGGAAAACGATGCTTGGCATGTGCGTCGGTCGATGCACTTTGTGCGTCGGTCGATGCAATGCGAGGACGGCGCAAATTGACCTAGGAGCGTCGGTCGATTCCATGTGGAGGCGTCGGTCGATGCAACTAGGGATTTCGTGCTATGTCGAGCATGCGTCAGTTGATGCAATGTGAGCATCGGTCGATGCAAGTGAACCTTGCGTCGGTCGATGCAAACCCCTTTGGCGTCGGTCGATGCAGTGTCTGGTTTGTTTGTTGATTGTTGATTGATGGTTAGAGTATCTCTATTGCTTGTGTGTATAGCCCAGTAGATGGGAGGATTGCCTTACTGAGTGTTTATAAAATACACATGCATTGTAATTTGTGTTTGTGGTGCATGTAAAGGCAAAGTGTGATCGTGGAATCAAGGCAATGAAGAGGAGGATGTTCTAGGGACTCGATTGGATATTGTCTAGCTTGCTAGGTTGCTAGATTTGAGTCATTAGAACATTGCTAGGTTGCCGGTTCTATATTTCTGGATGTTTGGTTGTTGGAATTGTTATACTTGGATTATTGGTTATTTAATTATTGAATAATGATTGGTTTTGGTTATTTCCGCTGTTGGTTGCGATTGTGGTTAGGTGGCTATTGGATATGGGACCAATAGTTGTAGTTTGTTTAATATTATTATTTATTAATTTAAAAAAAATGGGTCAGATCGTTTCAGTTGACCCTCTAACATGAGTTCGATTCTCCCCTATTACACCAATACAACTTTTTTTTTTACATTTGAACAGATGTTTAAAGAAATTCACACCCTAATTTTTTTACCTGGGTTTGCCACTACCTAAAACCGTGCAAATCTCAAAAATACATAAGAGGTTTACGATCCTAAAATCTACATACGGTAATTATCTGCATTACATATAACTTAGAAAAGCAAAAAAAAGAAAAAAAAAAAAAACTTGAAAACAAAAGAACAGTGTTCAGAGTTTCAAGAAATGAAGTTCGTGACACTAATGGTCATCACATTCGTGATTTTCTCCATGTCATCTCTTAGAGTTTCCACTGGAGTAGTGTGTGTACCGGCAATGACCACAGGAGAACAATAGTCTAAAGATTGTTGCGATTAACTAACTGAACAAAAGTCATGTTTGTGTGGTTATATGAAAAACCCAGTATATAGTATGTTTGTTAGCTCTCCAATGGCTCGCAAACTTTTAGAAGCTTGTAAAATTCCTTATCCTACTTGTTCATGCTTAATGTAATTTAAAATTAAATTTAATAATAATATTAATATAATCTAAACCTTATTTTCTTTTTACAAAAAAAAAATAATCTTATGCAACAATTATTCAGTGATGAAGATTGATGGGAGTTTTTTATGTCATCGTTGAACATACAGTTCTATTGTAACGTCTGTGTCACGTGAAAATAAATGATTTGAGTTTATGTCGGGAATTAGAATGTAACCGATTTAGTCTGGCTTGGTTGGTCGGGGCTGGGAGAAAATAAAGACTTGTTTCATGATCAAGAAACTTCAAAGAGAGCAATAGATTGGGAGTGACGTGTTCTCGCCAAACACTTGTTTCATGATCAAGAGACTTCTCAGAAGTACTTACAACTATGATGACTAGTCAACAGTTTTTGGGCAAGATCGAGTCGTAGGAAAAAGACCGTGATTAAGCCTAGTGTTGAATTATAAGTATTGGAACTTAAGCGTGGTTGTCGGTGTATAGATGGGAGTTTGAGGCCAAAACTGTTGATGTCCTTAGGAATCGTGTGTGTTTGCTAGGGTGGTTGTGAGTATTCTTGGTGACTAATGGAGCTTGCCAAGACGCTAGTGTTAAGTTGTTGAGAGACTTGAGAATCTCTGCGACAGAACTGTTATGCAAATAATAACTTGCCAAAGTAACAAGCTCAAAGCGCGATAATTTTTTATATAAGTTAGTTTTGTTGTTATCCTTGGGAACCAAGCGGGTTGCCTAAGTATAAAAAGGGTACGCATCCTTGAAAGTTACGCTCGTAGATTTTCAAGGCATGAGGTTGGAGGAATGTCTTGATGATTGATTCATTCCATTTGGAGTTCAGATTAGGCAACATGTTTGGGGGTCGAGTACCCACCAAGGTTTTCTAGAAGTTAGAAAAACTGCTCGGAATCTTGGATAGCCATGCTTGACGGGATCACATCGACGAGAACTAGGAGAGTTCCCCATGATGTTGTTGTTGTGTTGTCTACGGGAACTCAGAGAGTTTGCCGAGATGTGGTTGTTGTCTGCGCGAACTTGGGGAGTTCGCCAAAGACACGTATGTAGTAGACGGTTGGTATGTTTTGAGTGCAAGTATGACATGGTAATGTTGTACATGAGGCACATGAGCTTGAAAGGGTTAAATCTCAAATTTGGTTACATGGTTCTAAAAAATGGAAATTTTTTTGTAGGAGTCCGAACTTTTCTTTTTTTTGCAAATGTCTCGCAAGACCGCCACAAAGAGCATGTAACAAACAACCCCCGCAACATTTGTGTGGCCTTTGTGGCGGCCTTTCGAGACTTTTGTATGGCCTTTGTGGCAGTCCTTCAAGATGTGTTTTGTTTTGGTGATGTTTTGTTACCTTAGCAGTGTGGCCTTGGTAGTTTTGTGTGTGCCCTTTGTCGCGTGTCTCGGACGCTGGATACCGGAGAGGAGGAGTCTATAGACATTGGATACCTTGGTGGCGGTCTCGGTGACATGGATATGTGGTGGCGGTCTGGAGACGATGGATACCCTGGTTGTTGCCTTAGTGGCAGTCCTGCGGGGAAGTTGTGTAGCCTTAGTGGCGGTCATGTGGGACATTTGTGTGATCTTTGTGACGTTTTTGTGGCCTTAGTGGCGGCCTTTGTGGCGATTTTTGGCTGTAGAACATTGCGACGTTACTGCGCAAGCCATTTTTGGCCGTAGGACATTGTGATGTTTCTACGCAAGCCATGTTTGGTCGTAGGACATTACGATATTTCTACACGAGCCATAGAGGTAGTTCTGGTCAGTGTGATACTCGGGCGCACTCAATATTATAACTTTAGAGATATGAGATCTTGAACAACTCATGAGGGGACAGATAGGTTCCTGAGTACCATTTAGCTTAAAGGACTTTTTGATCTGAGAGGTTAAATGGTATATCGAATTCGAGTGACGATCCGAAGGTGCACTGTAGGGTGGAAACCCGAGAGCAAGATGAGACTTCATGGATACCGTAGCTTGAAGATTAAGGCTCGATGGCAAGTCGGTAAGACTAGAAGGCTGAGACCTTAGAGTGGGAGAGATGCATAAGTTGAGAGTAATTGATACTATTAGAGACACGGGTTATTGGCCAGATAGATCCCTCATAGTTTAGTCAGAGGATGTGTACGCCATAGAGTTGGATGCACGGGAGATCCTTGACTGATGGCCGGTATTGATAGATTCGAGGATTTGGTAAGCTTGTTAGAGGAAGCGAGTCAAGAGGCTTAAGTTGGCGACTCGCAAAGTATTCAACACAGTGAGTTGGAATATGCGGACGTATGGTACTTGTGTATTTTATTACGCTCATAGGGATGCTTCTTTGTGAACAACTATTAAGCGGAAAGCTATCTTTGGTTTAGCCGTCTTGATGAAGTTTCCCTAAAAGCAAGTTTTCTATTTTCCTCGTGTTTTGGTTGTGTGGTTGGGTCCGTGTTCCATTAGGGACGAGTGGATGGTTGGAGTACCACGTTTTAGTATGTTAGAAGTTCGTATACAAACCAGGAGGGGTATGAGGGTGAGACCGATGGAGCACCGGTGTAGCCGGTAAGTGAGCCGGTATGGAGATTGTCGGTTGGACAACAAGTTTTTGCTCAGGTCCGAGATGATCTACTTGTGGATTTGCTGACAAGGCTACTAGTGAGGATTGTTGACTTGTTTGTTGTCATGGGTGAGATGATATTCCAGAGCTGGAATATGGGTGGACATGTATGATATAGCGATCTCATACTAGGACAACGAGAGGTAGATCTGGTCTGCAGATGTGTATAGACGTTAAGACTTGTTTTCTCTAAGGACATGTGGGAGAGGAGATGATTAGTTCTCCTGAGAGGATGAATAGTTCTCCTAATACCGAGATCTCAAGGATTGAGATCTGAGAGTGAGACGGTATGATTCAAAGATGGTGGTCTAAGAGTGAGATCGGTATGGTTCGAAGCAAATAGTGTATAAAACGTGAGTATAAGCATAGTGACTAGATGTATACCTCGGAGGTTATTGGTTTTCAATCTTGTGATTGGTTGTGGTGACAAAGTTGTCAGGATTTTTGTGTGGACTGTTGTGACGGTGGAAATGTTTTCCAGTTAGGATGCGGTGTTTTCAGATTCGAGGACGAATCTATTATTAGTGGGAGAGAATTTTACGATTTGAGTTTATGTCAAGAATTGGAATGGAACTGATTAAGTGAAATAGCCCGACCCGTTTTTTTATTTATTTTTAATAATAATAATATATAATTAATCATCCCATACTACTTAATTAAACCAACCAAACCACAATTCATCATTAATCAGCAACAATCAATAAGCACATACCAACAATACAAAACCAACATATCATCACTACAATAAAATTCCTAACCATTATATCCAACAACCTAGCATAACTCTATCCAAGGTTCCAACATCAATAACATAACTCTAACACAATAACCGAGACCCTAAATCATCCTCCTCCTCATCGCCATGATACCACGACACATACTTGTACCACAAACACAAATTGAGATGCATGAGTATTGTCATAAACACTCCGTGAGAGAATCCTCCCATCTACTGGGCTATACACACAAACGACATAGATACCAATGTTTAACAAACCACAAACAAGCACAAACAAACCAGGATACAAGCGTCAGACAAGATGGTGTTGACCAACACTGACCATCAGTGTCGATCGACACACACAACCCTGGTGTCGACACCGACTCCGCAGTCACAATTTGCTCGAAACCAAAAGTCGAAAAACCGCTTCTCATCTCTTTCAAATCGTCCAAAACTCCCCCAAAAGCCCTGTAAACTCATGGGAACCAACAACCAACCACAACCATACAAGCAAACAACACAAACAACCGCAAAGCAAGCAAAATAAAGGATTCTTAGACTTAGATCAACCATGGTGATGCACTCACCTCTTTTTCAAAAAGTTTCTGACGAATCCAACACCTTTGAAGGTTTCTCCTTTGTTCCTAGCACCAGATCTTCACTCCACAGCAACAGATCTCCCAGAACTGGCCAAAAATCTCCAAATCTCCCAAGAACACTCTCTTTTCTCTCTTTCCTCTCTAAAACAGCAAAACAACTTCTTTTCCACGACCTAGGTCGAGTTCCTCCTTTAATAACCCGATTTTAAGGTTTCAATTAAGAAAACCAAACTAAAACAACAAATTAAAACAAACCTACGAACCCAAATTGCTGGTGTCGATCGACACCCACTCCCAAAACCGACCATTTGGTTCGCGGATGTTACATTAAGTCTGGTTGGTTTATGAGGTGTTTAAAAAAAAAGGAACAATGGATGGGGGTTCTTCACCACGTTCTGCCGTCGCCACCATGGAGGAGAGAAAAAGGGGAAGTTCAGTGGTGGTGAGGGAGAGAGGGAGAGGAGTTCGTGGTCAGAAGAGATGGCTTGGTTGGTCGGGGCTGGGAGAGGAAACGAATTTGGGTTGGTGTGTCATCGTTGTTGAATTTTCAAGATATGATTCACTGGACGTAGTGGCGATGGATTATCTTTAAGGGAGAATAGGAGGGCGAGTTGTTACGTCACATGAGAGGTTAGGCGTGAGCTGTGTGTTGATACACGTGGATATGTATACATGTAAGCATCTCCTTCTCCATGGAGATAATGAAAATCCCTAGCTGCTCTTGTTGAGAGGAAGCATTGTCGTGATCCTTATCACCGTCATCGTCATGTATGTGTCTCTATCACCAAGTTGCCTTGATCTGGAAAAAGTAAATACATGTGAATAAAGGGATCAAGGAGCAGATCATAAAGTAGAGAAAGGGAGAGAAGGTGATGGAGAAGAGGGAGAACCAAATGCGGCAGAGGTGGGGAAGCCTCTTGTAGGTCTGGTTACTCATGAAATGGTTGTGGGAAGGTTCATTGGTGGTGGGAGAATAGAGCCAGAGTAAAAAGAGCTGAAGAGGGGAAGGAAAGTGAAAGAAGGTTGGAGATAAAAGCGGTGTGGAGGAGCCAACTTTAGAGGCTTGCCAGTGTCAGATCAGACATTGGTTCAGAAAGGTGATGTTACCAGCGTGATATACAACAAGCCAAGAGTGCATATCAATTGGTGGATTGTTATTTGGAGTAAAATTGAAGGAGTTATGCGCGTTATTTCCTGAACAAGTAATTGCTCGAACTGTGGAAATCTAGTAAGTATGAACCATAGAAATTGTTCCGAGACGGCTCTTTCTAAGCAAAGTTTGAAGGTCCAAACCTATTCCGATTGGGAAAAAAAATTTGTGGAGGGACTCGTGGTAATACACAGTCATTATCCAACAGTGGGATTATGTTTCGAACGGTTAGTTTGTGTTTTATTTGAGTGTTGATATGGAGGTCTGTCTAGTTTGAATTGCAATAAATTGTAATATTGGGTGAGCCAACAAGCTCGGTACGAGCTGGAACCTTGAGATTTTATGACTTATAGTGTTAGGTCATGGTGATTGGAGAGCTAAGTTATAGGTCAGGAGTGCAAGGTTCAGGCTAAGAGGGTAAATCGAAGGGTTCATCGGAAAAGGGTTTTGTGGCTGGACGGAATAAAGTATTCTAGCCCACCTTTCTTGTTACTCGGTTGCTAGGGGTGGTTGGTTGTGCGACACAGTATCTAGATGAGGTGGTTTTTGGTGATACGTGAATAAGCAGAGCTTGCTCCGAAGGTAGAGTCAAGTGGCTTGTCCGGTCAGATGTCAAAGGAGTATGAGGGAGGGTGATCGGAGTCTATGAATGTGAGGTGCCTGTGGAGCTGAAGTACGTTCGTATAACAATGGTTGGTTGTATTTGTGGAATTTTTGTAAGGAGCGAATTTTACGCCGGTTGTCTCGTCTGAATTATTGGGTTTTGATGAGATTGTTTCCCATGTTTCATATGTGAGGATTGGGAATCCGGGTGTGGTTTTTCATCTATGCCTTGTTAATTTATTTACTACATGTACCATTCCCCTATAATATATCCTTCAACTAGGCTTCTCCTGTACTTTCAGCCTCTACTCAATTCCACCTATACGACTTATATTCTATACAATTACACTGAGACTATATAAATCTACCGAATTAATCAAAATCAATTAAACTTTTCAATTGCATTTTAAAATCGATGACACGACCTTCTTTTCATTCAGTGTTTGCTTTGTTCTCTATACATTATACATATTGTTCTTCTTATTCTTCGTCTTTTGCTTTGGCTTCATCGTTTGTGGTGGTAATTGGAGTTGGGAATCTGAAGCGTTGTTGGTCGAAATCAAGCATTACCCAGACAAAGATGTTGTAAGTGTTGCTATTCTTTTACCTAAGGTGTTATTGATGTTGGATTTGTTTAAAATTGTTCAGAATTGTTCAAATTTTAAAATGTAAATTATCGATTTGTAACGCAATTGAGTTAAGGCTGAAAGTACAAGGGAAACCTAGTTGAAACGCTATATTACAGGAGGACTAGTACAAGCAGCCCACATAAATAAGTAAGAAAACCAAACACATGGATTAATTTGAACAAGTAGGGATAGGGACAATTGGAGTTATGAAATATAGATTTCTAATAATCATAAGAAACAAAAATTAAAAGAAACGATGGCGGCGCTTCTAGGGTTAGGCGATTCCATCAAACTCATCCAATAATCCTTTTCGCCTTGAGTTTCCTCTAGGATTGGAGTGGAAAATCTGTTTCTAGCACACTGCTACGAGTTTTATTCCTTGTTTTTATTTTCTTTTACAGTCTTGTGTCGATGTCTAGATCTGAGTTTAAAAGGAGGACTGGTAAGGAACCGATGTTAGATCGGGATCGGGAGAAGGAGGAGCAAGGAGTGATTAGGATTCCGAATTTTGATTTCTCCTATCTGATTGACAAGTTTAAAAATTCCTTGGTGGGTAGAACGTATCATACTGAAGGGGGGAGCACAGAGGCACTTTTAGCTTTCATGCCTAAGGAGCGTATCTGGGATGTAGAAGGAAGAGTTCAGGGCACAGATCTTGGGAATGGTAAATTCCAATTCGATTTCAATAATGAAGAGGATCTACTCAAAGTTCTGCAGCGACGACTGTGCCGTTTTAACCGATGGAGCTTCTCCCTTGAAAGATGGGAAGCGGATATTAGGGAGAATTTCGCAAACACTATGCTATTTTGGGTGCATATTAAAGGTACCCCAACGATTTATAAGAAGGATCAAACCTACATGGGAATTGGTCAAGCTCTTGGGTCAGTGGTGGTTGTGGATGTCGAAGGTGCTAGAGTCCAATTTTCAATTCATGGAGACAATCCCTTACAATTTGAGAGTAAGGTGGTTTTCGATAATGGGGGGGGGAGTGTTAACGTTTCATTGTGGTATGAGGGCCTGCATCGTTACTCCTTTACTTGCAAAAGGATCTCACATGAAGAGAGATCTTGTCCTAAATTGTCTGAATTGGATAGGTTGAAGAATAAATCTTTAAGAGCCTCCTCTTCCCTCTCGGATTCCCAAAGAGAGAAGGGTCATGGAAACTTCGGATCGGGTGAAGACCATGCTGAATCATTGGCGCATGTCAGGAGAAACATTGTGAGAGATTTTGAACATAGAGATCAGAGACGTGACACAGATCTTCGTCAGGAACTGAAAGACAAACGTGCTTCCCGGAGCAAAGGGGTTTGGAACAGGCTGGACCAGTATAATTTTCAAGATAATCCCCGATATCAGGAGAGATTCCACCCTTATGCCAGGGATAGATATTTCGGAAGAAACAAATGCTCGGATGATAAGTATGGTGCTTATGAGGGAGAACAGAGGAGGTTTCGGGATGCCAATCTTGAGTACCGGAGTTATGAGAGACGAGAGTTTGGAGGCGTCATTAGAGATTCAATGGGAACTTCTGGCTCACAAAGAACAATCTCTTATATCCATAAGACAGATGATCAGTTGGCAAAGTTTCGGATTGATAGACATTCAGGCTTAGAGGAAAGGAAGCTTGAGAATTATGAGACACAAAGGCGAGGTACCTATGAGAAACAAAGATATCAAGTTAAGGAGGTAGGGGAGTATGTGCAAAGATGGTGTGGGAAGTCTAGGTCATACAAGGGCCCTACTTCTAAGGGGGGGGGGGGACCTTTATTCAACCAACTGGACGGACTGCAGATTCAGTGGCCACGAGAAATGACCTGGCGGGAAGGAATCTAGTACCTGAGGTTGAAGAGGAAACTTCTAAACAAAATGGCAACATTGCAATAGAGGTCGATGTGGAACGGAATCTAGAATTACAGAAGATTGATAATACAACCATGTTAGTTGAAAATAAAGCTCTAAAGTCCCAGGATGTTGAGATGGAGGATGATCTGAGAATGGATGAGGATATGATTAACAATGATGATCTTCTCGATGATGAAGATCCCTCGGTGGATGATTATCTCTGTAAGGCAAGTATCCTATACGAATCTACAGAGCATGGGGAAATCCTTAGGGAGGATGATGAACGAATTGAAGCTATTTCTCAATTATCGCCGGTTATTAAGCCCAAGGCTCGATTGACCACAAAGAAGGCAAACACGATAGGAATTACTAAGGAGAAGATAAAGGAAGATAAGGGAAAAGCTGATGCGTCCTCCGCTCAAGCGGTTATAGGTTCTGTGCGAACAAAAGGTTCTGCGAAAAAAGAAGGTGATGACCGTAGAAGAATCCAAAAGAGCCCTGATATCTCATGAGTTGCTTCTAGAAAGCTAAATGCCCTAAGAGTTTGACAATCTCCAAAGAAGAGATCAGGTTCTGGTCGTGTAAGATCGAATATTGTCCCTCGCACTGAGGTGTTTCCAACTGCTAAATCCAGTTCGGCGGTGTACTAGAAACCACCCAGTACTCAGATATGAATACAATTGCTTGGAACTGTCAAGGAGCGGGAGCTTACTTGACTTCAGAGCACCTAAGGAGCTTAGTAAATATTTCTTTCCTGCTTTTCTTTTTCTTTCTGAAACAAAAACAATTTTTCTTTTACAAGACATTCAGCTTTCTTTAGGTTATGATAATTTATTTACTGTGGATCCATCTGGGAGAAGCGGAGGCTTAGTTTTGTTCTATATGAATTATCTTAATGTGACTATCATCTATTCTGATAATCGATTGATAGATATTGAAACCACATTGGATGGAAATAAAGTTTTCATGACTTTTGTGTATGGAGATCCGATTGTGGCAAACCGAGCAAATATATGGGAGAGATTGACGAGAATCAGTCATACAAGGAAAGGACCCTGGTTCATGAGAGGTGACTTTAACGAAATTATTGGTTACCGAGAGAAACAAAGTGGAAAAAAACGAGCTGAGTCATATTTCCTTCCTTTTCGAAACATCATGGCTAACTGCGGGATGATAGACTTCCTTATAAAGAAAATTTTTCGCCTGGCTTGGTAAAAGAAGGAACCGGAACAGGAACCGATGTAGACTTGATCGACGGGTTGGTAATGAGGATTGGCATAACCTATTTTCCCACACTAATGTGGAGTATCTCAAGCTATGGGGTTCTAATCATCGGCCTGTGTTGGCTAGAATTGCATCAAGTAATCGTCGGCAGCAAAAGAATTTCAAATTTTACATAAGAGGTTTTGGGAAACAGGGTTTCAAGAACGTGGTTTAGGCTGGCTGGGGTCAGTTGACAAGAAAGGACCATCTGATGTCCATTCCAAGATTGTAGCATGCCGGAAGACTATGTCCTTGTGGAAAAGAGAGAACCCGAGCAATGCGATGAAGAAAATCAAAACTTTGAAGGATAAATTGGACCAAGCACAGGAAAATGATTCTATGTCTACTGAGGAAGAACCTGAGCTGAAATGGCAGTTGTGTGCTGCCTTTAGGGAGGAAGAACTGTACTGGAAGCAAAAGAGTAGAGCCATCTTGGCTGAGAGAGGGGGATTGAAACACAAAGTTTTACCACGCTATTACAAAGCAAAGACGAGCTAGAAATCGTATTTACAGTCTAAAAACAGAGAGGGCGTGTTGGTGGAGTCGGAGGATGGTATTGAGCATGTGGCGACACAATACATCCAGGATCTTTTTTCTACTTCGACCACTACATGAGTAGAGGAGGCCCTTAGATATGTCACGTAAAAAGTTACACCCGAGATAAATGCTTCTTTAACTCGTCCTCCATCGAATGGGGAGATAAGAAAGGTTGTGTTTAGTATTAATCGAGATAAAGCGCCTGTCCAGACGGGATGAAAAGCCTCTTTTTCTAGCGTTTTTGGAAATCCATAGGTAATGACATCATTAAAATGGTCAAGGACTTTTTCGAGATGGGTTCTTTTGATCCAAGACTAAACGAGACAAATATCTGCATGATCCCCAAGAACGAGAAGCCTAGAGAAATGGGGGAGTTCAGACCTATTAGCTTATGCAATGTAAGCTACAAGATTATCTCGAAAGTCCTCTCTAACAGATTGCGGAAAGCCCTCCCGAAGCTGATTTCGGAGACCCAATTAGCCTTTGTGGCTAGACGTCTGATCACATATAACATCTTGCTAGCACAGGAGAACTTCCATGCCGTACGAACAAATCCAATATGCAGGTCCAAGTTTCTTAGAAAAACTTATGCGCAAGTTGGGGTTTGATAATAAATGGATCACGATGATTATGTGTTGTATATCATCAGTCTCTTATAAAGTGATCATCAATGGGGAAGCAAAAGGAAATATAATCCCTACAAGAGGATTACGCCAAGGTGACCCGCTTTCTCCATTTTTGTTCATCTTATGTACAGAGGCTCTGATAGTTCAACTTCATGGTGCAGAGGTCGAAGGTCATATTACAGACTTAAAAATAGCCCAAGGAAGTCCACCGGTGTCGCAGCCTCTTCTTCTGTAGAGCTGATATCCATCAATGTGCTGAGCTTCATAAGATTATAAATAGCTATGGGGCAGCTTCGGGACAACAACTGAACAAGCAAAAGTTGGCTATTCTTATTGGCAATAAAGTGAACAATGCCCTTAAAGCGAATTTAAAAAGGGAGATTGGAATCCCAAAAGAAGGAGGAATGGGGACGTATTTGGGGCTACCTGAGACAATATGCGGTTCCAAGCAACAGGTTTTTGCCTTTGTACAGGACAGGTTAAATGCTAGGATAAATTCCTGGTCGGCAAAATTCCTTTCAAAGGGTGGTAGAGAAATTCTGATAAAGTCCATTGCACAAGCCTTACCAACATATCTCATGTTCTGCTTCCTCCTACCGAAACAAATTGTTAACAAACTTAGAGGAGCAATTGCTAGATTCTGGTGGAGCACAAAAAACAATAAAAAAGGCCTGCACTGGGTGGCGTGGGATAAAATCAGCGTTCCTTTGGAGCAAGGGGGGCTTGGTTTTCGGGATCTAAAGGAGTTAAACTTGGCTCTACTCACTAAACAGCTCTGGAGGCTTCTATGTTACAATGAATCTCTCCTCTCTCGAGTACTAAATGGGCGTTACTTTAGGTACTCAAACCCCATGGATGTAAAAAAAGCAAATTCCCCATCATTTGGGTGGCGAAGCATGATGTCCGCTAAACCTTTACTCCAGCAAGGTCTAAGGAAAAACATTCGTTCAGGATTTAATACGCGAGTATGGTTGGATAATTGGATCCCTACAATACCAGAGAGACCAGCGAAAGATCGAGGCACTGGCAGGGACCCAAACCTTTATGTGAACCACCTGATTGATTTTGAGTCAAAGACTTGGAAAATGGACAAGATAATCGAATTGGTGGACCCGATGGATATTCCTCTTATAACTGGTCTCCAGCCTAGCAGGAGGTTTATGGATGATTATGTTTGGTGTTACACAAAGTCAGGAAAATACACAGTCAGATCGGAATATGCTATTGCTACAAAATCTAGCCACGAGGTCTTAGAACCTAGCACTACCAAACTAAAGAGTCATGTCTAGTAAACGAAAACGTCGAGAAAATTAAACATTTTATGTGGCAGGCTCTCTCAGGATGTGTGGCTGCAAATAGTCGATTAGTAGAGCGCCACTGTGGCACAGACAAGACTTGTCCCAGATGTGGAGACGAGGAGGAATCAATTAATCACATCTTGTTCAGATGTCTGCCAGCTTTGCAGGTGTGGGCTTTGTCCAACATTGCAACCGCTCCAGGAGTGTTCCCGAGTGATTCCATTTTTGTTAACTTTGATTATCTGCTATAGCGAGCTAAGGAACAAGAAGCAACGGAGGAGGAGCTTGCGATTTTCCCCTGGATCTTGTGGTACATATGAAAGTCAAGGAACAAAAAAATGTTCAGCAATAAGGATATTTCCCCGATGGACACGCTGGACCTTGCTTCTTCAGAAGCGGTAGCATGGAGACTGGCTCAGGTAGTTGATTCCTATGAGGAGTCTGTAGACAGCCAACAAGAGGAAGTGGAGGACGAAGATGTGGCCATAGGAGAAGTCAGGTGCCAACTAGATGCCTCTTGGGAGACTAAGGATCAGTTTGCTGGTTTAGATTTTGTTTTGCTGAGTCCTTTCACCTTTTACGGTCTGAAATGTACGAAGAAACAACTCACGGTTCTTCACTCTGAGCTGGAGGCTTTAATCTGGGCAATGGAATCAACATTACAACAAGGACTGACATCAGTACATTTTGAGACGGATTGCGCGACCATTATCAAAATCATAGAGGAGATTGATGAGTGGCCCAGTTTTTCCACGGAGTTAGATACTTTTTCTGTTTTAATAGCAAAGTTTTTGGTTCTTTCCATTTCTCATATTCCTCGAACGATTAATGTCCGTGCCGATCGCCTTGCAAAAAGTGCTCGAGCACGAGGTTATCTTTTTTCCATGTAGACTTGAAGATTTCGGAGTGGTTGGCTCTAGAAACCAACTTTTTCGAACTTGATTAATAAAATACGGAGTTTTTGAGGTCGAAAAAAAAAATTAAATAGGTTCATACTCTTAATTATTAGAGGAGGAGATATACAAATGAAAACGATTAAGCTAATATGTACTTTATCAAATATCAAGCTTCGTGTCACTACTTTGTGTTCATGAAATGGTAAATATAGCAAAATTAATTCTTCAAAATATTTTCGTCGTATAGAGAATAATAATTTTTTATCAATGAAAATAAATTTGATATCTCTTTATTTCGTAAAATATATAGTAGGTTAAGGCACGTTAAGGCATTGACACAAAACTTTTGGGAGTATCTTGTACCCCACATTACACAAGCTAATAGGACACAACTCTGTCATCCATGTCGGTTTAGCCACCTTAGAGAATCAATGCTTTTATGTTTTTTTTTTTTTTTTTTTTTTTGAAAAATGCTTTTATGTATTCTTTGAATTGGAGATCTATGAATCAATGTAAATGTTCGTTAACGTAGTCGGTTTAACGTAACTTTGAATCGTCATATTCATGTATAATGTATTTAATATCAAACGAAAATGGTTGTTTTTTTAATAAACATAAATGTATCGTTTTTTTTACATTTTGTTATAAAATAAGAAAATCATGATAGTGAACTTTCATGAGAGTGAATATGAGATACAAAGATGTCAATTAGAGTCGATAACTTTTTCTAATAATCACTTCTGAAAATTACTACTAACAACTAACAAGAACAAAAGTTGAATTACTTTGATAGTGTTTTTTTCATTATTATTTTATTTATTTTACATAAATAGCCTGAATCCTTGTTGCATTTTATTTGATACTAGTAATCTTACGTAGATGTTGTTGATACGTCAGCTATGAGGCGGACCATAGAAGCAGCCTTCCCACATCACGTGTCTTAAACCTTTGCTGACTCAAATTAATAGATACACTTTACAAATCTGTAGCTGTGTTTTCTTGAAAACAAAATTATTCTTTACTAATAATGAAGTTATTAAAATTCTCTAAACCACCATTGGAAAGTTATATTAATTAGTAGACTGATATTAATCTGCAAAAAGGAAAACAAAAATTCGTCATTTTAAGTTTATAAAATTTTAGTTAATGGTGAAGTGACCTTAGTGCAGTGGCAGGAGGTAAGTCCATTTGTAGAAGGCACCATCACACCCGGGATCGAGTCCCGGCTCCTACGAATGTAGGAATTTGGCTAATGGGCCGGCCAGTTGTGGCCCAATGGTTGACAAAAAAAAAAAAAAAAATTTTAGTTAATGATACAAGTTTTGAGAAGAAATAAACACATATGAAAATGTGGCAATCTTATCAAGAATTTCATCCTATTTGTTTCTATACAATGTATATTCTCTATTAAGTAATTAATTTTTAATTACCTTATCTTATGCATATTCCACAAGCAAATTAAGCAAAATATTTTTTTATTAATTACTAAAGTGGGCCAGATAAAAATTAATTACATAGGGCCACTCAAAAATATTTAGATTTGATCTGAGGAAGTTGTTAACCAGACACAACGTATTTGAATTCGATTCATTTCCTCATTAACTCATTTCATTTTAAAAAATAATTAAAAATTTCCAAAATTGATTTATCCATTTCCAAATTCCAATATAGTCAGCAAGCTTAATAAGACCTGTTTCTTTCTGTATTGCTCCAATGCAACGACTAAAACCAAAAACAAAAAAAACTGTAAAAACAATTTTTTATAAATTTGTAAAAAAATCGTTAATAAATAAGATAATCCAAGTCGGCTTTTATTTTTCACTATAAATTAGCCTTTTTGCTTCCTCTCTATCTCTATCACGAGAACTCTCCTCTGTTTCAATCTCACGTCACATCGGATCTTATACAAACACATAAAACTATTTTTTCACTTTTTTCCATTTTCTGGGTTAGTTTTTAAAAAATGGGAACAATAGAGATGGATCCAAAGGTGAACGATCTCTCTCAAATCCTCCCTCGTGTCCTCGTCGTCTCCAGACGCACCGTTCGTAAAAACAAATTCGTCGATTTCGTTGGTTCGAACCTTTTATGCTCTGTTTTTTTTTGCTATTTATTCATGCATGGCTCTGTTTTTTATATTAAAAATCAAAACTTTATAAATTTATGCATATGGGTTCTGATTTTTTTCATTTAAAAATCGAAACTTCTTAATGTTATGTATATGGGTTATGTTTATTTTATGGTTTTGTTTTTGATTTTGATTTGTTTTTGATTTTGGGTTCCAGGTGAATACCATCTTGATTTGATAGTACGTTACGGATGTGTACCAGTGATTGTACCNGAAATAAACACATATGAAAATGTGGCAATCTTATCAAGAATTTCATCCTATTTGTTTCTATACAATGTATATTCTCTATTAAGTAATTAATTTTTAATTACCTTATCTTATGCATATTCCACNTATTGAGTTAGGTCTTGCTAAGCTTTGTCTTGAACAGAACATTCCTTACTTAGGAATCTGCAGAGGATCACAAGTAAGCTAATCTTGTCTTTTTGTCTTTAGAGCTTTGCAACAGACAAATGTTAATGGTGAGATGTTTTTTTTTTTTTTTGGCAGATTCTGAATGTTGCTTGTGGTGGGACTCTTTATCTAGACTTAGAGAAAGAGCTAACGAATAAGTTACCGGAAAAACGTAGAACGAAGCATATTGATTATGATAACTATGATGGACACAGACATGTTGTGAGGATTGTTGAGAACAGTCCACTTCATTCTTGGTTTAAAGATTCGTTGGATGGTGAAAATATGGAGATTTTGGTTAATAGTTATCACCATCAAGGTGTTAAGAGATTGGCACAGAGGTTTGTGCCTATGGCGTTTGCTTCTGATGGGTTAATGGAAGGGTTTTATGATCCGGATGCTTACAATCCTGAAGAAGGGAAGTTCATAATGGGTTTGCAGTTTCACCCTGAGAGAATGAGACATCATGATCTTGATGAGTTTGATTATCCTGGTTGCCCTGCTGCCTATCAGGTTTGTGTGTGTTCTTGAAGATAGTTAGTTTACGTTTGCAACTATAAAGAGGTTGTGAACTTGAGTTTTGATGCGGTTTTGATGTAACTTGCAGGAGTTTGCAAAGGCTGTGATTGCGTATCAGAAGAAGCTGAACAGTTCAATGTCAGTTCCAAAGACATTGAAGCTTGATAGAGAAATGGAGAATAAAAGAAAGATACTGGTTCGGAGTTTCTCACTTGCAAAGTGTATGTACGTTAGAGGAGAACCTGGTAAGAACCCATCAAGAGTATCGGAACTCGAAGTTGGAGCCGAGTTTCTTGAGGTAAAAAGACCACTAAATCTCTTTACTCAACTTTACATAATCTTGTTTGCAAGAGGCAAAAAATGGTATAGAAACTTGCTTGGCCTTTCGCTGTCCTTAAGGGTCACTTAATAATAGTTAGTTTATATAAATATAGCATTCACTTTAGATGATGTCTATGGTTGTTGTGATGGGCCGAAGAGACTCGGACCAGATCAGCCCATTTTATGCTGGTTCTGATTTTGCCTTGCGGGAAACAAACATGCATGTGGGACTTTTATCGTGGTTGAATTGTTGTCTATGTTTTGCTAAGTTGGTTCTTTTGTGTATGGTGTGACTTGTGTAGTCAAACACGGCGCTAAGCGCGGAGCAAGAGATGAGGCTAAAGGAGATGGGAGCGACGGTGAGGAACGGAGGATCTTACATGAAAAAGTTGAAAGTGGACGAGGACAAGCAGAGAATGGCTAGGAATATGATGAACAAGATGAACATTGAGCAACTCTCAGAGCTTATGGCGTTTTATCATTTGATGGGTAACATCTGTGGAGAAGTTTTGGAACGAAAGCTTCATGACAATGTCAATGAATGCTTGAGGGATCTGTGAGTTTCATATGAAACGCATGGAGAGGATGCTTTGTGAATTTGCTTTCTTTTTGTTTTCTGGTCAAACGATGGAAAAAATGGGTAATATGTGCATAATCCTCAATTTAGTGGTATCTAACCGCCATAGATTACTTTATGATTTCCCAACAATTTATTTTAATATTAAGCAGGCTGTGACTGCTATTATACCGATTTAATATTAAAATTTCTGAAGAAAAAAATTATTAAATCTATACTAAATAAGCTCTTAAGGTTGTCCACATAGGATTTTTAAAGCACCAATAGTCCATGTAGGATTTAAAACTACCAATATAAATTTAACATATCACAGATTAACAATTTTTAAATTTTTAGAATTTTATATATTAAAGTTTTTAAAACGACCAATCGGGATCAGTCATCTCAATATTAATATTTTTGAAATCATGTAAAATTTCTATATCAAAATACTTATAAATAAGTGTATGTACAACGTCTCACATCGACTTAAAAAATTTTAGTCAATGGCTGAGAACCACTATAAATAATGACTAATATGTTTTCAACTACGAATGAGCAGGAAACTTGACTTATCAAGCGTCCAAATTTAAAAATTTTAATCGATTTAATTCGGTTTTTTATTTGAGCAAATTAAAACTTTTTTAATATTATAATATTTCATATTTTAAAATTTTAAAATATTATGAGTATTGAAACCTGGAAAAAAAATTAACCTTTAAAAAGTTTGAAATATTATAATTCTCAAATTTTAATAATTTAAAGATATTAGAAATATTAAAACTTTTAAAAGGTTCAAATATGAAAAGTATTAAACTTTATAGAATTTTTTAAAACAATATAAAAATATATAAATGATTATTCAGTGGAAGAAAATGACAAATAAGAGGAAAAAGAAGAGTATAACGAATAAGCGGATGGTGAAAGTAATGATGAGAATTATCATAAAATATTAACAATGAAATGAAAAGTAAGAAAATAATGAATGTGAAAAAGAAAACACGAAGACATAGGTAGTGGAAGAAAAAACGAGATTAATTCATGATTCTTTTGATTAGATTTGATTCTTAAACACTAATAATTTTTATAATTTTTAAAATTGTTATGTGAAATAATTTTTTTTACATTAATAGTATTTTAAGGTTTTTTGTAAGATAATATAATGTATTTGTCATTAATCGCATATAATTTTCACCGAAATAAATTAAGTAAACCCACGCGTAGCGTGGTTCAAAACCTAGTCTATACTAAATAAGAGTAGGAGCTATAAGCTCCTAAAGTTGTCCACATAGGATTTTAAATACCCAATAGGATTTTGACATATCATTAATTAACCATTTTTTAAATTTCCAGAATTTCTATATTAAGAATTATTTTAAACAACCAATCGAAATCAGAGATCTCAATATTTAATATTTTGAAGTTATGTAAAATTTCTATATTAAAATACTTATAAATAAGTATATGTACAATGCCCACTTCGGCTAGAAATTTTTTTAGACAATGGCTGTGAAGCATTATAAATAAGACTAATATGCTTACAACTACGAATGAGCAGGAAGCTTGATTTAACAAGCATCCAAATTAAAAATTTAAAAAGTTTTAAATTACAATTATAAAGTTTTAAATGGTTCAAAAATATTATAAATATTTAAACTCTATAGAATGTTTAAAAATATTATAAATACCCCCATAGAAAGTTTAAAATATTATAAATATTTAAATTATATCAAAAGTTTAATTATCATTAATATTTAACACTAAAAAATTAAAATCTATACTAAATAAGAGTATAAGTTCCTAAAGTTGTCCACATAGAATTTTAAACATCCAATAGGAGTTTGACATGTCATTAATTAACAATTTTAAAAATTTCCAGAATTTTGTATATTCATATATTTTAAACAACCAACTGAAATCAGAGATCTCAATATTCAATATTTTGAAGTTATGTAAAATTTCTATATTAAAATACTCATAAATAAGTGTATGTACAACGTCCCATATCGGCTAGAAAAATTTTAGACAATGGCTGAGAAGCATTATAAATAAGACTAATATGTTTTCAACTAAAAATGAGCAGAAAGCTTGATTTAACAATCGCCCAAATTTAAAAATTTAAAAAGTTTTAAATATTACAATTATAAACTTTTAAAAGGTTCAAAAATAATATAAATATCTAAACTCTATAGAATGTTTAAAAATATTATAAATACCCCCATAGAAAGTTTAAAATATAATAAATATTTAAATTCTATCAAAAGTTTAAGTATCACTAATATTTAACACTAAAAAATTAAAATTTTATAAATATTTAAACTACATGTAAATTTTAAAATATTATAAAAATTTAAACTCTATTATTAAAAATTTAAGTAGTATTAAATATTCTATATTTGATTTTTAATATCTTGAAAATATCTTATTTATCTCTCTTTGTACTTTAAATCTCTTATGAGGTAAAACATGTTTTATTGTATGACTTTATAGGTGATATGATATTGTTTCAGTAAATTTTTGGGTCTAAGTAAAAAGGATTAACGTCGCAAGATATTGATTTGTGTTGTTTGAGTTAATTTTTGATGTTTAAAGAAAAAAGATCGACGACAAGCACACATTTTTTTATTAACTATACATGTGTTCATATTATTTTCTCTGCAAGTAGTTTGCAATTTTGCAGTATTAAAATTTTTGGTTCGAGAAGTTTTAATATGTGTGGATCTATAACCGAGTAAATATACAGGTGAAAATATCAATAATTGAGTGCATGTAATGATTATACAGATCCATGAATTGCACAAATTTTACTAGAAAAGAGGTAATGATTTTGGTCTTGGAGTTTGATGAGTTAACAAGTTATATGGTAGTCTAAAAAAGGTTTTAAATGATTATTCAGTAGAAAAATGTGAGGAAGGTGACGAAAAAGAGGAAGAAGAAGAGTATTATGAAGAATCGGACAGTAAAAATAATGATGACAATTATCATGAAAATTTGACAATGAAAATAACGAGAAAGAAAATAAAGGGTAAGAAACAGTAGAAAAAACACAAAGACATAGATGGTGGCGGTCAATTAAATATGAGAAAACTAGATTAATTTAAATGTTTCGTTTGTCTCACGACAAAGAAATGGTTTAGTATATGCATATCACTAGTTCGAATGTTAGATTCGCCTCGCCTCGACGTTCAGCTAAATCCAGCTAAATTTACGATTCTTTTGATCATATTTTATTTTTTAACACAACTGATTTTTAAAATTTTTAAAAATTATGTATTTAAAATAAAAGTTTTTCCTTAATAGTAATTTAAAGTTTTCTACAAGATAATATTTCATAACTGTCATCAGTCATATATAATTTTCACCAAAATATATCAAATAAACCCACGATATGGGTTCAAAACCTAGTAATATATTAAAATCAATATAGAAATTTTGGCTTTTAAAGTACAGTTAGTCAAAAAGATATATAAAAATTTGTTAGTGTTATTATATTAAGTTTTAAAATTTTCTCCGTAAGACGTGACATGTGGCAAAACTGTAATACACAAACAAATTCACGATACGCTTCGATTAATTGATTATATTTTAATACTTGGTTTTCTGTCTTTAGCTTATGTTCATAAAAAATTTAGGTAAAACACATATCAACATAATATCAAAAAAGTTGTCTATTTTAGAAGAGAAATTATTAGCTTAGAATAAAAAAGAGACTCCAAAGTTGGTAATGTAAGATGGATGAAAATAGTTTACAAAAGAATGTCTTTTGCTGTTTTAAAATATAGGATGTTTTAGCTAAAAACACGCAGATTAAGATATGACTATTTTAAAAAAGTTTAATTAATCATAAAATAAATAAGACATCGTACAAAATTTGAAATTAATCTAAAATTTACAGAGAAACTTGAAAATATCTTGTATTATGAAACAATACTTCTCTAAAATATTATATATTATGAAACAGAAGGAGTATATAAAATGTCAAATCTCATAATTTTCTTATCAATTTAAAAGGAGTCTTCTCCTATGTTCCTTTATCCTGCAAAAATATTTTTTTACTCAATATTAATCAATTAACATCAATCTTCTTTTTAGATTGATGTTATTTTGTAAGAACAAGTAAATTATGTTTTTTTGGTTATATATTATTGTGATTGATATAAATTTAGTTGTATTTTTTGGTTATAATTTTAATTCAAAGTTGTTAATTATCTTAGGTTTATTCGAGATGGGATAGTCGGTCTATGATTCGAAGAGGTGAAATGATGATATGATTATGACAAGAAAAACTATAAAGTCTTACTCATGTGTGATGATATATAATTATGACAAGAAAAACTATAGTCTTACTCATGTGAGAGAGAGAGGGAGGGAGACTAATGTGTAATGTAACTGCATACAACATCACTTAAAAATTATCCTCTAAGTGTAAAGATATCTTTCCTTTACTTGCCCAACTCATGGATTTCTTATCTTATTTTGACTACTGAGAGAAAGACTAATATGATTGCATACAACATCATTTTAAAGTGTAAGGAAAACTTGTCTTAGAATACATGCTAAAAGTGACCTATTATAAACCTTTAAAAAATATATTATAAGGTCTAACTAATGAATTTCTTATCTTATATTGACTAATGATTTAGGGAGACTAATGTTCAATGTAACTGCATACAACATCACTTCAAGTTTTAAAAATAACTTTCCATAAATTACATGCATTGTATGTGGTAAATTACTTAATAGAAATTATAAAACTAAAAAGTAAGAGATTCATTATTCTTAAAAGCCTAATTAATGGATTTTTATCTTTTTTTTGACTAATGAAAGAGAGAATAATAGGCTTGTATAAATATCAAACAAAAAGTATCCTCATGTCCAAAACAAATCTATCCCTCAAGAACTTGTAATTTCGATCTCTCTTCCTATTTTCGTTGTCTCATGTAATCTAACCCAATGCTCTGACAACCACTCTCATCTATTCATCCATTTTCTCATCAAGTTCCAATAATAACAAGTTGTTTAATTGTTTCGAGTCACCCAAGAAAAATTCCAAAAAGGGTATATGTTTCGTATTCAGTAATTGATAAGATTTGAAGTATTTACTATATTTTCCTTGCAATTGATTACTTTATCAAAACATCAACCTTTTTAATTCAATGTCAGGTGCTTGAGTTTATGTAAATTTATGTTCTATTTTGATTTGTTTTCCAAAGATTAGGATGTATTTTGTGTTACGAGTGGTAAGGCAAATAGTAGAACAATATATTAGTATGTGGATCTTTCCTATATGCACTGTTAATTTTATTGTAGGAAAGCTTTCAACTTTGGATACTACTTAGTGTGATTTCAGTTTCTCTGTAGTTTAATAGTTATTTCTTATCAAAATTTTATTTATTTAATACTCAATTTGATTATATCAATTCATGTTTACTTTTTTCTTTTTAATCAGTTCATGTTCAATTTGATTTGCTTTGTCGATCCAATTCTATGAGTATTATATGTGGGCAGTTTGACAAATAGAGGAGGACATAGGTATTTTGGTGTGTCCTTTATATGAGTTTTGTTTAAGTTTTCAGAAAATTATGGACTTTAGAAACCATTTATATCACATTGGGACGTATTAAGTCATACAATATTATTTTGTGTGTTCACATAGGTGTTCTTAGAAAAACTAGAGGATTATATACTACATTTTGGTTACAGTGAGATGTTAGACTTCCCTTTGAATTTCAAATATAAGACAGAAAAATATAATTAAATGATAATTTTGCTGCTTTAATAAATATGTGAACCATTTAATTTTTTCATTATGTCGATGGTATGATTCTAATGTGATAACTTTCAGTTTATTGTCCTTATAACAATTTCTAAAATGTCCATGCTTTGTTTTTTACAGGAGATGATGATTTATTTTTTTTGGAAAGTGGAGATAATAGAAATGATAATACCGAATTTAGACAATATGTATGGCATGTCTGGAGAAGCAAATTTTAACTAATTAATGAACAACATGACATGGATGGATGTCTTGGTAGTGAAAATCAAGATGATGAAGGAGAAGCAATGGTTGAAGAGAGTTTATCAGGTATAGAAAAACAACATCCTCTTAGGTAGTGTTAGCTTTGGAAGAAGAGTTTATTTTGTTCTAAAAAGGTTTTGATTTTTTAGTGGTTGAAAGTAAACATCTACATAGCCAAACTGAAGAATCTGTTCTACAATTTTTTGGGTTAGAGAACTTAATATAAATTATTTTTCTTATATATGCTTTCAAAAACCTCTTTCTTTTACAAGGTATCAAATGGTTCTAAATTGATTTTAGATTTGTTTATCGTGTACATGTCACTCTTAGTTCATTTGTTTAGTTTCTCTTTAGTGGAGTGAGAAAATCTGAGCAAAGACATGTCATCATTAGAATTAATGTAAACTAGCCCTGGGATTTCAGTTAGGTTATTTCAGTTTTTTTGGTTTTTTTTGAGTTTTGAAAATCTTACCGAACTTAACCGAAGTAAATTTTGGTTTGGTTATTTCGATTTCTCGGTTAATTCGGTTTTAAAATTTCAAAACCAAAATTAACCAAAATTTGTTTAAAAGAAAAAAAATCGGATTTTTTGGTTATTAATAGCTAATTTCGGGTTTTTTGGTTTTTTTTTGTTTTAGTTTTTTTGGATTGTTCGGTTATTTTAGGGGTAAATTTCGGTTTTGTTAGATTTTTTTCTAAAAAATAAAATAAAAAATTTGGGTAACCGATAACAGAACCGAAATAACCAAAATATTTTGGTTTTTTTAAAAAAAAAACAGTACCGATCGGTTCAGCCGTCATAACCAAAACCGAACCGAACACCTGAAATATTGGTTCGGTTCAGTTCGGTTATTTCGGTTCAGTTTCTAATCCCAGGCCTAACGTAAGCTATTGGCTTGTCATGTGAACATTTTAAACTTGTTACAATTTTAGTGTAGACCATCACACCAAAAGGTTGAATACATGAAAAAAAAAACAACGATTTCAAGCAAAAACAAGGGAAAATGATGATGAATTTACCTCCCAGTTCGCAGGACAAGAAGGTCTTCTTTGATCAACTATTTTCTTTCCGCTATGCACAGAAGAGTCTCCATATTCCATCATCATGCAAGATTCTTGCATAGAATGGTTTTGAAATACAGTTGAGGTTGTAATGACCGGTCTCAAAATGTTATATTCCAAAAACAGATAATCGAAAACAATGAAGATGATGAAGAGAGCTTTTGTGCAAAGTACATATATATATCGAGCTAGAGCCATAACAAACAGTAATTATCATTTAAGAGAATGCTAATATAACTAGATTCAATACTTGTATTAAGAATCTTAAGGAGGGAAAAAACTCAATGGAACATTAATTCTACAACTTTGGTAAATGTATAGCTCTTTGAGCTTGTGTCGCTTGTATAAGGAATAACTAGTCAAGAAAGTATTCTATGAAAGCCATGCGCCACGTAGAAAAATCATGATGACCAGTTGTCATGGTGCGTGACCTTCACGTAAAACGTTCGCGACTGATTTTCTTATTCAAACCTCATGAGCCCAAATAGGTATACATAATCCTATTTTCAAAATATTAATTATAATCAATTGTTTTTCCTGTTTAGGACTCTCAATTAGGTAGTAAATCTAGTTATATTGGCAGAGTTTTAATGATAATTATTATTTGTTATGGCTCTAGGTTGATATATATATATATGTGTGCTTTTCACAAAATCTCTCTTCATCATCTTCATTGTTTTTGTTTATCTGTTTTGAAATATAACATGGTGAGACAAGTCATTGCAACATCAATTGTGATTCCAAATCATTCTATGCAAGAATCTTGCATGATGATCGAATATGGCAAGCCTTCTGTGCATAGCGGAAGGGAAAGAGTTGATCAAAGAAGACCTTCTTGTCCTGCGAACCGAGAGGTAAAATTGATCATCATTTTGCCCTGTTTTTGCTTAAAATCTTTTTTTTTTCTCATGTATTCAACATTTTGGTATGAAGGTCTATACTAAAATTGTAAAATTATTTTTGTTTGGCTGAGAGATATTCTAAAACAAGATTTGGAGATGTTTTGGGCTTACCATAATTCCATAGGTAATTCACTTCAGTATTGCTAAGAGCATCATCACAGAAAAAACATATTTATATAAAATAATTAGATCTCAAATATATTTTCCCGCTTACCTTTACCCAAACTCTGTGAGTTATTTTGGTGATACAGGGTTACAGGAAAAGGTTGATTTACCTCAGAGGAGGATCAAACGGGTTATGAAATCCAATCCTCAAGTCAAGGTTTAAAAATTCACGTATATTGTCTCTTTCGATAATCCTATGATTTTTGTTGATTGTTCTTGGAGTTTTTCAAAATTTCCATTTTGATAAAAAAAATTATCTTGTTTAATTTATATAATGTTATTGTTAGTGATTTTACTGTTCACCTAATCATGAAATAGGGGTGACAGATAAAAAAATATGTTATTTTTTTTATTTTATTGGAAAAACAAAATTGTTGAGTGAAATAATTTTTTTTTTTCAGATGGTCAGCTGGAATAGTCCTGTTCTTTTGGCTAAAGCTTGTGATATTTTCATTCAGGAGGTAACCCTCCGTGCCTGGACACAAACTCAATCACACTCTCGCACCACCATCCGAAGTTGTGATATAAATGAGGCCTTGAAAAATTCTGTTATTTATGATAAACTGGCTGATCATGTATTTTAAAAATGCTCTATCAACCATCAGGTTAGATTCTCATCTTTGGCAATCTTATCTTATGATATCAAACAAATTTGTGTTTATGTTTTACATAATGTATGTTATCCATGTTAATTATGCTAATTTTCTCTTTTTAAACTATTTTAGGGTATGTCGCCACAAAGTGTCGTACATGGGCAACTGAATACACCTGCAAATGTGGATGTGCCGAAAATGAAAGCTCCAATTGATATAGGCCAAATATAGCAGGTATATCATTTGACGTTTTGATTGGTATTACTTGAAAACAAACAAGATGATGCAACTCTAAGTTAGATATCTTATCTGTTTCTTTCATTTTCAGCAAAGCCTTTACAGTCTAACCGTTGATGATTTTATCGAGATTGGAAAGTTTGACCTCGACCTAAGCTCCAGGTGGTTTTTGTTTTGAACTTCTATATGCACAACAAAATTAAAAAAAAAAAAGAGAGAATCGAACTAATAACAATGGATTTCAAAAACACAAAAACTCATAAAGCATTTGGTTATTCTTATGGCTTTGATTTTGCAGTTAAAATTGTCTTGGTAGAGCTGTTATGGAAGAGAAACTCAGCTAAAAGATGGAGAAGACATATGAAGAACAATTCACCCAAAACCATGTCTTTGAACATGATGCTTGTGAGAAATTTGTTGAAATGGGTAGTTTTACCTTTAAATATTTAAAACTTCTTATATGTATGATTAACTTGTGGCCAAAATGAAAGTTTTATGGCCAATAAGCCATAACTAATTTTTAAAATTAAGTACATTTTTTTTAAATATACAACTATCTCCAAGTAAAATACACCACTAGACTAAATAACTTGCAATGAATTGCCTGTAACTTTTCATGTAAATGCAATCTAAACCTTTTATATCATAGTTAGAAAAGATAAGAATATTCCCAGCTTGTAAATTTAACTATTTTTCGTAATTATAATTAGCACATACCTCATTGTTCAATAAACAGAAGAGTCATATCTGATCAACGTGAAACAAGTTCAAATCGGAAAATGAATTTAGAATTTGTTCTTGTAGATGATTGGCCTCATATTTGATAATATCTAATACTGTACTCTAAGCTCTTTACTCGGAAAAAACAACGTTTGTATAAGTACAAAAATACCATATGCTGTGAGAAAACGGGTACATAACATAAAATGTGTCATAGCATGATGTGAGTGTGGAGTATTCTCAGTATATTAAGAACCTGATTGTGACCCAAATACTAGGGACTCTTGCCGGGTGAACTACATATTTTGCATACAGTATATGTGAACAAACCATTTTTCAAGACAAACAAGATGCATACGAAATGAAATCTTCTACTATCAAAAAGTCATGCGACAAGTAATCAACATGAGTCTACTTTGTGAATTGGTACTAAATTGCATCAATGAAAGTATAATAGATCATCAAAATATCAATAAAAGTATACTGGATCTGGAGAGTCAGCTTATGAATTTAATTGCTGAAAAAGTTAGAGTGACATTTTGTACCTAAACCACCAAAAATGGAGAGAGAAGAATAAACAAACCATGAACAATTTCCAAAACTTGATCATACGCTTTACACTACAAGAAAACCTGTGTTTTGAGACTACTATTTGCGACCACATTAACGGTCACAAAAAATAGCGACTTTTTTCTAACACTTTTGCGACTATAACACCACTGCAGAATAAATCGTCACTAATTCGTCCTAAATATGCGAATAATAAAGATAATTGCTAAGTCGTTTCTCATTTGCGACTAAATTAAGACTACTATAAAAACACTATAGCACGAGTTGCAAAATAGTCGCAAACAGCGACGAGTTAGCGACTATATTTGAAGTCGTTAATTTTGGTTGCAATGTCGTCACAAAATTGCGACGGAGTTGTAACTATCTGTATCAGTTATAACTTTGTTGCAAAGTAGTCGTAAACAAAAGTTAGTTAAAAACGTGGAAAATGTTGAGGATAGGAGGTGTACTGGACTTTGCCGACATATAATTGTAGTCCCTAAGTGGTCGTATAATTGTGGCAAAATAGTCGGAAAACGATCGCAAATTTGTGACTCTTATAAGATGGTCGCAAAACGGTGATAATATTATCCCTATATAAGCTACCGCTCACTCCTCTCATTTCTCACACCTCTCATTTCCATTATTTGGTACAAGAAAAAAAAGAGCGAAAAAAACAGAGAAAGAAAAAAGGAGAGAAAAAAAAAGAGAAGAAAAAAAGTGAGAAAAAAAGAGAAAAAAAAGTGAGAAAAATGTGGAATTATTCGCGAGAGTGGATGTACAACAGAATCGATCAAGAGACGAATCATATCTTGAAGGCATTTTTGGAGGGGGTAGATCAGTTCATAGCTTTTGCAAGTAACCAGTCATCAGCACATAACAATGGACATAGGTTTCTCTGCCCTTGCGTTAAATATCAAAATGAAAAGTCATTTCACGCTCGTACGATCTCATCGCATTTGCATAGTAGAGGATTCACGCCTGGATATTATGTATGATTTGAACATGGTGAGGATTATAATGTGGTTGGGGAAGGAACGAGTAGTCATTATGGTAATGTAGATTATACGTGGGGTGGTCAGTCAGTAGAATTTGATGGAGGGAATGGAGGGAATGTATTTGCTGGTATGGTGAATGATGCATTTCATGGTACTACACCATTTAATCAGTATCATCAACATGAACATGAAAGTGGATATCATGTTCATGAAGAACCTACCCAAGATGCAAAATGGTTTTCTGATATGTTAGATGCTGCAAATAATCCAATTTATGATGGGTGTCGGGAAAGTCAGTCGAAATTGTCGTTGGCTGCTCGTTTCATGAACAACAAGGTAGATCATAATTTATCTGAAACCTGCATGGACTCATGGGCTGAATTATTTACGGAGTATTTACCAGAGGGTAATCAGGCAACCGGTTCATACTACGAGACAGAGTCTTTGATGCGAAAGATAGGATTGCCGTACCATACATTTGATGTATGTATAGATAATTGTATGCTATTCTGGAAAGAAGATGCGAAGTTGGAGCATTGCAAGTTTTGAGGAAAACCAAGGTACAAGGATAGTGAGGGAAGAAATAGAATACATTTTAGTCGTATGTGGTATTTACCTATTACTGATAAATTGAAGAGAATGTACCAATCAGAGAAGACTGCATCAGCGATGAGATGGCATGCTGAGCATGATTCAGAAGACAGAGTAATGTGTCATCCATCTGATGCAGCAGAGTGGAAGAATTTCCAACATCAGCATCCTACATTTGCAGGAGAAACACGAAACGTTTATCTCGGCTTATGTACAGACGGTTTTAATCCTTTTGGCATGTCCAAACAGCATTCGTTATGGCCTGTAATCTTGACATCATACAACTTACATCCAGATATGTGCATGAACAGTGAGTATTTGTTCCTGACAATTCTGAATTCAGGACCAAATCATCCAAGAGCTAGTCTTGATGTTTTCCTCCAACCGTTGATCGACGAGTTAAAGGAGCTATGCTACAACAGGGTTGAAGCCTATGATGTTTCGTTAGATCAAAACTTCAGCCTTAAAGCTGCGCTTTTATGGACTATTAGTGATTTTCCGGCATATGGTATGTTGTCAGGATGGACAACTCATGGGAGATTATCATGTCCTATTTGTATGGATGATACAAATGCTTTTTGGTTGCCATCTGGTAGAAAGACATGTTGGTTTGATTGTCACAGGAGGTTTCTTCCTACAAATCATCCACTGCAAAAGAATAAAAATAACTTTTGGAAGGGAAAGCATGCTTTGAACAACTATTCACCGCCATCTCTGACTGGAGAAGTTATATATTAGGGTATAAGGCAATCTAAAGCACCTAAAACATCTGTCTGCGGTGGAAATGGTCATGAAGATAAAGTGGAAGGCTATGGAAAATGGCATAATTGGCATAAAGAAAGCATGTTTTGGAAGTTGCCTTATTGGGTTGATCTGATTCTACGACAAAATCTGTATTTGATGCATATTGAGAAGAATATGCATGATAATATCATGTATACTACTATGAATGTTAAAGATAGATCAAAAGATACAGTGAAGTCAAGATTGGACATTAAAAGATTTTTCTCTCGGAAAGAATTGCATGTAGATGACGGAGGGAGAGGTCCATTTCCTTTTTGGAGGTTGACTCTGAAAGCCAAAGAATGCCTATTAGAATGGGTCAAACATGAGGTTAAATTCCCTGACGGCTATGTTTCAGATTTAGCTAGTTGTGCAGACATCAACGGTGGAAAGTTTTCAGGAATGAAAAGTCATGATTGTCATGTATTTATGGAACGGCTGCTTCCGTTTATATTTGCAGAACTTCTACCGCGAAATGTGCACCTTGCATTATCAGGTATATATTAATTAACTCTTGCATGTTATATTATTGAAAATAGTAATTGAATAATTAAAGATATAATGTTTAATTTTGTAGGGCTTGGAACATTTTTCCGTGATTTATGCAGTAGATCGTTGGAAAAAACCCGCCTTGAGATTCTAAAGGAGAACATTGTGATGATTTTGTGTAATTTGGAAAAAAATCTTTCCGCCTTCTTTCTTTGATGTGATGGAGCACTTACCTGTACACCTCCCATACGAAGCACAACTCGGTGGTCTTGTGCAATACAGGTGGATGTATCCTTTCGAAAGGTTTTTTAAACATCTTAAAAGCAAGGCGAAGAACAGAAGATATCCAGCGGGATCAATAGTTTAATCATACTTAAATGATGAGATATCTTATTTTTTAGAACACTATTTTGCTTCCAACATATCTACAGCAAACCGAAGAAGGTATAGCTTAATTAGTAATTGTGGTAATTCAGTATGCGCTTCCAATTATATTAATGATGGTAAACTAAATTTAATTTTCAGGGAGATGAGGTATGATGAAAGTGAAGTACCTGTTTATCCTGTACCGGTACCAGAAATATTTAATCATGTGGGTCGTCCAAGTGGCAAATGTAGTGAATTTTGGTTAAGTGAAAAAGAGTACAAATGTGCACATGCATATGTTTTGCGCAATTGTGACTATTTTAGGCCACTTGAGAGGTATGCTTTTTGTTAACTTATTTTTAATATACATGATTTTCATGGTTAGTTTCAGGTTAAGAAATCATATATATTTTTGGTGAAACACAGATTATTGGAGGCGCATATTCGATATGGTGATCCAGAACTTTCTGAGGCTGAAGTCATCTCGAAAAGAGAAGAAGATTTTCCTAAATGGATTCGTGAATATGTAAGAATTTATTATTCAATAATTTAATTTATATTATTTGTGTATATTTTTAAAATTATATTATATACACGTACAAGTTTCTACAAGTTCAGAAAGTTTTCCTCCATGGGTCTATGATATAGTGGAAGGTCCTGAAAATAAAGTCAAGTCATGGCCTATGTATTTTACAAGAGGTTATTTGTTTCACACGAAGGCCCATGGGAGAACAAAAAAACAATGAATTATGGGATATGTGTTCGAGGGTCAAATTATTCAGAAGCACATGACGAAGATGATTATTATGGGACCGTCGAAAATATAATTCAGCTCGAGTATCCAGGATTTTTGAATTTAAGGATCATAGTTTTCTTCTGTGAATGGTTTGATCCTAAAATTGGCAAAGGCACTCGAATTCAAGATGGAGGCATTGTTGACGTGCTACAATTAAAGAAGTATCAAAATTATGAACCATTCATTTTAGGTATTCTTTTCTTTTACCCTAAATTTATTTCTCAAAATTTTTAATGTACATATCACAAGGTTTCTATTGGCAAAAATTTGTAGGTTCGCAAGCTGATCAAGTGTGTTATCTTTCATACCCAAACACAAAATGACCTCGGAAAATTTGGCACACGGTTCTAAAAGTCAATCCAAGACATGTTGTTCAAAGAAAGTTAAGAGAAAATGAACTTGTTATATTGTAGCAAACAACTGAGGATGGAATGACGGATACTATTGAGGATATCATAATTGATAGTTTGGTAGACACAAGTCAGAATGTTGAGCACATTGACTTTGAAATCGAAGACGCTGACCCAAAAGACGAATTTCGGTGTAACGAATCGTCATCGGAAGATGAAGATGAGGAAATTGAATCACAATTTTAAGACTTTAATTTGTGTAATCTACTTATTATATTTGAATTTTAATGATGTATAATATTTTTAATAGTTATATTGGATTTAAATGATGTATAATATGTATAATATTTGTATTTTTATTGAAAAATCACCAAACCTCTAATAGCACGTTGTACCAAAGTTACAATTTTCTCAGGGCGTCGCAGAAACGTCGCACATTGTGACTTATTTGCGATTAAAGCTAAGAAACACCATATTTAGCTTTCTGTCTCAAATTGGTCGCAAAACAAGTCTATATAGCGAGTAACACCTGAATAATTTGCCACCGACACCTGAAATTGTGACTTTTTTGCAACTAATTAGCAACTGCCTAGTATTTCTTTTTCCAGTTTTTACAAAATTGTATTCAAGTAATGTTAAGTGTTTTGTATCTACATATATTTGAACAAGTTTATATTTATATTATAAGATATATGTCCACATAATGAATCTATTAGTGTATATTCCATATCTTGTATTAAGTGTTACATGTATTATACAACAAACATCTTCTAAAGTTGTATAATGTTAAAATTTTCTTGCTAATATTTTTATTTCTTCTCTGACCTTGTTTTTTTTTTAGTCTTTAATTACAATGTCAATGGTTACAAGTCAAAATTTAAATTTTTTGGCTTTCAAAAACCAAATAGGCTTATCTCTACTAATATTGGGTCACAAAGTTGTCACAATTTGTGACTATTTTGCAACCATTTTTATTTTTTTCTGACTAATTTGTGACTGACCTGAGTATCACCGTTTTGCGACTATTGTTTTGTGACTAATTTGTTACGGAGCTCTGTACCACCAACATCCGCCTCCGTACCACCAACAACAGCCTCTGTACCACCAACAACAGCCTCCGTACCAGCTTCCCCAGCATCAACAGCAACCGAACCCGATTCCCCAACATCAAGCTCCGCCTCTGATTCCGGAGCATCAACCACCGCCGCCGCCTCAGAATCCAGATCTAGAGGCGCCTATTAATCAAGACTACCAACAGCTATTAGATGATTTGTTGGTTCTTCCTGGACGACAACATCTACCACTCTTGAGTCCATATCCTCTCCCCGACGTTGAGACGATATGGTGAGAAATCTCTTTCTTTTTCTTTCCGGTTCATGTCTGAGAAATTATTGTGTATCAGTTTTGACTTCTCTGTTCACTTAGTTTTTGGAGTACATCACTTAGGTTGTTGTTCTTGATTCTGAATTTAAGTTTGATTAAATATAGCTTGGTTCTCTCTTGTGTACTTGAATATTGTGTTTCTAGATTAACATGCTGCAGGTTTGTTTTGGTTTTATATTCTTTACCTTCATCTAATAGCTGCTAATATTTGTCTAATAGGTTTGATCGGGACAAAGGAAAACTGGCCCGAGTGATAAGTGGAATACTTCGAAAGAAGTTTGATGGTCCTTACTACAACTGGAAGGTTACACCTACACACATTCAAGAACGATACTTCAGAACGTTTGCGGTAATTACCGTTTAAAGTTTTTTTTTATGACTACATTAGAAGAATCATTCATACTTAGCTTAACAATATTGTATTGTGTATTGTGTATTGTGTAGCGGAAGTACAACTGGGACAGTGGGATTACTGAGGTGGTGAAAGAAAACTTCATAAGGGTCGCCAAAAGAAGGATCAAAGGAATTGTGAGCCAAGCAAAGAAAAGTGGTGAGCATCCAATTTGGATTGGGCCAACACTTTGGGTCGAAATGATGGAGCACTGGAACACTCCCGAGTCTATTGAAAAGAGCACTAATGCTTCCCAGTCCAGAAATTCTGATCGTGGCGGGCTTGGCGTCCGTAAACACTTATCCGGACAGAAATCGTACTTGCAAGTACAACTAGACTTGGTAAGGAGTTAGTAATGCATTTGTAGCTGCCTTTACTTTTTACATGTGACAATAGTAACTTTTTTTTGTATCATTACAGGAGGATAAATTGGCTCGCCCTGTATCACTTGTTGAAGTTTTTATGGCAACTCATACAAGGGCAGATGGAACTTTTGTTGATGCAAAGGCTAAACAAGTAGCTGAAGATTATGAGAAGAACTTAGAAGAGACATTGAATCAGCTTGATGCCGATGATCTTCATGGTTCAGACCATTCACCTGAAAATCTACTCAACGGACCCTCACCATTCAAGATAAAGATGACATATTTCTCAAGGTATTTCTCGACTTTCTTTTCGTGATGATGATTGTGTGGGTTTGTGATGTTGATTCTCGCTTTTGTTCAGACTTATTGTCTAGTTTTGCTAATGTTCATTGGTCTACATTTTTTGGTTCCGGTTTTCCTATCTCAGCTTGAATATCCATGGAACATTAACATTATCTGTTTCAATCTATTGCTTCTTTTGTGTGTTTAGAGTACTGTCACAGATGACAAGGGAAAACCCTTTGGACTTGGCCAACTAGCTGAGACGATCAACAAAGGGAAGAGAAGAAAATGTTATTCAACCGCTTCTTCACCGTCAATCTTAGAGTTGCAAGACCAACTTGAAGCTGCTCGTGTTAAGCTCGTAAAAGTTGATGAAGAAAATGCTAGGCGTGATGAGGAGCAACGCCTCGCTCAAAGTCGTATAACAAGCTTGGAGATGGTAGTCTCCTACTTAAAAAACACTTACCATGGGTTCAGCGACTTTATGGCTAATGCGACAACACCACCTCATCAACAACAAGCCACAGCAGCTAACGCAACTGTCGACAGACCAGCAGAGGGACCAGCGAACGGACCAGCCAACGGACCAAACACTTCACCATTGTCCAACACTTCGTCAACCTTTCCTTTGCCTTAGAAAACTTTCATAACTTGTTTGTGAATCATATTATGGTTTTTTGTTAGGATGCTTTATGGATGTTTACATGCTTTTTGTAAGGATGTTTGCAGGTTTTTTGGTACAATTGTTTGGGGTATAATCCTAATCTAAAATCGGTTTTAATATTTGATTTTAGTTTTTTTTTTTTTTTAATTTCAACAAAACAGTAACAAATCAGATACTATAAACTCACCCTTTTGTGACCATGAACATTAGTAAGCAGAATGTAAAATGTTGCATATTGGTTGCTAATTTGTGACCCTATTCTGAGACAAGAACGTTGCAAATCTACAACCAAACAAATCGTCATAACTCAGTCCCTAATATGTGACTATCAATAACAGTATCAAAGTAGTCGCTAACACTCCAGGTTGCTATTTAGTCTCTAACTGTGACTATTACATTCCGTCTCAACGTAGTCGCTAAAATAGAGAGTCGCTATTTAGTCTCTAATTACGACCACTCAGGGTTGTCGCAATCTAGTCGCTAATATACAACCATTATTTGTACTCGCTAATCTGTGGCAAATAAGCGACCACTTTGTGACGGTATTTATTTGCGACCAAATTTTAGCGACCGTTTCAGTTAGTCCTTCATTGGTCGTAAACAGCGACTTTAGGACCACTTTGTGACGATTTTGATGGTCACAAAAAACATGTTTTCTTGTAGTGTTATCTTCCGCTGACCCTACGTAGATAAGCTTCCACACTAGATCTGTATCAAAACGAAGAAACACTATCTCAGACGCTGAAAGATAACATCATCCTTACAAGGATGCAATCATCACCAGCAATTACTAATATTAGCAAGCACAGAAACTCGAATGAATTAGTACCTGAACACAATAGCTACTTTTTGAACAACTGACAACCAGAAGATTTTCATACACATGGTGAAATACCATTTAAGAAGCGTATACGATGTCCATCATGTTCGTAGGGTCAAGGTTTCCAGCTTCATACCCATTGTGAGGATTGTTAACTTCTCCCCTTTCTAAATCTTTCAAGCTTTAAATATATCTTGTAACTGTAGGCCAGTCAGCAAATCCAAGCTCCTCGTCATCTCCTAAATTATCAAAAGCTTTTAAGGCGGTGTTCATCATTTCACACTTTGCATACTCCAATATTCGTTTCTGCCAATAGAAAAAACATAAAACCAGAGGAGAAAATTTAAACATTATATTTCCGTAGCAGTAGTTGTAAACATTGTGCGGGCATGTACATTTTAAGGATTATTGACGGATTCCAAATCAGGTTGAATCTAATCTTCAACTACATATTAATGGTTGGTAAAACGCACAAACCTAAGCTAATACAGCCACACCGGCAGAAGGATGCCGTTACTTGTGCATGTATAAGCAAAAACGCTTTTGATCAGATGTTCCATTATCTACCATAGTAATATATCATGTATTTGTTTCTTAAATTTGAAAATTAGTAGCAGGAGAGAATATAGGATTAACATCCTGACCTTACTGGCCGTTAAAGTGTCCATGCGAAGAAAGTGCAAGAGTAATTGGGTAGTGGATCCATTAACAATCAAAGTTATGAAAACAATCCCACCTTTGAAGAACAGAAACTACAAAATACATCAAGATAACAGTAAGAGCCTCCATAAAAAAATTCGAAAGTAGTTTATCCTGTGTTTCAAAACTCACCCTCGTTCCCGTCTCTGAACTGAGAAATAAATTCCCACTTGATTGCTGTATCACCTGAGCAAGAGTTCGAGTATATCAGAGAAAAGGAAATGGGAACATACATATAAAATATTTGAAAGCAGATAACAATATAATTCTCTTGCATGAAAAACCCATTTCTTCAAAACTCACTTTTACCGATAGAGCGAGAGATAGTGACACAGCACCCCTTAATCCAGTCCATGTTGTTACAAAGCAAGACTCGATACCCCTTCTCATTACATTATGTCATGTATATATATAAGTGTGGATGAATGTTGTGCAAGTAATATCGATACAGATATGGAAACGAATATTACATAATCCCTTCTCTATCACTCATAAGCCCTTGTCTATCACTCTCCTACAGTCAGAAGCGTTGTTCGGCATGACACTGAGACTGTTACGAAAAGCGGTGAACAGGTGTTGGTAGCCCTTTGGTGAAGATGTCCGCGTACTGGTGCGATGATGGAACATGGAGGACCCTAACGGTTCCGAGAGCAATACGTTCGCGAATGAAGTGCAGGTCAATCTCAACATGCTTAGTGAGTTGATGTTGGACAGGGTTAGTAGAGAGGTACACCGCGCTAATGTTGTCACAGTAGACTAAGGTGGCTATTGTCAAGGGACAATGCAGTTCGAGGAGAATATTTTTGAGCCAGGTTGTTTCAGCGACGGCATTGGCGACACCTCTATACTCAGCTTCTGCGCTGGACCGTGAGACAGTGTGTTGACGCTTTGCGGACCAAGAAATGAGGTTGTCACCATGGAATATGCAATAACCGGAGGTTGAGCGTCGTGTGGAAGGACAGTCTGCCCAGTCTGCGTCCGTATATGCTACTAGGCCTGAAGTTTTGATCAGGTATAGCTGCAAGCCGAAGTCGAGTGTGCCTTTGACATACCATAGTATCTGTTTGAGAGCTTTGTAGTGGATGCGAAGATCATATATAAACAAACAGACCTGTTGAACGGCGAAGGAGATGTCCGGTCTTGTAAACGTCAAATATTGGAGAGCGCCAGCAAGACTACTGTAAAGTGTCGGATTAGCAACCGATGGACAAGACGCGGTGGCGAGTTTAGTGCGTGTATCGGCTGGTGTGGTGCATGGGTTGCAATGAGTCATGTTGGCTCGATTGAGGATATGAGCGGTGTAGTTTTGTTGGTTAAGGAAGAGACCGGATGCGTTCCGCGTGATGGCGATGGCAAGAAAATAATGTAGCTCTCCAAGATCCATCATTTCAAATTCCTTGCTAGGCAGAGAGACAATACGGTTGTGAAGCGATGTGGATGATGCGATGTGGATGATGCGGTGAGGCCAATGTCATCCACATGGAGAAGGAGATACGCCATGCTGTCGGCGTGGTTGTACACAAAGAGAGATTGGTCACCTTTGTTTTGTTTGAAGCCGATCCAACGAGCATACTGTGCAAACCGTTGATTCCACGCTCACGGAGATTGTTTAAGGCCGTAGATGGAGCGTTGTAGTAAGCAAACATGATCAGGTTTGTCGGGATCTCGGAAGCCTGGTGGCTGATGCATATAGACTGTTTCATCGAGAGTGCCATTGAGGAAGACGTTTTTGACATCAAGTTGGTGTATCTGCCACTGTCGAGAGAGAGAGAGAGATCAAGGACGAGGCGGATAGTGGTCAGCTTCACGACCAGACTGAATGTCTCATCACAATCCACACCGACTTCTTGTGATTTCCGTTTGCGACTAAGCGGGCCTTGTACCATGAAAGTTGTCCGTCTGCACCAAATTTATACCTAAAGAGCCACATTGAATGCACAATATTAGTATTTTCGGGCTGGGGTACGAGATCCCACATCCTCTTTTTAATTTGAGTGTCATATTCCTCATGCATGGCTGGATGCCAGTTAGGATCCTCTAAAGCTTTAAGATAGGAGGAAGGGAGGGGAGAAAGAACAGTGGTATGAAGAGATAGGGGTTGTTTTGGTTTTCAAATACCTTTTTTTCTGCGTTTCACCATAGGGTGAGATGTCGCAGGTTGAGGTGGAACAGCAAGTGGCGGAGCCGGCATGGGTACCGGTTCCGGAGGAGTAGGTGGCTGTGGAGGCGCTGTGTTTTCGGCTGGTGGTGTATAGAGGGGACGACGAAGAGGTGATGGTGAGATAGGCACGTTTGTAGGTTTGACGGAGGGAGTTGTTTGTGCTGTTTGGGAGAAAGGAAAAATGTATTCATCAAAGGTAACATGGCGTGAAATAATTACCTTGCGAGTTTGGAGGTAAAGACAACGGTATCCTTTGTGATTGGTCGGATATCCTAGGAAGACACAAGCGGTTGAGCGAGGAGCTAATTTGTGTGGTGCGATTGGGAGGAGATTAGGATAACACAAGCAACCGAAGACCCGAAGGTGAGTGTATGTGGTTGGCTTGCGAAGGAGTTTAGTGTAGGGGGTGTCATTGTTGATGGAGGATGAGGGAGGATATTGAAGAGGTGAGTGGCTGTCATAAGTGCCTCGACCCAATAGGAAGGTGGCATGGACACCTGGAAAAGAAGAGAACAAACACAATTTTTAAGTGTTCGGAGCATACGTTCGGCTTTGCTATTTTGTTGGGAAGTATGAGGGCAAGTGAAGCGATGGAACGATGCCATGATTGGAAAGATGGGATAGGAAAGTGTTGTTTTGATATTCACCACCATTGTCGCATTGCAAAGCTTTTATGCTGCGGCCAAATTGATTAGAGACATAAGCCATGAATTGTAAAAATGTTGAAAATACGTCAGATTTCTTTTGTGAAGGAAAATCCCAAAGAAAGTGAGTAAACTGATCAATGTAAATGAAATAATATTTGAATCCTGTGATGTTGGAAACCGGTGAGGTCAAGACATCGGAATGAATTATTTCAAATGGTTCAGAAACAGTAGAAATAATAGAATGAAAAGGTAAACGTATGTGTTTCCCCAACTGAAAAGCATGACAAAGAGGCATGTCAATTTTAGAACAATTTATTGTAGAAGAAGAAATAAGAGACTGGAGAGTAGTGTTTCCCACGTGACCAAGACGACGATGCCACAACATGGTGTTGGGAACCGTGGAAATCATGGCTTGTGGAGACGGAGAGGCCGATGGTGGTGACGTGATGGAATAAAGAGGACTATCGCTGTTAAATCGGAGAAGCTTGATCCGAGTTGGAAAGTCCTTAACACAAAAACGAAACAGATCAAATTCCACAGAAACAAAGTTATCTTTAGTGAATTGACGTACCGAGACAAGATTTTTGATGATTGAGGGAGAAACTAGGACATTTTTAAGATGTAGAGGTTGACCATTAGACTTGATAACAAAGTGACCGAAAGAATTTTTAGGAATATAGGATCCCTTACCGACTAAAACCGATGGGGAAGAGCTCGAATCAAAAAGAGAATGTAGGGTACCTGGTTGTGCCATGAGGTGGGACGTTGCAGCAGTGTCCATATAATAGTTGCCATCCACGGGATTTTGCACCGTCATTGTCCCAAACGCGGCGGCAAGGCTTGGTGGGAGTTGTGTTGGTTGAACAGCCGGAGGTGGTGTATATGGAGAGGAACCGATAACGCCAGCAGCAGAGGGATGAGTGGCTGTCATATAGGCCATATGTTGGTGTATAGGCCATAGGTTGGTGTGGCCAGTTTCTTTGTGGCCACGGCGAGGTCAAAACCGGAGGTTGAGACCATGGAGGTGGCATGCTCCAGTTAGCGCCCCAGTTCCAGTTCTGTCGACCACGCCCTCTGTCACTGTAACTCCATCCTCGGTCGCGTCCTCGACCGTTGTTGTAGTTACCGTCGTTGTAGTGACCTCTATTGGAGTTGTTTTCACAATGATTAGTGTTGGTGTTGTGGCCAGAAGACGTGTATAGCTCACTTTGAGAGGAAGAGTCGATGGAGGCAAAGGTTGTTTGGAGAGCCGGCGTTCCTCCTCGGCAACCATGGAGCGAGCAGTGGCAAACGATGGGAAGGGTTGGCTATGTTTGATGATGTTGACGATGTTGTCGTATTTTTTGGTGAGACCATTAACCATATGCATAACAAGTACACGTTCGGTAACAAAAGAATCAATGTTGGTCAAGAGATCCGAGAGAGTCTTTAGCTTCTGACAGTAGCCATGGATGGAGAGATCGCTGATGGTAAGTGAGAGAAGTTCATTGTCAAGTTGGATAGCCCGAGCCTCCTTGTTGTCTCTGAAGAGATTTTCGATAGATATCCAGATCTGTCGAGCGGTGCTACGGGTTTTGAGAATGGTGTTGAGAAAAGAGGGGGATATGGTGCCGTAGATCCACATTTTAACGATGCCGTCAAGTTCCTTCCAAGGAGTATCCTCGTCATTGGCTGGAGTGGATGTACCATCGAGATGACCGTAGACGCCGAAGCTGTAGCAGTGAGTCTCGAAGAGTTCACGCCATGCGTCAAAGTTCATCTTCTGCATGTCGAGTACGAGAGGGATGTGTGACTTAATGTGAGTCACGGTGAAGACCTTGTGAACCGCTTGAGCCATCGAAGAAGGAAGGAGAAAATGGAGAGGAGATCTAGGGTTTAGAAGAAGAAAATAAGCAAGAGAGGACAAGAGGAGAAAGAAGAGGAGGAAAGCGGGGGAGGATTTGTTTTTTTTTTATGGCTCTGATACCATGTTACAAAGAAGGACTCGATGCCCCTTCTCATTTCACTATGTCACAAATATATACAATTGTGGATGAATGTTGTGCAAGTAATATCGATACAGATATGGAAGCAGAATATTACATAATCCCTTGTTTATCACTCATAATCCCTTGTCTATCACATGTGAGTATGATAGATCTGTTAGGGTATAGAGACACACAACACAGTGATTTACACTTGGAACGCGCAAAGCCAACACTTTTTTATTCAATCTTATTAGCAAAACTTATCTTTTACAAGGATACAATTTTGTCTCGGCCCTTACTCAGCCTATTCCTCCCATTAGGATTGAACCCGACTAAGAATAAATCTAAGCCTCTCTATTTTCTATCTAAACACACCCAGTGTAGATCTAAGAGAATAAAACCAACCCTCTCTCTTTTCTATCTAAACTCTCACCCTGTGTAGATCTAAGAGAAAGAAAAACAATTCTCTGCGCACTTAATCACTTCCCTGATTAATGTCACAGAGAACTGGGAACACACCTTCTAGGCCTTATTTTTGTGGCTTCGAAGTTTACAACTGTATCAATATTCTAGAGTGCTCAAATTGGCTCGTGGCCTACTCCTAGAATATATATACATGACTTGAGAAACCCTAGAAGACGAATCTCCAAGTATCAAAGGATAAGGAAACTGTTTGCTCTCAAGCTTACCTTTTCCTTATTTGTTGTAGAAAATATTCTTCATATCTCCAAGGATAAGGAAACTGCTTGTTGCTCAAGCTTATCCTTTCCTTATTTGTTGTGGAGAATATTCTTCATATCTCCAAGAACAATCTCGTCTATATCTTCAATGTCAAGTCATCAACTTTCCTTGCCACATCATCACATCCACTCATGTCTTGCCACGTCAGCTCACACATCCATGTTAGCAACTCGGGCGTCTGTGATCTGATGCAGCTTCCTGATTGGCACAACGCTCTGTTCGGTACAATGACTTGTTCTTCACAGCGAGTTGTTTCATAATCTGCATTTACAATCTCCCCCTTTTTGAGTAAGTTTGATACTCAAGCATCTCTCTGGTTCATCCTGAAAAGACACTCCGATAAACACAAGCCAAAAAACAGAACAAGCAACAACTAGACGAAACAACAGTCATTATCTAGCAAAATCAATCAACAACTTGTTCAAACAGATTTATGATTAAGAACCTAACAAACAGAAACCCCAGCGGGCTGCAGCGGAAACCATGTTCTTAATAGCTCTCTAATCAGACTTAATCAATTAGCATATTCTCAATCATTAGCAACCTAAGATCAACAAATTAATCAATTAAGTCTCTCCCATAAACAATGATTCTCCCCCTAAACCAAGTAGCTACAAGGATTCTCCCCCATAAGTACAGACCTTCTTATCATTAGGCGTTGATTAGAATTATATCAAAAACCAGAACCAGAATTATTCTCTTTCAGCTTGAGTGATCAACTAAGTCAAAAACAGATATATGTATCACAATAGTATACTGAGTTATGGGAATCATTTACCTGCTAACAGTGGTTCGCATCCTTAAGCACTTGGATGATCAGTCTCGTCGCCTATTGAAACATCTTCTTGTTTGTAGGCATTTTGACTCTCCTTGCAACCACAACTGGATGTTGGGTAATAGGACGCTGATAGTCGAGAATTCGAGCAGTAAGTAGCTCTTTGATCGAATCACAGTGTGAATGTGACCATACATTGTGAATGTGACCATACACAAGCTTTGCAGGAAAAAACAGCACCTTGTGTATCATGTTCTACACTTTCAAAAGTCTGCTTCATTGTAGATAACCTTCATTCTTGCATCTAAACCAGTTTCTTTGAACGATTCTACACAGAGTCTTGTTGCCCTTACCAAATCAGATGAGCTAAGCACATATCACTTCTCTAATTCGTCTTATGTAGGGAACTCAAACATATGATCATTTGTTCACTCAACTATCATTAGTCTCACATGTCTAATACCAGCCTAGCTATTTACTCCATCACAATCAAACAGAGAGTTGATTGTACATTTGAGACCCCAAATGCATAGTTCCTCACAAGAACATTCAATATCTTGATCAAACCCCTGATAGTTGACAGATTAGCTCACAAAACTCATATACCTTTGATTATGTAAGGCTTAATCTCAGACACAGTTTATTAGCAGCCCAGCAGCTTCAAACATCCTCATACATCATCATTGGAACCAAACACAAATATTCGTTCTTCAATGGATGTATCCCGATCCTAAAAAAGAGTATCAAACACCTCTGTTTTCATTGTAAATAACATGTCTCATCACAATCATATGCACCTGTAGATCATCAAGGTTTAGATGATCTCCTATCACTCTTTTGTTGACTCTAGACACTGAAGTATCAACACACTTCTACAGATTCTCTCCTAACTCAAGAAGATGTATTCTTGGTGATACAGACGATACTGCACACGTCAAACAACTGTTGAGACATAGACACTTGCTTCGTAGCACAATCCATCTTCTCGCAACAGTCCCTTGCATCAAAAACTTTGATCAAGGATGAAACTCAAATGAATAACCACCTGTTGTACATACATGATAGTCACATAACAACTTGTGAACACAGTCTTCTGTCTAGGAACTCTCATCAGCCTCTAGAAGAGGTAGCTTTATTTCTTTGCATCATGGAACCGACATTATACTCATTTATCGATTGAGACCTAGTATCAGTCGTTTGATTCGCCTTCAGACACATGGCAACTCAGCAGCAATCCTCTTAAGCACTTTCACAACCCACATAATAAGATGAACACGCAACTCTCTAACCCTACTTCCATGATCAATCCATCACTCAAGATGTCAGACCCTTGATCCATTGCTGCTCTCTGGAGTTTACCTCTTAGAGAGTCATGATCATTCCTATGAGCTGAAACAAATGATCTTAAACCTGAAACACTTAACACACACATCAGTGCACACTTGTTGAAAACATACAAACATTTCTCATCAACAATATTTACAATCAGCCTCGTGTTTCAGCAATCAATCATATGAATTTAACTACAAAACATTGATTTTACAACACATTTTTTTTTCCAGACTTTTATACACAACCTTAGACATCCAAACATAGTTAATCACACGAAGTGAGGGAACCAGAAAAGCAATAGACCATCAAGAGCACTCGTATATTAACTTTTACTTCTTAAAGCAAGAGGTTTTTATACCTTAAAGTCTGTTCCCTAATGTGTGTCAACCACTTGTTGAGGACTTCACCTGAAACTACCACAACCTATTGTGAATCTTCACGAAACAGCTCTATGATCAGTGGCTAGTCTTTCGCTCTGGCATGCCTTCGATTAGTTCATGGTTCACCATCAACGTGAAGTAGGCAGCTGAAATTTACTTTGGAGAGTGCATTGACAGGAGTGTATCAAGTCCTTTTTTTTTGTCTTTGCATGATACACTACCTTAGAGCTTAGATCCAACAGACATGAATGATCTTCATAGTTTTATGATATGAACGATCTTCGGCTGAATCTCCTGATTTATATCAGCGATATCACTTGACTTCTCAACCACATATATATGTGCATTCCCTTGTTATTATGCTTCAGAGCTCTGTTGCAGACATACCAGCCACATAACTCTTTTTTTTTAATTACAAACAACCAGTACTTCGTTCAGAATGAAATGCATAATAATGACACTCCTCAGCTCTTTGACCTCCTCTTTCACGACAACGTTTTACGAGATCCTCAATATGAATTGGCATGACAGGCAGCTGTTTTCTGCTGAATCTTTGTTTAAACAAAGTGTTGATCTTTTATACATTCTAGAAATTCCATGGCATGTTCTGATGCATGTCCCTATATCTGATCAACACAACTCATAGAACATATTAGATCTCACAAACACCAATGTTTTTTCTCAGAATCATGTGTTTATCCAAGTCCAATAGTTTTGTAAACAAATCAGCAATTTGCAAATCAGTACTCTGATGTTCTATTACTATCAGTTTCTCCACAACTAATCTATGAATAAATCAGGATTATGTAATTGTAATTTTAGTATGTGATACATGATATTCAACAATATTAACAAACAAACGATTATCACACAAAATTGAAGCAAGGTCTTAGAATGTACCGTACGCTGTTCTCAATTGTTTGATCCTCATCAGGTGATTGAAACAGGTTCCCAAGGCATTAACCTCATATTCAACAATTGAACGAGGTACCTTAACAGGCTTCTGAGCGTAGCAGAAGATCAGATTTGTTCTCACAAGGCAACAACCACCAGTTGATCCTTCACAGTGATAGAGCAATATTTTGTCAAGTTTCTGTTGGCTCCTTTTGTAAACTTCAGCCTTATGTTGCATGTGCCT